>NC_083223.1:217128400-217449709 GCF_032191835.1 Heteronotia binoei
TTGTGTGTCTCCATCTCTTCCCCCTCCACACCTTGCGGCCTCCCCTCCTGGCCATCCCCTGAAGGACTGCTGGTGCCTGAAGGAACCGAAGAAGGGGGCTGGTCCTCCTCAACCACCTTCTCCTCCAGCTCCTGCATGACACTCTGCACCCTCCTTGGGGTGATCATTTTGGACAGAAAACTGTCCCCAAAGCTCATCTCCAAGGAGGGCTGCTCTTGCTGCCCCTCCTCTGGCTGCTGAGGCTGAGTGACATCAACTGGAGGAGAGACTGCATGAGCAACAGACCCCTGCGCAGTGCCAGCACCTAATGGCACCTCTGCTGGGGGCGCCCCAGCAGCAGCCTCAATGAAGGGCCCAAGGCGGGCCTTCTTCTTCATCACACTCCTCCGGCCAGAGGTCGGAGTGCTGGTAGGCGGCTGTGGAGTGGCCCCACGCACAGGTGGAGGGGAGACCTGGGTCCTCCCCCTCCCCTCCACCCCTCTAGTCTTCTCCTTGGCCTTGCCCCCCACCAAAGCTTGTTTATTTGTTTTTTTGGTCCCTAACCTGTCCTTCTTTGGGTTGGGGTAGTAGTCGTCTGGTAAAGTTTAGGAGACTAGGTGATCCTGCCTCTACCTGGCTACAGTTTTTAAAAGGCTACCTTGAGATGAAGGCAATCCTTGTTATATCCTCCTAGTTAAACTTCTCCTAACTAGATCCTGGGACAAACCTGATTTCCTTGCAAACTAGAAATCAGGTGTCCCCTATAACTTGAGAGAAGCTGTGGTTTACCCTATGGAAATCTAAGGATGCACTGGCTTTCAGTGGCCGAAAGCCAGATGCACTGCTGCAACCCTAGTCTCTTTAAAAGGGAGCCTGATGTGGCCTAGTAGTCACGCTGCCTTTTATGAGAAACCTAAAATCTTTTTAAATCACCCCTATCTGGCCTACTTGAATTTTGAAAGGAGATAAAGCCCTAAACTGGATTAATTTTGTTTTAAATTTCAAAAAAACACAATCCCTAAAAACACCCTTATTAGTGGGGCAGCCTATTTAGTGGCCCTAGACAAACCGAGAGCACACTCAGATCCCAAAAATCACTCTATAAAAACAAGAAAGTGACCCAGCCCACACAGCCCACACACAACCTCGCCAACCCCCACACCAACCAGAGGTAATTTTAAAAAACCAAAACAAAACCAGCAGAATCACAAAAGGCCAAGCAACTCAAGTGTTAAAAAAGTGGCCTTTTCACCAATAAGAAAGCTCAGGCCAAATCAGTCAACAACACCCCCAGCCCCACCCTCAAACCAGGAAAAGGGACAACAGGAGAAAAGGCCAAGCAACTCAAGTGTTAAAAAAGTGGCCTTTTCACCAATAAGAAAGCTCAGGCCAAATAAGTCAACAACACCCCCCCCCCCTAAAACCAGAACCAGGAAAAGCGGAAGAAAAGTGGCCTTTTAAACAATGAAAATTAGGCCAAACAGCACCCCCCCCCCCAAAGAACCAGAAGAGAAAAGTAACAGCAGCAGCACAACACAGCAACAACAAATCAAACACTGAATACTTTTAAAACAGTAAAAAACTTAACTTAACAATACAGGAACTTTACCAACCCCTCCCCCCAAAAAAAACCCTTCACCCTAACCCCACGAAATCCAAGCCACCCAAATCAGGAGAAGTAAAAGGACACTGCACTTTTAAAAGTCCTCTCACTAAATTAAGATATGGGCAAATTGGCAAACCCCCCCACCCCAGGCTCCCTCACCAAGCAGAAACCCCTAACCCCAAATAAGCTACCCCACCACCACCACCACCACCCAAATCTGGATAAGTAAAGGGACTCTGAGTCTTAAAAAGTCCTTTTACCAACAAAAATAAAAACAAGAACCCCAAGACTGTCTTACCTTGTCTTCTCTAGTACTCCAGGGAAGTCTGGTAAGGCTGAGTGAGAGAGCAGCAGGCAGCAGCTGAAGCCAAGGGCCAGCCAGCAGCAGCACACCAACCAACACATAGCAACAACACAGCAGCAATGGAGGAGTCCAGCCAGGAAGACTCCTTAAAAAGGTTCTCTAGCCCTACAGAAAGCAGTTTCAAGAAATAGCACTGCTCTCTGATTGGCCACACAACAGTGTTTACTTGGGTAAGATCAAAAGAACAACAATGTTGCTGATGGCTGGGCCATCAGCTACACAACAGCCCTGCAAAGCATGCATTTGCAATGCATTTTGCAAATGCATGCTTTGGATTGGCTGCTGGGGCTCCTCTTCCCCCTCCCCCCCTCCCTGATCCCAGGGAGGCTATGGAAGAGGCGGGAAAAGGCTACCAAAGGCGGAAAAGTAGGCAAGCAGCTTCCCTGAGGCTGCAGAAGCCACTTTCCCGCCTTTTGCATTGACATCCGTATACTTCTGAATATATATACGGAAGTATACGGGGAGCCGTACTCGGCTGCCGCATAATGGGCCCCAATTAGAATTGGCTGCAGCCAATTCCGTATACGGCCGAATCAGTGGTGATTCGGCGGCTTATACGGTTCGGCCGAACCGAATGCACACCCCTAGTAGTGATCCTCTGAGTTAAATTCACCCATTCCTGTCCATTTTAGTTCACTGATTCCCAAGATGTCGATGTTCAGTATTGCTATCTCTTGTGTGACTACATCCAGCTTACCTTCCACGTTCCAATGCAGTACTGTTCTTTGCAGCATCGGACTTTCCTTTCACCATTAGACACATCTACAGCTGAGCGTCCTTTTGGCTTTGGCCCAACCACTTCACTCTTTCTATGGTTACTTGTATTTGCCCTCCGCTCTTCCCCAGTAGCATATTGGGCACTATCACTATCAGGCAGTAAAAAATGCTGTCCCTCAGGCCCCAGACAACTGAGACTGAATTCAGCGGGGAGTATGGCATGCATGATGGATTCTGTTCAAAGACTAATATGTGTGACTGAGTCACATAAAAATGTGTAATGCAGAACCTTTCTGTGTTGCTTTCTGTGAACCTTTCTATATAGATGGGATTTCTGTAGTGTTTCATATCCTACAGCTTCAGCCTTTTCTTCCAATCGATTTTTGTTTGTTTGTTTGTTTGTTTATTATGGACTGTCTATGTCCCCAAATCCTGTATATTTATTTTATTTTATTTACATAATTTATAATCCACTTTTCTCAGTGAGACTTAAGGTTGATTACACTTTTAGTATCTCTCAGTCATTCAGTGGATCTTACGTTTAAGATAATGATACAAAAATATTTTTAATCAAAGGAACAGCATTAGCATCTTCATAATTAGTTTCCTGAACAAATGAGTTACGTTCAACAAGGCACATTCCTGGTCAAGCACATTTTAAAATGTTTGACATATTACAGATTCTACACTAGCAGTCATTAGTTTATTTATTTAAAATGTGTTACATGGTTGCTAATCTAGAATGCTGAACTTCAAGATGGGCATGCTCTTGTTTGCACAGAAACCTAATCATTTTTTTTCTTATTCATTTTCTCTAGAGGATGAGAAGTTAAGTTGTCCTGAAGCACATACTGCTATGTTTTGGTTCTTTAATCATTTTGGATTTTGGCTTTGATTCTGACTTTTTTTTTTGCAGGAAAAGAAAATAGAACATGACTTAATTTCACATTTTCATGTGATCTGTGCTTCCATGTCAGCACAGAGTAGCCAAATCCAAGCAGGCATTCTGTCACTTGAAAAGAGGTATCCTCTCTACTGCAGTATTTGGGGAAACCAAAATACGTAGGATCTCCCCATGCATTCTGGAGGATACATGGGACTCTGAACTGGTGGATTAAATGTTATTATGCTCAAGACACTTAAATCTGTGAGGAAAAGCCCCCTTACAGAACATCGTGATTACCAGCTTGGTTGCCAGAGCACCTGGAGAAATGACTCACACACGTCTGGCCAGAGAATGTGGGTAAACCTATCCAGGGGCAAAAGGGACTTATACAGTACAAACAGCCATGATGCTACTAAGTCACTCTAAACCAGTATAAGAGTGTCCACTAGGAGAACGGATGGTTTCCCATCATTCCGTATGATAGCCATTCCAGCATTGGAGTGGAGGAAACTGCGCTGCCAGGAGCTATCCAGGCGAACGGTTATGAAGTTCTGACCATGGAATCCACCGTGGAGGGCTAAAACCACACGCGGCCATCTTCCTACCCGGCTTGACTCCATTCCAGCGAAGCGGACGGCTCACGTACACACCAGATGTCACCTATGCCTGCAAGCAACCCACCCACCTCAGGAGTGGTTAAATCGTCCAACCGCAACTTTCTTTGTTTGACGGAACTCTAGACAAAGACTGGTGCCCAGAAGAAGACAGAAGAAGAGGAAGACCATCTTCAGCCAGAGCCAAGTTCCTTTGTATAGACTGGGTGTTACCTAGGCCATGATTTGACTCTCTATTGTCACCCTTTTAGACAAGTCCAATTGTCCTAAGTATCTCCCCACCCAAGTAATCTTTCCATTCTTCTCCCCAACTGTCACTTTGGAGCCTCCCCCTGGTCCGTTTCAACCTGAAAGTTCTCTCAGGTATCCAGGATCCAGGCAGGTCCATTGGTCAAGAGCAAGCACCCAATTAGGTGACACCAATGAACTTCCCATTGGCTATCGTAGTAGTCCAGCCCTTATGGTCACTGCGAAGCCTCCCCTTTTCGTGAGGTCACGCACCAGCTGACCACCTTCCTCCTCCCTCGTACCTCCCATCCCCTAAGGGCTCAAGAGAGTCCTTATAATCTGTGGACTAGCCACCCACAGGTGTGCTTCTATCAATAACCCTACTTCCGCTGCATAGATCCATACCCGATTCCTGATCAGTTTCGGGTCCCTTCTCCCACTTCCTCGCTTGTCGCCATTGGAGCCTTCTTTGAAGACTATGATAGGTAAATATCGCCCTGTTTGTCTACCCATGTGTTCCCCTATCTCTCTATCTATGTTTCCTAGGGCTGAATGTGTGATTTTATGAGTATTTTATCTTGTATGGAAGCCTATATTTTTCTTAATATATTTTAATGGTTTTACTTAATTAGAGTCCCTAATATTTTAAGCATTACTTTTCTGGACGTGGAATCCTGTATACACAGGTAAAAAGATCCTGAGTGAACCAGGTGCCCACCTGACAATTCCCCAACCTCGTTTTGAGGGCATTTTGGCTTACAAATCAGTTTTTAAATGTCAAGTGCTTCAGTGTCATATTGCAGTGTTCCTGGTTACGTATGTTTTAACATTTAATACATACACATTGCTATGAATATAAAATAGTCATTTTCCAGACTGAATTTTCATATGCAAGAGGGTCCATACTTCTAGGGGCAGAGTCCAGCTGCCATATTTCCTCTGTAATGCAACTACTACCTGATCCTTTTACCTGCAAATGCTGGGGGCAGAACCTGAGACCTTCAGCAGATGCTCTGTGACTGAGCCATGGCCTCTCATACTTGAAGTGACTATGTCACAAATGCTGATTAATTCTAAAGCCCTAAATAGTACTGGACCAAGAACTGTCTGCTCCTCCCCTGTGAACTTGTTCATCAATGTCAATCATCAACAGTGGCCCTCGTATAGGCATCCCAATGAGAGGCCCTTTTCTGTGCTGGGACAAAGCCTCAGTTGTGTGTGGGGGGGAGACCCATCACATTCACCATCTTTTTAATGATTTAGGTAGCTGCTGAGGTCTTTTCCATTGAGCTGAGCTTTTAATAACACCTAATCCTTCCTTTGTTTTAATCATGTCTAGCATCACTTGTAGACTGCTTCTGATGAATAACTTATTTTTATTGCTGTTCATGTTTATTGCTTTTTTATTTTTGATATTCTACTTTTCCTTTGTGGAGACTCAAAATAACTTATCACTTTGTTTCCCCCTCCTCCACTTTATCCTCACAACTACAACTTCTGGGGCAGGATAGTCTGAAAGAGGGTCCCTCTGCAAGCTTTCATAGCAGACTCGGAATTCAAATCTGGTTGACTTATCACATACCAACCAGCCTGATACTCTAACCACTCAGTCAGACTGGCTCTCATTTATTTATTGCATGTTATAATGTTGTTATGACTTTGTTAGTTGTACTGAAGGCTCTTCTGAACAGAAAGGCTGGCTAAAAATGGTTAAATCAATGCTGACACTTTCTGCCTTGGCTGCCCAAGATCTACCATTCTTTCTTCCATTGACCTTTTCTCTTGTGAAGAAAATCGTCATCACTGTTGTTATTTAAGTATTTATATATTGTCCTTCCATCCTAAATGACACTCTAGGATGGTTTATATTTATTTATGTATTATTTAGATATACCACCCTTCTCTGAATTCACAGAACTCAGAGCAGTTAATAACAAAATTGCAATTAGATTTTTTAAAATGTCAATAAGATACACATGAGAATCAACCAAAGTGAAATTGAGAACAACCAAAAAACCCTTAACTAAAGCCAGAAGCAATTTTTAGGCAGCTGTGTTCACATCGTAATCATTTGCCCCCACAGCAATGCTTCTTAAAGGTCTGTTAGAAGACCAGTTTTACCAATTGGCAAGCAACAAGTAGGGATGGGGGCAGGCAGGTTTCTCTTGGAAGACTATTCTAAAGTTAAGGTAATGTTATCAAAAAGGTGACATGTTGGCCTTGCAGCCCACTATACTGCTGGTGGTACGGGGCATGCAGAAAAAAATGACAGTGCTCAGAAGATCTACTTAGGTGATGATGATCCAAAAGATCCCCTGGCCTCAGATCATTTAGAACTTTAAGGTCATGACTAACATTTTAAATTGGGCCTGACAGTGCAGTTCAGGGCTTTTTTTGTTAAAAACCCCCCAGCAGGAACTAATTTGCATATTGAGCCACACCCCTTGATGCCAAGCCAGCTGGAACTACATTCCTATGTATTCCTGTTCAAAAAAAGCTCTGCATTTATTTAATTTAATTGTTTTTTAAAGATCATCAAAAATACATCAAAATAAAGATAAATGGCAATTCATTGATAAGAATTTAGGGCTGAAATCACTCGTGCACTGAAAAGCACATAGAAATGTGACTTGTAATTGATCTTCTTACATGGACATGAAGCAATGCAGAAAACTGGTGCATGCACATTTAAAATTGATTTTCATGCATCAGAAACCATACACTCATGTATTTAAAACTGTCTTTCACATGTGCACGCCAAGGAAGATTATTTGAGCACAGGAAGTGGCATATGTGAATTTAGGGTTGCCAAGTCCAATTCAAGAAATATCTGGGGACTTTGGGGGTGGAGCCAGGAGACATTGGGGGCGGAGCCAGGCGCAAGGGTGTGACAAGCATAATTGAACTCCAAAGGGAGTTCTGGCCATCACATTTAAAGGGACAGCACACCTTTTAGAATGCCTTCTTTCCATAGAAAATAATGAAGGATAGGGGCACCTTCTTTTGGGGCTCATAGAATTGGACCCCCTGGTCCAATGCATTTGAAACTTGGGAGGTATTTTGGGGAGAGGCACTAGATGCTATACGGAAAATTTGGCACCTCTACCTCAAAAAACAGCCTTCCCAGAGCCCCTGACACCCGCGGATCAATTCCCCATCATTCCCTATGGGAATCGTTCCTGGAAGTGCATAATGGCTGTGGGGGTGGAGCTTCCCCCGCCGGCCAGCTGGCTGGGGGAGGGGGGGAAGCCTGTAAAACCAGGGGATCCCCCGCTGGGACCTGGGGATTGGGAAGCCTATGTGAATCAGGTTCAGAAGTTTCACCACTTTTAAGGTTTTATCACAGATCCTTTCTGCTTTCTGTTCTAATTTGCTGTTTGGGGTCTTACATGTGTATTTTGTTTTGCCCTTAATTTTTTTTTACAATGTGTTTTTATTATATTTGATCTTGGGGGCCCTGATTGGGCAGAAAAATAAGATATAGATAAGTGATTAACTAAATAAATTGGTGGCAGGATTGCACCATAATTTAAAAAGAATATAGATAAGCTGGAACGTGTCCAGAGGAGGGCAATGAAGATGGTGAGGGGTATGGAGATCAAGTCCTCTGAGGAAAAAGTTGAAGGAGCTGGGTATGTTTAGCCTGGAGAGGAGAAGATTGAGAGGTGATATGATCACCATCTTCAAGTACTTGAAGGACTGTCATATAGAGGATGGTGCAGAATTGTTTTCTGTTGCCCCAGAAAGTAGGGCCAGAACCAATGGGTTGAAATTAAATCAAAAGAGTTTCTGGCTAAACATTAGGAAGAACTTCCTGACGGTTAGAATGGTCCCTCAGTGGAACAGGCTTCCTCAGGAGGCATTGGGCTCTTCTTCCTTGGAGATTTTCAAACAGAGGCTAGACAGCCATAAGAACATAAGAGAAGCCATGTTGGATCAGGCCAATGCCCCATCCAGTCCAACACACTGTGTCACACAGTGGCCAAAAGAATTCCACATGTTAATCACCCTTTGGGTGAAGAAGTACTTTCTTTTATCCGTTTTAGCCCAACTGCTCAGCAATTTCATCGAATGCCCACGAGTTCTTGTATTGTGAGAAAGGGAGAAAAGTACTTCTTTTTCTACTTACTCCATCCCATGCATAATCTTGTAAACCTCTATCATGTCACCCCGCAGTTGACATTTCTCCAAGCTAAAGAGCCCCAAGCGTTTCAACCTTTCTTCATACGGAAAGTGTTCCAACCCTTTAATCATTCTAGTTGCCTTTTTCTGCACTTTTTCCAATCCTAAAATATCCTTTTTGAGGTGCAGTGACCAGAATTGTACACAGTACTGCAAATGAGACCGCACCATCGATATATACAGGGGCCTTATGATACTGGCTGATTTGTTTTCAATTCCCTTGCCATCTGACAACAATGGTGATTTTGTGAATTAGGCAGATCTTGAGAAGGAGGGAGGGAAGGGTGATTAGTTCTTGTGACCCTTTCTTACATGCCCAGGTAAATGCTGACTAACATTGGTGTCAGCCAGCAATTTTTCTTCAAGCCATTTTGGCAAGGGATCCTGGAGGTTTCTGCCATCTTCTGAGCATGGAGCAGGGGTCACTGGGGATGTATCTATGTGTGGGGAGAAGGTATTTGTGAGTTTCCTGCATTGTGCAGAGGGTTGGACTAGATGACCCTGGAGGTCCCTTCCAACTCTATGACTGTATGATTATATGAACAGTTATGACCAAATCAGGTCCAGAACAATTGCTCCATTAGATCCCCGAGGTCATGGAGGGGGGAGGCCTAATAGAAGATGACATCCAGTGCCTTAACAGAAGGCCTGGCAGAAGAGCTCTGTTTTATTTATTATTTATTTATTTGATTTATATCCTGCCCTCCCCGCTGAAGCAGGCTCAGGTTGGCTCACAACAATAAAATTACAATAACAATTAAAATTTCATAACATTAATACATCATAAATTAAAATTCAACAGTTAAAAACAATCTGGTGCTAACATCATTTGGTGTTATTTCACTTCTGATTCAGTATTTCTTAAATCTTCTCCTACAGTAACAGTGACTCAGAATCAGTTAAAGGTCAACCGGAAGAGTGTGGTCTTACAGGCCTTGCGGAACTGGGCGAGGTCCCGCAAGGCCCTCACTTCCTCTGGCAGTTGGTTCCACCAGTAGGGGGCTGCTATTGAGAAGGCTCTCTCTCTCTGGTGGACTTTATTCTTGCCTCCCTCAGCCTAGGGATCGCTAATAGATTTTGGGATCCAGATCTAAGTACCCTCTGGGGAACATGTGGTGAGAGACAGTCCCTAAGGTAATCAGGTCCTTGGCCATATGGGGCTTTAAAGGTAATGACCGGCACCTTGTAGTGAATCTGGTATCCTATTGGCAGCCAGTGCAGTTCCCGCAGTCCCGGATGTATGCGCTCCCACCTGGGAAGCCCCAATAACAGCCTGGCCGCTGCATTCTGTACTAGCTGAAGTTTCCGAGTTCGAGATGGGCAGCCCCAAATAGAGGGAAATAGAGCCCCAATCTCAAGGTGACTGTTGCAAGGATCACAGTTGCCAGGTTGTCGTGCTCAAAGAAGGGGATCAACTATCTCACCCGCTTAAGATGGAAAAATGCAGATTTAGTAGTGGCTGCTATCTGGACCTCCATTGTCCATTTACAGGCCCTGCAGAACAGCAGCAGGTCCCACAGGGCCCTGATCTCCAATGGAAGCTCATTCCACCAGGCAGGGGCCAGGCCTGAAAAAGCCTAGGCCCTACTCAAGGCAAACCATGATTTCTTTTGTCTAAGGAGGTTAAAATCAGCCCTGGATGCCACCTGGCCATCCAGAAGGAGCAGTGGAGCCAGAAATATTCCTAAAGTGCAGAATTCTGTTTTCAAGAAGATTCTTACCTCAGCCAGCAAATGTACAACATCCATCCCCAGATAAGTAGTGGTCTTTGTCTTTGTCGGATCAAGTATCTGGTTAATTCCCTCATTACTGATTTCCAGCTGGTTCATCTGGTTTCCTGTTACAATAACTATACACACGCATTAAAAAAAGTTAGAAACAAAAAGGTTTTCTAAATATTGTTTAGGCAAGCCATTACACATGTTTCTCTTTCACATATTTCTCCCCAAAATTCAACAGTAAAGACATAATATTTCTGGAAGTTTTGAAGCCATCAGGAAGGGACCCCCATTTTTCCTAGAAAAAAGAAAGAAACGTGTGGGGGAAATGAAATATATGCATTACTTGCTTTCCTATCTAACTTAAATTTATTTTACCACTTCATACTATTGGGCATATTTATGGAGTTTAAACATATATATGTCTTTGTTTTCTATAAGCAAACTTGAAAGAGAACTGCAAACTGCTATACCCAAATAGAGCCTTAGCACAGGTTTGTTAATGTTTGTCATCTCAGAGGCAGGAAAAAGAAATGTTGGAACTAGAAAACAATCTGGGTTGTAAACAAAAGAAACAGTATTATTTGGGCAGAAACAGTCTTATACAGTCCTAGTAGATTATCAGTATTCAGATATCAAGTTAAAACTTATAGCATTGAAAACACATGAACTTTAATAATGCACATTTACCAAGTGCATTGACTTGAAGGAACAGTGGGGTGGGGGGGGCATTTGAGGCTGCAGTGAGAGGCGAGTCATGTACCTTGGGCTGTCTGCTAAAATGGTCCATTGGATGCTGGCCATAAACTGTTGCCAGAATTATTCATATTTAAATAATAACTGCATCCTTGAAAATATGTTGCACCCATCTACAGTATATTCAGGAATCATCATGATCCAGTGCTGTAGACTTTCATGCATTTTCATGCTACACACCCTGTGTGGGTAAAAATATGCCTTTAAAAGCACTGCAGTCATTCCCAAAAAGCAAATATTTCATAGATTTTTTTTCAATGGTCCCCATAATTTCCTGATTTTTCTAATGGAAAAATGGGGAGATGTTCTTATGAACAACACACACCCCCCCAATGTTTGTGTAGTTTTTGTGCTGTTTTTCTCCTGGACCGTCACATTGTTTTTTTGAAAAAACAACGTTGACATTTTGTTCATTCTTTAAATAGAGACAGGTTGGAAAGTAACAGGAGGCTTCATATATTCAAACATTTTTGAACTGTTCTGCAGTGTAGATTCTAAATGTACTCTAAGAAGAGGAGGGGGAGAGTGAAAGAAGAGAGAGAGAGAAAGAGAGAGAGACAAATCCCAACTGATGACTGTCTTTCTCTAAGCCTTTCCAATCAGAGGCTAGCAGTTAAAATAATCCTTACCTACTGGGCATCCAGTGGAGTTGATCTACCTTTTCTGTTGGGAGGTTCATGTCCAGTCAAGCTTGATTAATCTGGTGTGAGCCCTGAATGATCGCAAATATAATGCCAAACAGCTACACCTGTTTATCAAGTCAGTTCATTCCCCCTCCCCGACTCCACATGGAAAAAGAGCATTAATTAAAACAGTAAACAAACCAGTTCCTATTCTAAGTCAGAGCTTCAGGCAATGAAGAGATAACTCAGACTCTTGAGAAGAGGGATTTCAGTTAATTTATGGAATCGACTGTCATTCTCAGGGCAAGGGGGCTTTACTCAGGAAGGAAATTGAAGCATACAACCAGTGTTTAAATACTTACTTTTCACAGAATATCTTCATTTTTGTCCTGTTAGGGTTTTGTAATCAGTTTTATTTTGACTTTTTTTTGTGGGGGGTGGCATGCACCACTTGATTCCTCTTCCATATTTCCTCTCATCACAAAATTTTCTGAAGAAAGAAGTAAGTTGTAGGGTTGCCAGCTGGGAATTCCTAGAGATGTGAGGGTGATGACTGAAAGCAGAGTTTGAGGAAGAAAGGGATGTCAGCGTGGATGTGATGCTGTAGTCAGCCAGCCCTCTGATGTGGCCAATTCCTCCCATACAATCAATCTGGATATAAACCAAAATTCCAGAACTCCAGGCCCCACGGGATAGTAGTATCCCTTGCTGCAGTGACCACAAGACGCGTATCACGGTGAACATGGAAATACAAAGGAGGTAGATAATCTGTATCAGGACTTTTGTTTGTAGAAAAAGCGCAGCAGGAACTCATTAGCATATTAGGCCACACCCCTTATGCCCAAGCCAACCAGAACCACATACCAAGGGAGACCTAGCTTAGCATAGTCCACTCTGAATGCCAGCAGCTCCCTGGGGTTTGTGGTGGAGACCTTTTTTGACAGGAAAAAAAAACCTTGTACAATCTACACACAAAACATGTTCTCCACTAGTAAGTCATTCCCCCCTCACACTCTGCCTTGTATAGTCCACCAATTGGTCCACCTTACACAATATTGTCTATTGTGACTGGCTGTGGCTTCCAGACTTTTAGGCTGATAAAGGCCTTTCCGATTACCTGCTACCTGATATTCTTTAACTAGAGAGCCCATGGACTGAACTCAGGATATATCTGAATGTCTAAATAAGTCTGTGGTTTGGATCACAAACTGGTTCTTGTTGCTTGGAGATCTCTTCAGTTAACACCTGGTGGGATCCTCATCAAATTAGCTGTACTGAAGGAAGCCCAGGGTTTGAATGTCTCTATGTCCACTGACATTTTGAATAGGCCATAAAAATATAACTGGTAACTCCAGTTGCACATTGTGCACCAGAGAAGAAGGGTTATAACTGAGGAAATTCATAGGAAGATGGTTTTCCTAAAAGAGGTTGCTATATGAGATAACTTTAGAGTTTTTGATGCAGTCACTGTAAGTTAAAATCTGCAAGTGTATCACTGGATCATTCTGCATCTAATTAATCAGGTAACTGTGTGAATTAAGTCAACTGAATTAATTTTTAGGACTGAAAAAAAACATACTTTGGTTTGGTAGTGGAATATGCATCTACAATTATATTGTTATGGACTGACTATCACTTGGTCAACTTTAGACTCACAGAATCTTATGCTTGCAGACTGCAGCATAGCTGCTAGGCTGCATGAGCAGAGTTTGTTTCCCTGGATGGGAAGAGTCAGGGGGCGCCTGTTTCAGCGCGCAGAAAAAAAGGCTCCTTGTCGGCTCCTTCATCTTGGCAGACGATCGGCTGAGGCTTTTCTTTTGTTTTAGTTGGACGTCGGGGTTTGTTGGGGCAGTCGACTGGGCAGCGGCAGGTGAAGCGTTGGCTGGAGCGTCGGCTGGAGCGCCGGCTGCAGTGCTGTGAGCTGGCGGCAGCATTGGAGGCGGTGGAGGACATGGCTGAGTCTGCCTAGGGTTTGGGGTCTGCTGGGGCAGGGGTTGTGGAGCCCAGGGGTTGGTCTTTCCCCTTTTAATTTTTGAGGGTGTGGGCCTGTGGGGCAACCTGGGTTTTTTATTATTGCCCTTGAGGTTGGCAGGTGACCATTTTGGAGAGCCTCCCCCTCCCCCCCATTTTTCTCCTACTGGGGACATTGGTGTGCAGCAGAGGCTTTTGTGGCCATTTTGTGTTCCCTTTCTTCTTCCAGGGGGAAGCCATTTTAGAGTGGAGCTGTAGGAGGCCATTTTGTGGTCTTATGCTTGCTATTTAGATGGCTGGTGGAAAAGGGTCGGGCAAGCCCAAAGGAAAAAAGCCAGCGCCTAAGGCGCCCAAGGCTCCTGCGAAAAGGCCACCACTACCGTTATCCTCTTCTGATGAGGAGGGTGATATGGTGTTTGTAGATTGCTTGTAGATTGAGAGCATTGGAACAGGCAGCGGGCATCCTTTCTCCAGGTGGGGAGGATGGTGAGGCAATCTAAGAAGGGTAAGTAGGCAAGTATTCTCACCAGGCTGTCTATTCTTGAGGGCAGGTCTGGTGAAGTTGTGCTTGGCAGGGACGCTGGCCTTTGCGGTCCGGATGTGGGTTTGATGGTGGCGGCTGGAGCATCGGGGGTCGCTTTGCCATTGGTTCCTGCTGGATTCGGAGGTAGGTCGGGAGAGAATTTACAGGTGGGACCTAGGCAGGTTTGGCCATGGGGGCCTGCTTCGGCGGCCGGGCAGGGCGCTTCCATGTCAAGTGCGGGGGCACCTGCCTCCTCTGCATTTGGCACGTTTCAGAATTGGGCTTAGCCATGTTGGCAAGGTGTTCCTAGTGTGTACCCGGGCGCAGGGCATCCTGGCATGGCTGGTTCCTTTATGGGGGCACCCTCAACATATGGGATGGTGCCTTTTGCTGCTTTGCCGTTTGGGGAGGTTGCCTTGCTGCTGGGGGACCACTTGCTTCCCACTACTAGGGAAAAATATTAAAAGGGGAGTACGTGGATATTTTTTCTCTTCTCTTTTGGGAGGTTGAAAAAAAAGACAAGGAAGAATTGGATGAGAAAGAGAAGGAAAAATTGAAAAAATGGAAGGTGGACAGGACCTGGGCTAATTGGTTTCCTGGGTTCTGTATTTATGCCGGGGTGATTGCGAGGGTGCAGCCGTGGCAGGCAGCATCTCTGTTCCAGTATTTGGACATAATTTATAAAGGCTATATAGCCTTTAGTGGACCAGCCTGGTTACAATATGACCAGGAATTTAGGATGCGAGCTGCCCTGTATCTGTCCCTTCAGTGGGATCGGATCAATCAGCAGTTTTGGCTGCAGGTTATGTCCCTGGCTAGGCCTAATCTGGGTAATCGCTCTGATAGTGGTCACTTGGTGAGTAGGTCATCCACATCCGCTGCTGGTTCATCAGGCTCTCCCCGTGGTGCAGCGGGGCAGGCAGTTCCACCCCGCATGCTCTGCTGGGAAGTTGGATCCCTTGGGGTATGTAATAGGAAGGGGTGCCAGTTCAAGCACGAGTGCCCTATGCGTGGTGGTTCCCACTCATTTAATAATAATAATAACTTTATATTTCTATCCCGCCCTCCCCACCAAGGCAGGCTCAGGGCGGCTCACAGCATAAAAATACATTATACATCGAGTTATACTTATAAAATCATGGTTAAAACAAATTACAGATTATATTAAAATTAACATTTGACATTTGACAACTGCCCTAGAGCCCGTAAGTGTAAAAATACGAAGAAGCCTGGCGGGAGCGGAGGTGCCTTTCCAGCTAAGAAAGGGGCCCAGCTTGATAAGGGTGGGACCTCTTGAGCAGTGGCTGTTGAGGTACCCTCAAAGGGTTCATATTTTGTATTTGTTAGAAGGTTTTAAAGTTGGGTTTAGGATCCCTCTTTAGGGTCCTCAAGTTCCGTTTATGTCAGGAAACCTTAAGTCAGTTCAGGGCTTGGAGCAGGTCATTAGGAACAAGATTGCAAAAGAGCTGGCTGAGGGAAGGATACTGGGTCCTTTTTCACATCCTCCAGTGAGTACTCTTAGAGTCTCACCTTTGGGTGTGGTGCCTAAAAAGGCGCCTGGTGAATTTTGTTTGATTCACCATTTGTCTTTTCCTAAGGGGAAGTCCGTGAATGATGGGATCCCGGAGCACTTATGCTCTGTTAGGTACACCAGCTTTGACCAGGCTATTGCCGTGGTGAGGCGTTGCGGGGTGGGAGCAGAATTGGCAAAATGCAACATTAAGTCTGCGTTTCGCCTTTTACCTGTCCATCCCGATGATTTTGAACTTCTAGGGCTTTCTTTTGAGGGTCAATTTTACATGGATAGAGCATTGCCAATGGGCTGCTCTGTGTCATGTTCGGCTTTCGAGCATTTCAGCACATTTTTGGAATGGGCTGTGTGGGAGAAAGTGGGTTTGCAGGATGTCGTTCATTATTTGGATGACTACCTTTTTGTGGGTCCCGAGGGGTCTGGGCATTGTGGGCAGTTGCTGTCTGGCTTTGTTGAGCTGGCAGCAGAGCTTGGGGTTCCTTTAGCACCTGAGAAAACTGAAGGTCTGACCCAGAGGTTGACCTTTTGGGGAATTGAGATTGACATTATTGCACAGTTGTCTAGGGTGCCTCTTCAGAAAATAGTGGAGCTGAGGGCTAGGATTTCTACCTTTCTTCTTAAAAGGAAGGTTACTTTGTTGGAGTTGCAGCAGCTAGTTGGGCACCTCAACTTTGCTTGCAAAGTGGTTGCTCCTAGGAGGGCTTTTCTTAGAAGGCTATGTGATGCTGTGGCAGGGTTATGCTTGCCTCAGCATAGAACTAGGGTCACCTGCAGCATGAGGGATGATTTGAGGGTTTGGCAGGAATTTTTGGAGTCCTTTAATGGAGTCTCTTTTTGGAGACACGACATGAGGCTCGAAGCTGAGCTTCAGGTCATGTCTGATGCTGCTGGTTCCTTGGGTTTTGGAGTCTATTTCCATGCACATTGGTGCGCGGATAGTTGGCCTGACTCCTGGGTAAAGGTTGGTGTGAACCGGGATCTTACGTTTCTCGAGTTCTTTCCTATTTTAGTCACCGTTTGGCTGTGGGGGGAGGATATGGCCAATCACACTGTCCATTTTTGGTGGGATAATATGGCAGTGGTCCACGTCATTAATTCCCTTTCATCCAAATCTGGCCAGGTTATGAGATTGGTGAGGGCCTTCACTCTGCGCTGTTTGAGGCTTAACATTTTTTTTTTTAGCCAGGCATGTTCCTGGGGTGAGTAACAGGGTGGTTGACGTTCTATCTCATAAACAGATGGAGAGCTTTTGTCAGCTGGCCCCAGATGCTGACAGAGAGCCGGTGCCAATGCCTTAGGAGCTATGGCTGATTGGAGAGCCGAGGCCTGTAGAGTGATAGGTCTAGCCATTGCGCCCAGCACCAGGAAGTCTTACGAACGGGCTGTGCAGCAGTTTGTAGATTGTGCGGCAGTTTGAGGTAGGGTATTGCAGGGTTTGGCCCCTCCCTGTTGAGTATTTGCTCCATTACTGTGTTTTGCTGTGAGGTAAGGGGCTGGCCGTGCGATCCATTAGGGGGCGCCTGTCTCCATTGGCTTTTGTCAGTAAGGCGCTGGGTTATAGGGAAGAAACAGCTGACTTTCGTATTCGAAAGATGCTGGAGGGGTGGGCCAGAGAGGCCGGTCCCAGGGTTGATACGCGGAATCCTGTGTCTCCTTTGATTCTGCGGGTTTTGAAGAGGGTTTGGGACATGGTGTGTACTTCATCATTTGAAGCATGTTTGTTTCACGCTGCGTCTTTGTTAGCTTTTTTGGGGGGGGTCTTAGAGTAAGTGAGCTGGTGGCACAGTCTAGAAACGATGTTTTTGGTAAGGCTCTGTTGTTAAGGGATCTGCAGCTATTTGCGGGTAAGGCAGTCATCACTGTCCGTCGCTCTAAGACGGATCAGTTGCAGAAGGGTACGATGCTCGAGCTGGGTAGTTGTTCAGAGCTTGAGCTGTGTCCAGTTACTGCGTTGGCTGCTTATTTGGCAGATAGGTGACCCATGGAGGGGTTTTTGTTTATACTTTCGAATGGTAGCCCGTTGACGAAGCATCAGTTTTGGGCAGTAATGTCACGGGCTTTGGGTGAGTTGGGGTTGTCTGGGGTGCAGTTTGGGACCCACTCCTTTAGAATTGGGGCAGCCTCAACAGCGGCTGTCATGGGGTATCCTTCCACTTCCATTCAGAGATTGGGCAGGTGGCGTTCCTCGGCCTATAAGGCTTACGTGCGACCTTTTATTAGGCTGTGAGTGACTTGGTGTCTGTTTATTGTTGGTTCTGTTCTTAAATGTTTTTTTTTTTAGATGCTGTTGTTCCTGGCCAGAGGAGCCGAGTTCTTGTATGTGGCCATAGCCACGTGTTTTGGGCCGCTCATCAGGCTTGGAGAACTGCGGTTGGCTCTTAGCTGGGACTCAGCCAGCATGTGTGTATCGAATGGTGGGGGCGCTGGGGCCTTCAGTGGCTGGGCCTGCTGCCTTCATTGTTTAAAGATTGTGTGTGTCCTCCTCCTCAGGTTTTAATTGTTCACCTGGGAGGTAACGATCTGGGACTCTTAAAGGGCAAGGCCTTAGTTTGGCAGGCCCGGGATGATTTCCAGCACATTCGGGAGCGATGGCCTGGGACCACCATAATTTGGTCAGCCATGCTGCCCCGCCTGGTGTGGCGTTGTGCTTGGGACCCTGCAGCTATAGAAAAGGCCTGGTATAAGGCTAATAAGGAGATCGGGAAGGTGCTGGAAAAGGGGTTGGGCCACTATTTGCCCCATCTGGACATTTTGTTGAAATTTCCTAACCTCTACAGAGGGGATGGGGTCCATCTCTTGGAAAAGGGTAATATGCTTTTCCTGATAGATTTGCAGCAAGGGTTGAGGGTGGCTTTGGACCTCCCAGTGGGCGCTAAGCCCTAAGTCGAGACTTGGCGTTAGTAGTGGCAGGTTTTTGGGGTTTAGGGCACTATGCGGCTAGGGAAGGACTGTGAAGCATCCCCCTTTTGGGGAATTTGGGGTCTGGCATGATCAGCCTTCAGTTTTGTAGATCCGCGTTTTGAGAATGAAGACTGTCAGGGAGGCTTGGCTAGAGGGTGCCTTTCTGGCGAGACGTGTGTCTGGGTTTGGGCCCTCTGGTGTGTGCCTCCCTGCTGGGCCTGCCTGGAGGGAGCTGAGGAACACTCAGGTCCAGCTGGGGGGCTGGGTTTCTCACCCGTTAATGGCAGGGGAGTGGTCGCGGTGACCCCTAGCCCTGGCCAGGTTGCTGGTGGGGTACCCTTGCTGTTTATTAGAATATTGAATAAAGTGTCCCAATTTTATACCAATACTCTGTGTCTGACTCTTTATTCCGTCCTTGGGGAGCAAACATGGAATCTTTACAGTGGTGGGGCACACCAATTATGATGGGCTGTCCACTATGGGTTCTGGATGGGTTCCTGGTAGTCTTTGATCAATTTCTGGTTGGTATACCATATGTTTCTGTTGAAGTCATGGTGAATCTCTGGAATAATGTCATGACCCTAGATATGTTCTCTCATTCTGTTTGGATCCTTGATTTAACTGGCAGTAATAAAGTGAGTGGGTGGAGGAATAGAGTATAAATGGAGAGATACTTGAGATGACCATAACAAAATATGGATGAGCTTGGGGTAAACACATGTTTATGCCTACAAGGTAGTAATGATGAAGCTTCTGTTATTTGACCAAATTAGTCTGGGTGGTGAAGGGGTTTTTATATTCTGCCCCTGAAGATGGAAACTTGGAATATTCTGTGGTTCACTGTGATCTGTTTGCTATGTACATCACAGACAAAATTGTTTGCATCTGCCACAACCAGGCACAATTATCCATGCTCTGACTACCTGCTGGTAGATTCACTATAACACGCTTTACCTTAGAGGACTTTTTGGAAGCTTCTACTGGCATAAAATGTAGCAGTTAAACTATTTGCTGAGATAACTTGAGAAAACAAATCCTGGCAGTATTAAAACAACTGCACTTTTTAAAATAGCTACATCTTTATCTTTTGTGCAGTTATTACTGCTGCTGTGCTTTTGTTATCTTTTTGAAAATGATTGTACAATGTGATGTGATATATATGTGTGTGTGTGTGTGTGTGTTCTCTTTTGCATGATTAACCCTTAAAATTTGCTGTTAAAAATAAATATAAATGTTTTTTAAAAAACAAACAAACAGCTACATTGCTGATCTTGGCACAAGCTAAGATGCTGATTATGATATTTAAAAGGCCTAAATGTTTTGGACCAGGATACCTGAAAAACTGACTAATCTCATATGTATCTACTTGGCACCTAATTTTTTTTCCCCCAGAGGTCCTACTATGTCTGCCCCCAGGCTATTACATGGGTGAGGATCTCAGAATAAAGCTTTTTTAAAAAGTGATGCCTAAATTGTGAAATAACCTCCAGATGTTGATTGATATATTTATTTTTCTTCAGGCCTTTTGTTGTTGTTTTTCAGTAGTTGTGTTGTTTTAATTATGGTGTTACAGAATGTTCTTTGACTTATGTCCTTGCTTTTAAAAATCACTGCATTAAAAAAATTGCCACTTTTAATGTTATATTGCTGCTATGTTGGTTTTATTGTGTTTCATTATTTTATTGCTGCTAGTGTAGTTTTTATTATTCTGGTGTTATTCATTTTAGTGGTGTTTTTGTTCCTATTTCAGTGCAGTCTTTTAATGTATACTTTCTGTATAATCTTTTAAATTATTGTGAAAGTCACCCACTGTGATGATAGGTGGGGTATAAATATATTGAATAAATAAAGTTTTGAGATGATTTCATTTGTAACATGCCTCATTCACACAGGCAAGTTACCACTTGATTCTGCAATGAAGTGAAGTCCCGTGTTAAAGAACCAGCCCCATCTCTCAACCTCAGTTTCCACATCTGTAACATTTAGAATGATAATTGTGCATGCTGGAAACAATGATGCCTCTGAGTTTAATCCCCTTTTGGAAATGCAATCCCTAATTAATGGACATACCGTAAGCTTGAATCGTTCCACAATTAAGCTGCACAAGCCCTGCCCAACACAAAGTTAGGAATCATCCATACTAAGCATATGTATGATTCATAGAATCCTTGAATGAGAAGATGGTTTGAATTGCTACCGTCAATTGGTGCCGTCTTCCTTTCTTTCTCTGATTGTTTTGCAACTCACATTTCTGTTGGGACTCTGTAACTTAGGTAATTAATATATTAGATGAATGTTTTATTTTTACTTGAGGTGGGATTTAGAATTCTTCCATTTGCAAAATCACAATCAAATTGCAGTTTTCATAAAATTATAGACAGTCCAAGGCAGAAAGACGAATTTCCTCTGCAAATCTTTGTCATTTCATCCTTCTTGAGAGAACGAGTAATGTCTACTACATATTTCAAGTCATTCTGCTTTACTTGTGGCATATCCAGTAATCATGTTGACAAATTAATGGTAGAGAATTAGTTGTACATTAAAGATTGAAACTGTATTATGCGGTACATTGTCATAAAGAGATATAAAACAATGGGGAAATAAATGTAAATGAATTCAAGCTGGTGACATGTAAAACACTTAGACTGACATCTGTACACTTAACAACTTCCCAAGCAGCTGTACTTTATTAAAATAAAGTAAATGCTAGGTGTAAGAAGAAATGGGAAGGAAGTAGGAAAGTAAATCCATCATTCATCTCAACTAAGAGCTTGAAAGTATTGCATTCCCAGTTGATCAAGTGGACTCTGGGACAAACTGAAACTTTCCATTGCATTAGTTGCTGAGGTGTAAATTGAAGTTTGTGACATGACATTTGTGATCACTGTGTTAGATTAACATCTGAGAGACCCAGGTTTGAATCCCCACTCGGCTCTGGAATCTCACTTGGTAACTTGGACTAGTCACTTTCTCTGTCTGCCTAACTTCCTGCTTAAGGTTGTTGCTGTAAGGATATAATGGAGGAAAAAAGAATGATATTCTAAGCTGCTTTGGGTCTCCAGGGGACCCACAAACTCCACAACTCTTACTGTAAGGAGGATAAAACCCCATCTATCAAGAAATGCATTTTGTGATGTACCTGAGTGTTGCAAGGATTTCCCAGCAGTCAAAGAGATGTTCTCTTGCACTAATGCAGGATCTTAACATTTGGGTTCCAGTGCTGGTGTCACAGAACTGTGTTGCCCCCCCCCCCCAACTCAGAATAAAGAGGCAGACACAAGAACTGGGAATAACTTCAGGCCACTTTATTACTTATTTACACTACTGCAGCAAGGGCATGCAAGGCAGGCATGGCAGGTATCAGCCCTCTGACTACCTCCTTGATAGCATTCCTGGGTGAGCATTCCTGCCCCAGGTGTGAGCCATGTCCCTGGCCTGCTAAGCTGACTAGAAGCTGCCATTTTAAGGGCCCTACCTCCCTGGGCCTTGAAGCCTGCCTAACCAGTTTCCCTACCAGAGCAGTTCCTGAGGCAGCCCCCATTCCCCTCCTTGAGCCACAAAGCCTGCAGACAGATTCTGAGGGACCCCCTTTTCCCCCAAATGGGGTAGTTGTTCTATGGTGCTCAACATATCTGCTTTACCTCTTTCCACCAATCTGCCCCCTGCTCCTAGAGTGACCAAGCTAGCTGTTGTGTCTTGCAATTCGGTCCTGAATTCACAACACAGTGCGTGTGTGCACGCGCAGAGGTGACCAGTGGGAGACCGCAGGTCACCAGATGTAAGGATGTAAATACACTCTGCCTATGAAGATCTGTGGTGGGAAGTTTAGCTGGCCAGGATTGGACCTGGCCAGGTAAGAGGGTTGTTCCGGGAGATGTATATAATCGGGGACCCGCCCCCGCCATGTTGTCTTTGTGATGTATTCGCCAATAAAGCATGTTGCCTTCTACAAGTCTAGTAACTCAGTACGTTACACTAGCTAAGGGCTCCACCAGCTCCAAAACAGTCTTCCTTTGCACACCATGCAGGGTAGGGCAAAAAAAAAAAAAAAAACCCTGCCCAGTCAATCATGGGGGAGGTGTAAAAATTCCCACCTATCCCCAAATTGGCAACAGGCGCAGCCTGCACAGCATACAGGGCAGGAGGGTTGGCCGAGTACAAGGTGCAAAGAGAAGGAGATCCAGGAGAAGCCAGCCTATATTACCTGCTGGCTCCTCCCACAACAGCTACCCGAACTAGTATACTTGCATCACACCCCCATCATCCCATGGGTGGCAAAGGCAGTCTCCACCTACAGGTGCTGTTTGGCCCCGTGGTCAGGGGAGCCGTGTCAGGCTTGGAAATTGTGTTATGACATTACCTCTAGTCATGGAATTACTGGATGACCTGAATCAAGCTATTTTCTCTTTTGGAGTTGAAATGAGTGGTCAGGAGCATTGTGTGATATACCTTTTGCTGTACCACTGTAGACTACAGGTGAATGATCCCATCTTAAATACTTTCCCTGTAACCCTCCAAAAAACTAGTATGTCCAGGGCTTTTTTTGTAGAAAAAGCCCAGCAGGTATTCATTTGCATATTAGGAAACACCCCCTTTCATCATCATTGTTTCACACAGGGCTTTTTTTGTAGAAAAAGCCCAGCAGGAACTCATTTGCACATTAAGCCACACCCCTGACACCAAGCCAGCCGGAACTGCATTTTCATGCATTCCTGCTCAAAAAAAGCCCTGAGTATGTCAAAGGGAAATATTCTGTTCTGGGTTTCTCAATATTGGAGACAGGCCTGTAGCTACAGGGGGGCCTATGGGGGGCCTGCCCTCTGACTTCATGTCAGGTGCCCCAGACCTTCCCTTTCCCTGCCACTGCTGTGGGAGTGAAAGATGAGAGGCTAGGGCCCACCCCTCCCTCTCCACACAATTTAAATTGCATGGGAAGGGTACACAGTAACAGCTGCTGCCACTCCCATGGCATTTAAACGGCCTGTCGATCAGTCAGGCACCCTGAATCAGGTGCCCTGAGTCACAGCAGCAGTGGCTAGGGGAGAGGAAATGCTAAGTGCCCCCCAACTTTTTTACATTCTCCCCAACTTTCAAAACCCTAGCAAGGGGCCTGATTGGAGAGCATCCATTTATGCAGTCCCTACCTGCTGCTTGAGGTGGTACAGTTCTGCAAAAGATACATTGACTGATACCTGCGAAATATGTCAACACTACAATCCTAAGCAGAGTTATGCTCTTCTAAATCCACTTAAATCAAGGGCCTTAGAAGAGTAAGACCCTATTGAACTGAAGGTTTCTGAGTTCCCCATCTGTAAAATGGGGAATAATCAGAATTTCCTTCACTATGACATGTAAAACTGCTCTTCCCCCTCAAATCAAAGCAAAAAAGCACTGAAATTAACACAACCCACCATTCCATCCCATGTGAGGGTTGACTTGCTCTCTGTTCCAACTTTGGTCCTGATTTGAAGGTGAAAATTATATTCCATATTTTCATTAAAATGTCCCATTCTTAGACGATCATCAACTTTCTACTAATTTGTAGGCAACCTTACAATTTGGAGGAAGAGGTCTTGCCTCCTGTTTCTAGGGAGAGGTAGACAACATCTCTTCTTAGACTGGGCTTATAATTATACAGGTTGCTATGAGCTATTTTGATGGCAATTTCTGGGTCTCTTAGGAGTAACTTGACCATTTGGGGTAAACTTTGAGTCTTGCACTCTAACAATGTTGATACTTTTGAACAAAGTTGGAGTCCAGTAGCACCTTTAAAACCAACAAAGTTTTATTTAGAATGTAAGCTTACATTCTAAATAAAACTTTATTGGACCTAAAGGTGCTACTGGACTCCAGCTTTGTACTATTGCTCCAGACCAACACGGCTATCTACAATGTTGATACTTTGTCAACAAACAAGTATGAGGATGAAGATTTAAAAAAACAAGCCATTTCCAACCATTTTGTCACACTGAATGATTAAGAAGGTTTAATTTTCTGGGGCCCTTATGGGCACATAGCAGGCTGAGTACACCACTTTACTTTTGCTTTTACAAAACATTTTCATTTAGACTTGTGGGACTAAGAACATAAGAGAAGCCATGCTGGATCAGGCCAATGGCCCATCCATTCCAACACACTGTATCACACAGTGGCCAATATATATATACACACACACACACACACACACACACAAACAAACAAACTGTGGCTAATAGTCACTGATGGACCTCTGCTCTATATTTTTATCCAATCCCCTCTTGAAGCTGGCTATGCTTGTAGCCACCACCACCTCCCGTGGCAGTGAATTCCACATGCTAATCACCCTTTAGGTGAAGAAGTACTTCCTTTTATCCACTTTCTCCATCCCATGCATAATCTTGTAAACCTCTATCATGTCACCCTGCAGTCGATGTTTCTCCAAGCTAAAGAGCCCCAAGCTTTTTAACCTTTCTTCATATGGAAAGTGTTCCAACACTTTAATCATTCTAGTTGCCCTTTTCTGCACTTTTTCCAATGCTAGAATATCCTTTTTGAGGTGCGGTGACCAGAATTGTACACAGTATTCCAAATGAGACTGCACCATCGATTTATACAGGGGCATTATGATACTGGCTGATTTGTTTTCAATTCCCTTCCTAATCATTCCCAGCATGGCGTTGGCTTTTTTTATTGCAATCACACACTGTCTTGACATTTTCAGTGAGTTATCTACCACAACCCCAAGATCTTGGTCAGTCTCTGCCAGTTCACAACTCATCAACTTGTATTTGTAGATGGATTCTTGGCCCCAATGTGCATTACTTTGCACTTGGCCACATTGAACCTCATCTGCCATATTGACGCCCACTCAACCAGCCTCAATAGATCCCTTTGGAGTACCTCACAATCCTCTCTGGTTCTCACCACCCTGAACAATTTAGTGTCATCTGCAAACTTGGCCACTTCACAGCTTACTCCCAACTCCAGATCATTAATGAACAAGTTAAAGAGCATGGGACCCAGTACTGAGCCCTGCGCACCCCATTGCTTACCGTCTTCCACTGTGAAGACTGCCCATTTATACTCACTCTCTGCTTCCTATTAATTAGCCTGTTTTGACTGTACAACGCTACACAGGGACATTGTTACAGTAAGAGTAAAACATGGCATCTCCTCCTGAAACTGTATGATGTATGTAATGTACTGAGTGAAGAGATGTGTTGAAGGCAACATACTTTATTAGCGGGTACATCACAAGAGAGAGAAATGCGGGCCAGGTCCCGCTATATATACAAACCCCCGGAACAACCTTCAGCCTGGCCAGGTCCAATCCTGGCCAGTTAAACTTCCCACCACAGATCTTGATTGGCGGAGTAATTTTGCGCGCTACACCCAGTGACAAGTGGACTTCCTCTGCTCACCTTCTGTAGCGTTTCCTGCGCAGTAACTTCTGGACTGAATTGCAAGACATAACACTCCTCCCCCCCTAGTTCAAGACACATAGTCCTTCAAGTAAGCTGGTGCCCTGCGCTCCCTGGTTGACCTCCTCAGGGTTATTTGGGGCGTTGGAGTGGCCGCCGGTGATGGGGTTTCCTCTCGGGGACTTGACACCGGCAGAGGGCGGTCCGACTCTTGTTGCTGTTCTGGAACCTCTGTTCTTGGCGGGTTGTGTCCTCCGCTGTGTTGCTTTTCCGCTCGCATGGTCGGCAGGATCGGCGCCCTCTGAGCTGCTTCCAAGGGTGTTGTGGCTACCTCTCTCCTGCTTGCCGCTTCCCCAATCGCTGTTGATTCTTCTGGCAAGGTGCGGCAGTGCAGCTGGTCAATATGCCTCCTTAGGATCTGACCCCCATCAGACAAGATCTCTTATAAGCGGGATCCTGTTACCTGAAGCACCCGGCCAGTAACCCACTCCGGGCTGCTTGTGAAATTCTTTGCATAGATCCGACCCCTTGGAAAGAATCCTCGCACAGCTTCCCTGACGTCGGGGGAACTGCGGAAGTCGGTAGCCCTGTCCGGATGTAGCCTGTCTAACCTCGTGATCAATTTCCTCCCCATTAGTAATTCGGCAGGGCTTGACCCCATGACGGGGTTAGGGGTGATCCTGTTGTCAAATAGAAAGGCTGCCAGGCGGTGGTCCCAGTCACCCTGTACAATGTGACCCAGGACCTCTTTGGTGGTGCGCACCATGCGCTCTGCTTGGCCGTTGGTGGCCGGATGGAAGGGGGTGGACCGAATATGCTGAATGAGATATCTATTCAAGAACTCCCGGAATTCCCAGGAGGTGAAAGCGGTCCCATTGTCCGTGACCAGGGTATCAGGGATTCCATGTGTGCAAAAGACCCTTTGCAAGGCTCGGACCGCTGCTGCTGTGGAGGTGGAAGCTATGGGGATCACCTCTAACCAGTTGGTGTATGCATCGACCAAGATGAAGAATATTTGGCCCTGGTATGGCCCCGCAAAATCTAAGTGAAACCGGGACCACAGCCTCCGGTTGGACTCCCAGTGGTGGACGGGGGTGTTAGGCGGATCGGGCCGAGACCCTTGGCAGGTTTGGCACCTTCTCACCCACCCCTCTATTTCGTCATCCATACCCGGCCACCATACGTAACTGCGTGCCAGGGCCTTCATCTGCACTATTCCCGGGTGTGTTTCGTGTAAAGCTTCTAAGACTTGCTTCCGCAGTGGGGGGGAACCACTACCCTGCTACCCCAGAGTATGCACCCCTTGTGTGTGGACAGCTCATCTCTGCACGATGTGAACACCTTGAATTCTGTGTCCAGTTTGCCCGTGGGCCACCCCCTTCCCACCCAGTCCAAAACACGTGTGAGTATACGGTCCCTCCCTGTGGCCCAAGCCACCTCAGTGGAGGGGCCGCTCGGGCAGAGTCTCCATAAGCATCACACGGTGGGCAGGGGCGGGATCTGGGTCTGTCGAGGGTAGCGGCAGGCGGCTGAGGGCGTCAGCGTGCCCCATAGCTTTGCCCGGGCGGTGAACCAGGGTGTATGTGTATGAGTTTAGAAACTGGTTCCACCTCAGGACTCGCTGTGACAAAATTTGCGGGGTCTGGCAGTCTGGGGTGAGGAGCCCCAGGAGCAGCTTGTGGTCCGTGGCAATCGTGAAACGCCTACCATACAGGTAGTCGTTGAATTTATGCATGCCCGCCACAATTGCCAAGGCCTCCTTGTTGATCTGAGTGTAGTTGCGCTCTGCGCGGGTCAGGGTTCTCGAATAATAGGCCATGGGAACCTCCCTCCCATTGGGGAGTTGGTGCCCCAGGACTGCACCCACCCCGTATGGGGAAGCATTGCAAGCCAAAATCAGTGGTAGGGCTTCATCAAAATGGTGAAGCACCACGTTGGAAATAAGGAGGTCTTTGCCTGAAAAGCGGTAGCCTGCTGCTTTCCCCAGACCCACGGGGCGTGTTTAATCGAGCAGCCTGTGGAGGGGTTCCGCTATGGCCGCTTTGTGGGGCAAAAACGAATGATAAACATTTAATAATCCCAAGAAACTTTGTAGCTCCGCCTTGCACGTGGGGGTCGGGGCATGGACTATGGCCGTGGTCTTGTCCTCTGTCGGGTAGATTCCCGCGGCGGCTACCACATAGCCCAAGAACTCCATCCTTGGCACTCCTAGTGAACACTTTTCCTTTTTTACTTTCAGACCCGTCGTCTGTTAGCGGCGGAGTATCTCTCTCAGGTGGCTGCTGAACTCCTCCACGTCCAGGGCAGCGATCAGAACGTCATCAAAGAACGGTTGCACTCCGGGGATCCCTTTGAGAAGAGAGTCCATTGTGCTCTGAAAGATCCCCAGAGCTACACTAACCCCAAATTGTAACTGCTGCACCCGAAAAGCTCCCCTGTGGGTCACAATAGTTTGAGCCTCTGCTGTCTTGGCATCTACCAGGAGTTGCTGGTACGCCTGGGCCAGGTCCAGTTTTCCAAAAACCTTGGAGCCAGCTAGGGCCGCCAGGACGTGGCTGACCACCGGAATGGGGTATGGATTGTCCTGGAGCGCTTTATTGATCGTGCACTTATAGTCAGTGCATATTCACACATCCCAGTTCGGCTTCACTGGCATGACTATGGGTGTTTCCCAGGCAGCATAGGATACTGGTTCCAGCACTCCCTGGGCCGTGAGTCGGTCCAGCTCCGCTTCTATTTTAGGTTTTAGCACGAACGGAACTCGTCTGGCCTTCAGTCTTATCGGTCTAACAAGGGGATAGAGAGGTAGGGTGATGGGCAGCCCCAGGGACCCATCAAACACTTCAGAGAATTCCTGGCACACGTTCTCAAAGTTATTCGTTTGCATCTGCTGCACCCCCACTATTTGAATACCTAGCAGTCGAAACCAGGCCATCCCCAGTAATGTGGTGAGCTGGCACTTTACTACGAGAATGTCCAGTGGCCCCCTGAAGTTCTTACGCTCTACCCGTACCGTGGCCCAGCCCAACACGTGCACGGGTTTTTTTTGGAAGTCCCGTAGTATAAAATCAGCCGGTCTCAAATTGAGCCGGCGCCGGGGGCACAATTTTCTTAGGGTCCCCTCCGAAATTATAGAGATGGAGGAGCCCGAGTCCAACTCCATTTGGAATGGAGCGACCTCGATAAGGACCGACAGTCTGACCTTGTCGTGGGCGGTAAGGGGCAAGTTCATTACCTGCAGGCTAGTCGATGCTGTTGTATGGGCATCGGTCAAGTCATGGTGAGCGGTCTGGCGTCTGTGATTGGCCTTGGTCCAGCAAGCCCACACAATGTGGCCCACCTTTCTGCAGTTCCTGGAGTCTATGTTGCGATAGGGACAGTCCTGTCTCTCGTGGGGATCTCCAGAGCTGGCACACTTCCTGTTGGCCGGTCTCTCTGTTGCTCATTGCCGCGTGGTTGCTCTCGGTCCTATTCCTTGTTGGCGGCGGAGCTGGTGGGCCTCTTCGTCCTCTGGGTCGCCCGGCACCATCTCTTCCTGATGGACTGTGTCTCCTCGCGGGTTGTTGTATGCTTTGGTGGTTCTCTCGAATGTGGTCGCTTCGTTGAAAGCTTGTTGAAGGGTGAGCTCCTCCTTCGCGAAGAGCTTTTGCTGTAGCCTTTTGTCTCAGAGGCCCAAGATGAATCGGTCTCTCAGGGCTTCCTCCCGTTTGTCGAATCCACAGTTCCCAGCAATCTGGCAGAGAGCGGCCAGGTAGACGGCTGCCATTTTTCCTGCCCCTTGATCTCTCTTGTGGAAGAGAAATCGGCAGGCGATGATTGATGGCTGGGGCAAGAAATGCTTGGTGAGGAGTCTGACGATCTCCCTGTACGTTTTCTCGGTGATCTTCACGGGGGCCGAGAGACCTTTGGTGATCTCGAAGGTGGCCTCCCCGCAGACGCTCAGGAGTACATCTCTCATGCGGCTGTCGTCGGTAATCATGTTTGCGCGTAGGTAGTATTCGACCCGCTCCGTGTAGGTCTCCCACCTCTCGGGGTTGGCGGGGTCGAACTCAGCAGGGTGGCCCGTCATTACACTCGGGTTCGCCATGGCGGTGGCAGGCGCTTCCGTCTCTCTCGGCTGCATGCCTTCCTCGTCTCCAGCCAGGTCAGTGACTTTCCGCTTGGGGAGTTACCTGGCTAGATCCCACCTTCATCGCCAGTGTAATGTACTGAGTGACGAGATGTGTTGAAGGCAACATACTTTATTAGTGGGTACATTACAAGAGAGAGAAATGCGGGCCGGGTCCCGCTATATATATAACCCCCTGGAACAACCTTCAGCCTGGCCAGGTCCAATCCTGGCCAGTTAAACTTCCCACCACAGATCTTGATTGGCAGAGTAGTTTCGCATGCTACACCTAGTGACCAGTGGACTTTCTCTGGTCACCTTCTGTAGCGTTTCCTGCGCAGTAACTTCTGGACTGAATTGCAAGACACAACAATGTGACTCAGAGTAGGGTTCAGATCTATACTCTACTAGGGAAGCTTACTGTATGACCATAGGTCAGTCACACACTCTCAGCCTAATCTACCTCACAAGGTTGTTGTGAGAATAAAATGGAGGAGGGGAGAATGATGTAAATTGCTTTGGGTTCCCATTGGGGAGAAAGGTGAGAGTATAAAAGAACAAAATGAATAAATTAAACAAATGAATGCTTCTCACTGATAAGAGCACACAAATACTTAGAACTCCATTGTCTCCCTCAATAACATTATAAAATTTTATCACTCTCTATAACGATATAGCCATTTTGCTGGTTAATACTAACAACAATGGATGATCAAAGTATATCACAGTAATTTTTTAAGTGTGGACTGGTTAAATTGGAGCACAGAACTAACAATTCACATCATGGTAACTTTGAGAAGGAACAGTTTTTGCTGCTTAAATCAGGTTTTAAAAATACACATATGTAGTGACAATGGGGAGGATTTTGTACAATCGCACCCTGAGTGAGCCTAATAAATACCAAAGAAAGATTACTTCCAAGGCTGCAACCCTCCAACTTTCTAGGAGAGTGCACACTACTGTGCAGGCTAATTATAAGGATTCAGTTTCCTGGTATGAAGGAATGTATTACCTGCAGCAAAGGATGCCTGAGCGGCCAGGAACCAGAGGGTCTAGGAGGAAGTTTGGCTGAATGCCGTAGTGAACTGAAGTCTGAGCCCTAGGTTTATACCCTACAATCCAGGCCCCTGCTGAGACACTAATCACTGGGCCTTTCTTACTGCTGTTGTCCAATCAATTCTTGAATAGCAAAACTTCACAATGCTGAGTATGAATTAGGAGGGTGGAGGAGTGGATTGGTGGAAATAAATGTGGGTGCAGGCTTTCCCCCCCCCTTTTTTTGCAACAATACCAAACCGAGCCATTGAGAGAGGACAACAGACAGACAAAGGCTGGGCGGAAATAGGAGTAACTTTTGGAGGCCTTCGGAGCTCTTGTCAATAAGAGTTAGCGCCATAATGGTAGCATTGGCCTGTCTTTTGTATTGTAGAATTGTTGTTTATAAGGTTGAGGTGTTTTTTTTTTAAAGTTGTGATTTAAAAAAATTGAACATTTTGTCCTTTTTTGTTCTTGCCTAGAAAATACTGGTGATTGCCTTGAATTGGGACTTCCTTATGTGTTTGGGGGATTTTTGTAGTTATTTAGGCCCTGTGTAAAGTACTTACATTTCTCTCACTCTTTCCTCTAAAGAATAGAAAGGCATCTTGAGCCACACAGATGTCAGATCTATGTTTTAAAATTTAGCTTTGTTTATCCAACAGAATGGAATTCATTACAATGCAAAAATGACTTGATTTTGTGACCCCTGTTGCTGTTGTTGTTTTTAATTCAAAGTGTTGACTATATCAAAAAGCTTGTTTGAAGGTCACAGGTTTATATATCCATTCTCAAAAGTGTTTCAGAAAATTCATATGGAGGATGCCAAAAGTGGAATATATGAAAACGTGCTCTTCATTGTTTACCCTAACCTTGCCACTATTATTAGATAGATGTGCACAGCAAAAAGCATTAAAGGCTATTATGAGCAATGCAAATTTATTTTTTCTTACTTGAAGACTTTGCATTTTAACCTCTGATCTGCAAAGGTCACTTTCTAATTCTTTTCACTTGGTTGTTTTTATAACTTCTGTATTTCAAGTCCAGGGGGTGGGGAAAGCTCTTTCAGGGGATTTTTTTTTCTTCTTCTATCCCTACAAGTAGTAATTTAATTCGTAACATTTGAATGTCTCATGTAATTCCAACACACTTTTCAATGATATAGTCATTTTGCAAACACGGTTTTCATTTAAGGCAAAGTAAAACAACTACAATCCATTCTATCCAGATAAATTGCCATTAGTAGAATCAATAAGCCGTCAAACGTTTAAAGGCATCCATGGATTCGAAGACATGTTAAAATGAAATGACTTTATTTGTATATCTGCATACAATTTGAATGGCCCTTTCAGATGGTTATCTACAGCTAATATTTCACTGTTACTTATTTCCTTTGCCTTTTGTTAAATAACCTTTCTTAGCTGGATCTTGTTGCTGCGTTCCATGCTAATTGCAGCTTACATTATATAAATGGCTTTGTAAAGAAAACTATACCCTAAACCTGGAAAGTTGCATGTTTCTATTTGCTCAAACCTTATTTTGCACTTATTTTGAGAGGGTCATTGCAAGGAAAGCTGGATAGGCAGGAAGAATGTCCCGTATAATAAGCTTAAACAGAACCTTTTGTTAAGCCTAGTATTCTCAGGCCTGAAAATTAGGCCTCCTTTTCCTAACTGCAGGCTGAAGTGGTTCATTACTGCAGCTTCCTTCTCTAGGCCTTGGCCCAGCCATTCCCAGTACTCAAGGTCTGTAACTTCCTTAAAAAGGAAGAAGGAAAACATGCCACACAAAGGTCTTGTTAGCACTTCCTATGCGAAATTAGCAGCTTTCTAAAAGGTACAACTCCAATTACCTCACATAGTGGGGACAAACACAAACCCAACAAAGACTCCAGTCTTGCAAATGACATTCTGTCTTTCTAGAGTTACTTCCCTAATTAGGAGTGAAGAAGCTCTATTCTAGTGAGTGCATCTATTTACAGTGGGGCACAATGCTTTAACTTGAGCGTCCTTCTGAAAGACCAGTGTTAAAAAACACAAGTGCTCTTTTGGCAAAGCTGTCTATGGAGAAGCACCACATTCCTAACGGTTACACCCTCTAAAGAGAGAGAGAGAAGTGTAGCAGCTCTTCCCCCCCCTAGTATTGTTCACACTTCAGGATTCATTTTAGACAATAAAGCTTCTGCCCAGTGAGCTCTGGGAATTACAGTGGACAATAGAGAGGCATTCTTAAGAGTGTCTAATGATGGGAAAAAAAAGAAAAATATTTATTGCTTTTGACAGTTTCACAAGGGGCAAAAATCCTTGTCATGGTTAAAGTTTCCACAGCTGTTGGAGGGAAAGGGTGGGCTCCTCCGGACTAAAACAGTTCCACTCTTTTGTGTAGGAGGCGAAGCACAAGAGCCAAGCTGTGAAATTAAAGAGTAAGTTCATTAAGGTAAGAGAATTGTACCAGCATTGCTGTCGATACAGATGTCGCCCCAGGGCCCGAAGCGCCCAACCTGTTTACATGGATCTTGCTTAATATAGGAACTGGCCTGCCCTCGTCTATATGCTCTTTGAAAAAGTCTAGTTTGTATAGATGCTGGCCAGTGCCTCCACATTTGCAGTCTTCCTGGGGAACTCTCCTGAAGTTTATTCTTGTTTCCAGCTGTAATCAAGTTTAAGAATATGTTAACTGTTTGTTTACATCCATCTTTTCTCTCTCACACACACATACCCCTCTGTTGTCTTTTGTATTGCCTAGTTTAAATTGTAAGTTCCTTTAGGACAGAGACCTGCCTTTTTTCTTTTCTTTTTGCTTATAACATTTTGTGAATAAATGGGTACATGTAAAGAAAGATACAAAACCAACATTTGTACATATGTATTTCCAGGGCTTTCTTTCTGGAAAAAAGGTGCCAGAACTCTTAAGAGGGAAATGAAGGAGAAACACACAGGTACCCCTCATGAATATTTAGACATTTTTTGAGAATTTTGTTTCCACAAATAGGTTCTGGAACTCCATTTTGCTGCCTTCTTCCAGGGGAAAAGTGTATTTCTACAAATGTGCATGTGCACATTTATGCACAGGCAATGTGTGTGAATTCCCTGTGTTTTATCTCAAATTTTATAAAATTTCTTAAGCTATCCATCCTTTTATTTAAAAAGTGTTTTGAAATGTACTGTAAATGCAATTATTAATATCTATTCTGTGTGAGGTCTGCTCTCAGAATATTGCATTTGGAGAGTGGCAAGCTATTCTATCTTCACAAATGATCACAGAATGTACAATTTTATTTTAAAGTTAATACACTTCTCAGAAAGAACAGCAATCATATCCCATAACTAAATGGTGCCAATTAAATATCCTGTGAGAGCTGGTAGTAAAAATATGTACTTAGGTTCTCCTCAAGCTTGTCTAACAGCAACGGTTAGGGTGCAAATGAAATCATGGTGATGTGAAATTAAGCCCCTTTGAAACTGATGGGACTTACACCTGAATATTTAGCAACCAAGCATCTCTTAAAGCAGAATATTTGCTTCTGAGCCTCCAACAGTGGAATCCTAAACAGGTGTGCTCAGAGTCCTACTGAGGTCTAGTCAATGGGACTTAGTGCCACAAAAATGTTCTTGGGATGGCACCATAAATCACTTGCATATAATGATCCCAATATTATATTTCATGTGCTCCTTCTTAAGCAATCAGGCTGTAAAGTTAATTTTAATGCTGTTGGAGATGAGGTGGACAGGTCATTAGCATTGTAATGTGATATGCTGCATCATAATATATGGCACCATGAATGAAAAGCAGAGAATATATTAGTTCCATCCTTTGGATGGCTGCGGTATAGCTGTTTTGTAAAAGATGTAAAGTGTTGTTCAGATTTTGTACCTGAGAATGTAGTTTAATTCTATTCACACTGCGGAGCTCCAGTGCTTTGATTAAATGAAACAGCTGTCTGAGGCAGTAGCTGATGTCACTGACATATCTTTCTATATCAGGGATAGGGAACGTTGGCTCTCCAGATGTTTTTTGTCTACAACTCCCATCAGCCCCAGCTAGCATGGCCAATGGCTGGGGCTGATAGTAGTTGTGGGCAAAAAAACATCTGGAGAGCCAATGTTCCCTACCCCTGTTCTATACCCTCTTCCTTAATTTCTAATGCTCCTGGGAAGATCTGAAATAGGAATTATTATATTAGGGCTTCCTAGATCAAATGTTTTGCCTGTGTTTTGGCGCCAGACCCATTTTAAATTAATGTTTCATTCTCTCTCATTCTAGCTAGTCCAGAAGTGAAATCTCCGTCTCATACTGAGGTCTGATTCTGTTCAGCAGAAGTCAGTCACAAAGTGTCCATTGACTTTGGTTGTAAAGTTGACCTATTATGGGTTGTTTCTCCCTTCCCCCGGCTATTGGCTTGGCATAGATACCTTAGGAGAGAAGGTAGATAAGCTTCAGGATGTGGTGAACAACACGAAAGTTCACAGGGGAATCTGCTATACCAAAGAATTGGAAGGGGAGGGGGATAGAGACAGAATATATTCCCTCCCCCCTCCCTCCCTATGTTTTTTGTGACAAACCAGAGAGCTGATGTCTTTGCAAAAGGAAACTGCTTGAAGTGACTTGTAACCTACCAGTCACATTTTAAAAGGTAGGATCACTGCTCTCTTTTTCATGTGTGCATAATAGGTTCTCTTTTGCTGCCTAAAGAATTATGTGAAACAGCAGAGCCGTGTGAAAACCTACAACTGTATAAAACCAATTTAGCATTTTCATTTCAAATGGCCCATGTGTTATGTAGCTTCCCAGTCTTGTTAGGGATAGGCTGGGTTTTCTGTACATCTCCAGACATTATTAGAATACTATGTCATTGTTTTAGCACATCAGTGACTTGTAAACATTTTGTTTTTCATACTTGCAGTGCTTTCTTGAACACTGCTTTTTAAGCTGATTTGTTCTATTTTTAAAACTAGAAAAGATGTAGAGAATTCAGCTCCAGGTATGGGGATGGGTTTCTTTTTTATTTCATGCCAATATCAATTTCACTGACAATTGCAATTATCAAAATGGTTAATGCTACCAAATGATTATAAGTCAACTAATAATGTAAAGTTTGCAGTATACAGGAATGCAACTGCCAAGGTAAACTTTATTTATCCTTGTAGAAAGGGGGGAAAAACCTTAATCCAAGGACAGAATTCTGCAATATCCAATAAATACATTTCTTGAAGAAAATGATGCTGAATCACTTTGATATATTTGGACTAATCCATGAAATGTTTTATTCAGCATTCTTTTGCAGTGGAAAGTAGGAAAAATATATTTGCAAATAAATTAGAATGTTGAAGATCCTATTAATTCCTGAGATGCTTCCGAGTGAGAGGCTGTTACTTTTAAAAACTGAATTAATTCCAAGTGTAAACTATTCACTGTGACTCTACCTACTTTCTAATCTCACTCTTAGAGCGGTATGATTTGGAACAGAAATGCATGCGTGCAAATGTAAATACGTATCAGTACATAGCCATAATTTTTTGAATACTCAATATGTACAAGATCAGAGAATCTCATGCCATATAATTTTAGCAACAATTGCTTGTGTGCCTGTGATGGATAATTTTCAACAAGTCCTGTGATCCTGATTTAGATATACATACTTGGATGTAAGACCCCATTGATTTTGAGTGAATTTATCTTAAATTGGATCACAACCGAAGTCATTTCTCTGGAAATACTTAATATCAGATATCTTTAATTATCACTTTAAAGAATTGCAGAAAGCTTTGAACAACTTCATTATTCTTTATGTTATTATTCTTTGTTAATAAGCCTTTAAAAAGTGACATCTGTTTCTCCCTCTTCTGTCATGTTCTGATCATAAAAAGGCAGTGCACTATAATTTGACGATGGGATTAAAACTATATGTTCCTTTTTCATGTGAGTTTACAACTAGTGAAAGTTAAAAGTGAAGCTTAAAAAAATTGTTACTCTCTTGGGAAAATGTATCAAGCTTGTGTTTTGTTATGCATATAGAGAAGTCAAAGCATGTTATCACTTAGATACATTTCCACAGTTCTGGTCCTAAAATTATGAAACAGAATATATCCAAACACAAAACTGTACCACTTGTTTGTTGTCCAAAGATTATTGTGAAACAGTTTTATTAAGGAGATGAGCTGCCCTTCCACTTTCCAGGTAAATAAAACTGGAAAATTTCCTCAGCAATTCTGCTGTGCTGCAGTTTTCATCTGTCTTTTGCAGACTCATATTACTTCTGCTCCTATTCTAGGGATTAGTTATTTTAACCTATGTATTAAATTTATCTGGAAGCTTAATCTAAGAGTCATTATATATATATTAACAGCAAAAATGTGACTTGCCATACACAATTTTAATATTTTAAGATATGCTTCTCTCCCATAATATCATGATTAGCAAACATACTTGGAGAAATTATGGATAAAGATACATATTGTGGATAGCAAAATAAATATTCAACTGCATTGCATTTCCCCTCCTTAAAAAGTTTTTTACGTGTCTGGGGAATAGTTTTTAAAAACAAGGAAGCTATTGCTTAAAAAAAACCTATAGAAACATCCAAAAATGGTTCCAGTCTCTAATTTAAAGGATGTGGATAAATTGTTACAACTTAGTACCTAGGCACTGTAGAATAATAGCATACTAACCAGCATTTGACAGAAAAAAATTGATATATATGTATAACAACAACAATAACCAAATGTATCTATAATATGTGTGTATATGTATATATAAGTATATAGAGTCTTTCTAGTAAGCATGACAACCCCTCCTGTGGTTAGGTTGCATGTCCCATCAACAGCATTTGGAAATGCTAGCTTCAAAATACATGCTTCCTTTCAGATTAGTCAAGTGACAAGATAGGTCTTCTTGATCAACTGCTCTGCAGCGACAATAGGTAACATAAATTTGAAGTTCATGCTGCCCACATGCTGTCGAAAATTGCTACCAAATGTCAGTATCTGCTCCCCATACACATAGGACCACTCATCCTGTCATTTGTCACATTATTAGTCTCCTTGCCAGCATCATCTAGTGATGAGTGAAAAGATTTAGAGCTTGGGTGGGAAGTTAATAGTGTGCTGATGCCACATCATGGATAGGTTAAGGAGCAGAGAGACAACTTGGTATGAGAGTGTCATTTTTGACAAATCCATGCTCCATGACCCACCTTCTTCTAACTGACTTCCCTCCATCTCATAGCCAGTCTCCAGCCTCATCTAATGAAGAAAAGCAGTAGTTTGGATGACTACAGAAGATGAGAGGGAAAGATGAATGACAAGAAACTAAATGTATTTAAAATATTTATATCCTGCTGTATTTTTTTTCTGACTCCAGGTGGGTTACAATGCAGCAATAGCTTAAAGAACACAAATTTATTTATTTTACTTCATTTATAATCCATCATTCTCTCCAATGGGGACCCAAAAGAGTTTATATCCATTTTATCCTCAGAACACCCTATAGGGTTGGTTAGGCTGACTGGGTGTGACTGGACCAAGATCACCCATTCAGCAAGCTTCCATGATAGAGTGGGGATCTGAACCAGATTCTAGTCAGACTTTCAAACCATTGTTCCACATTGGCTCACATGAACAAGAATTGTCCATACTATATCCTCCAGGGGAGTGAGGTCATGAAAAAAACTGAGGAGTGCCAGAGGTTGCAACCCAACAACCTTGTTTTTTCCTCCATCTCTAGAAATTATTTAGATGTCAAACAGGTCAAAGCAACTTGTAACTTATCTGTGAACTGCAGCCCATCAGCCATGCATGGCGGCTCAGCAGAGACTCAGCAAATTTCCAGCCTGAGCTGCCTGCCAGCAACTTCAAAAATAGGGTGGAGGGGGATGCATCAAATCTGACTGTCATGGTCACAAATAGTGTAGGTGAGCCATATCTTTCACCAAGCCAAGAAGGAGGATACTGTGAAACTCAGAAAACATCCAAAAAAGTGACCCAAAGTGTATCTCATCCCCTGACTAAAATATTCAGAATTTTAAAACATGGTAGCAAAGCAGATCCAGTTTCGAAAAAAAATAGGCCAGTGTTGTGCCATGCAAAAAAAGTACTGATGTCAGTTTAGCAGCACACTAGGAAAAGATGCCTAGTGGGAAAATAGTTGCTTGCTACAGTCAGATTCCATGTCATCCTTGCTTTTCAGCAAAACCAGTGCTTAAAGATATTAATTTTAGGGCAAAGGTGAACATGAGCAGACCTCTGCTGGTTCAGAGGAAAGTTCCATCTAGGCCAACCAGATGGGAAGGCAAACAAGGCATGATGGCAGCAACTTCCCCTGCTGTTTGACCACCCCTCCCCCCAAAAAACAACAACAACAACACACACAAAAAAACCCCAACGACCTGATATGGAACCTCTAAACATCAATGTTCTGACATGGCTAACAGTGGTTGACAGACTTACCTTCCTCTATTAATTTGGCTTCTCTCCTTTTAAAGTCATCCAAACTGCTGCCCATCTCCACATCTCAGGTCAATTATGTGTTGTGTTACTTTCTTTTTGTCTTTCCTGCATCTATTTATCCATCAGTTTCATTCTGGGACCCTATCTTCTAGTGTTATTAAAAAGGTGGGAAATAATTTCCTTTGAACCATGTTTGATTTAGTAGCAAGTCTAATGTTTTAAAATGTACTGTCTCATCCTAGCCAGAAGTCCACTGACTTCAACAGTCTTTAGGATAGCATTGTTAGTCCCAACTAGAGTACCCTAGTCCAGAAACATTTGCTGGCACAAGTGGTACATGAGCAGCCGCTAAAATGGAACCACCTACGAACACCTACTTTCAGTCAGCATGAAATGCTTCAAAGTGGTATAGAAAAAATAGCTATAGTGAGGAGTTGTTGGAAAGCAGTCACTATAGCAAAGAGTAAATCTTCTTATACAACAAACGTACATTAGGCCATGCATGTGCATAACACAACAGTTTCCTTGACTACTTCCACAAAGATTTAAGGATGCTAAGAAAGGGCATTTTGTATACAGAAAGTTCCAGAACCCCTCATAATCTCTAGTTTATAAAGATGTCAGGAAGAACAGAATCCATGTCTGCCTGGTATTCCTTCATCTACTTTACTACCTGGCTGCCTGTTTTAGAAAAATTGAAGTGCTGTCCCACAGACTGCTTCTTGGAGTTCCTATCTTCCTGGTGTTCATGTCCACATGTACCTGCTGATGTTACCTTGAGTCAGTCACAAGTTATCACAGAGCTGTTCCTCTCAAGAGCAGTTTTTGTCAGAACTCTTTCAGCTCCACCTGCCTCACAGGATTTCTGTTGGGGGGAGGGGAAGGGAAAGAAGATTGTAAACTGCTCTGAGACTCCTTCAGGTAGTGAAGGACAGGGTATAAATCCAATTTCCTCCTCCTCCTCTTTTTCTTCCTCCTCTTCCTCTTGTTCCTCATTGCTGCTGGGATGTTCACAGGAATATCATGCTGCAAAGTTGACCGGATTTCCTTGGATACATAGAATCATCCTGTGTTCCATTGTTGTGACTAGTTGTGGCATGTTTAGTTTAGTTTTATTTAGTTTTATCACTGCCTTTTGCCCAGATACAGGCAATTCACAAAAATATTTTTTTTAAAAACACAGAAATAATAACATTAGGTTGGATCATGCGGAACACTTCAAACGGTGGAAATGTATCAATAAAAGGAATTTAAGCTGCATGTTAAAAAAAGAAACAAAATTAATAAAGCAGTCAATAGGGTAAAACAGACTAGCAAAAATTAAACAACAGTACAACTAGCCAATGGTTAAAACTGGGAAACAGTATAAGCAATCAAAGAACAGACAAAAAGGGCTTCTAGTTTTGTTTTTTTTTAAAAAATGTTCTAGATCAGTCTGGAAGGCTTGAGGTGATGGTATGATTCTTACCTCCCAAGGGAGGGATTCCATAACCTCAAGACCTCTCCATTGATCTCAGGGCTCAGGCAGGTTCACATAGGCAATGGTGGTTCATCATGTACTTTCGATCCAGGACCTTGAACTGGACTTGGACACACACTGGCTGTGTGTGTAGTGTAATTGGTAAAACACTAGCCTTACATGCTCATTTCATTGAGTCCTGGCTGAGACTCCTGCTACTACATTTCATAGCAGTTGAAGTTTCTGAAGCATCCTCAAGGCAAATCCCCCAAAGAGCATGTTATAATTGTCTAATCTGGATGCATGTGCGATAATGGCCCTGTCAACATTCTGCAGGAATAATACCAAGCTAAGGCCATAAAACACACTCCTGGTAACTACAATTGCCTGCACCCATTAACAGTAGGACATCCAAGAATATCCCCAAGTTACATACTTGCTCCTTTGGAAAAGGATTGTAATCTAGGGCTGCCAACTTCCATGAGGGGCCTGGAGATCTTCTGTATTTACAGCTGATCTCCAAACACAGATATCCATTCCTGCAGAGGAAACAGCAGTTTTCAAAAGTGGACTCTATGGCATCAAAATCCCACTGAGCTCCCATCCCCAATGTCCATCTTCCCCAAGCACCCAACTACCACTCCCACACCTCCAGGAATTTCCCAGGCTGGAGTTGGGAACTCTCATCTAAAACAGGTTGCCTATTTATTTCCACAACAGCTTTATTTTCATACTACAACGCTTTTGTCTTGTCTGGATTAAATTTCAGTTTATCCACCTTCATCCAGTTTTTCACTACCTCCATGACTTTGGGATGGAGCACTTCAATAAATAGAAAATAAAGGGGACTCAGTCTGATGCAGGATTTTCATAGTAGTTCTAATTGCACAAAAATCCATTGTGCAAAGGCCTATGGGCTGCCAACTATTGACTCCAGCTGTGTCAGATTACCATATCAGAGTTTCCAGTCTTGTAGATGGTACTTAGACTGCCCACAACAATTTATTTGAGTTGCATAAATATTATTAATTTATTAATTAATTTATTTTATGGGATTTCTATCCCACCTATCCCACCCAAGCAGGATCTGCAATCAGCTCATTACCTGAAAGTTTCCTTGGCCTTCTATCTGAATGGAAAATTTATGTTAAAATATGTCTGAAGGGGTCTCCCATGATAGCCCTCTTGTGGTAGCATCTACCAACCTTTCTCAGAATCCCAAAAGTACCAACAGGCTCAGCAAGGTTCGACTCATTTGCTGTACATCTGGTATCAGAATTCCCTTCCCACTTACTCTCAAAGGCTGCTGCTGCCGATAAAAACTACTTTTTGTGATATAGAGGTGGTGATAATAAATAACAATTTATATAGGCATTTTAAGTGTTCTCAATGCTTCACGTGTTATCTCAGCAAACCTTACAACAGCCCAGGATGGCAGGCCAATATAATTATTCTTGGATTGCAGACAGGTATTTTGCCTAAGAATATTGAAACCATCTGGTCACATTATCCTCTTAGCTGAGGTGAGATTACTAACAGGGTCCTCCTGGATGAGACTGGAATTATGTAAATTTGCTGCTATATATTATTATGTAGATTAGATTTTGATGGGGAGATAATAAGAAGTATATAATAAAAAAGCAATTTTATTTTGGATTCATATATCCCTCCTAGTATATAGAAGAAGAAGAAGAATTGCAGATTTATACCCCACCCTTCTCTCTGAATCAGAGACTCAGAGTGGCTTACAATCGCCTTTATCTTCTCCCCCCACAACAGACACATTGTGAGGTAGGTGGGGCTCAGAGGGCTCTCACAGCAGCTTCCCTTTCAAGGACAACCTCTGCCAGAGCTATGGCTGACCCAAGGCCATTCCAGCAGTTGCAGGTGGAGGAGTGGGGAATCAAACCCAGGTCTCCCAGATAAGAGTCTATGCACTTAACTACTACACCAAACTGGCTTTCTATTCACCCTCCATTCAGTAAAAAATGAATTAGGAATTTGGAGATGGTTGGATAAACCTCTTCTTTTTCTAGCTACGTTTCTTGACTCTGATGTGATGAAACACCCCCTGCTTTTCTGCTCAACTTCATGGATGTGGTAAAGGCCAGGGCTTTTTTGTGGCAGGAGCTCCTTTGCATATTAGGCCATACACCTCTGATGTAGTCAATCCTCCAAGAGCTTACAGGGCTCTTAGTACAGGGTCTACTGTAAACTCTTGGGGGATTGGCTACATCAGGGGTGTGTGGCCTAATATGCAAAGGAATTCCTGCTACAAAAAAAGCCCTGGTAAAGGCCATCTTGCCCACATGGGTATGGACCGCAGCGTTCTCAATTTATGGTCCCTCAGGTGTCTTTATAGACATCTGCCATGAATGAAAACAGTCATCTGTATCTACCTTAATGCTATGGTTAGCAGAGCAGAAGCTGCATAGCATAGCTCCTTCTAATGATTCTCACTAACATTGCATATTTAAAAACTGATAGCCGGTCTTAATCAAAATTTCAGGGTGATATATAAATCTGCCTATCACAATTTTTATCCTGTCCTTCCGGGGAAACTCAGGCATCCTGCATGAATCTTTCCTCCTTATTTTACCTTCTCCTGGTGAAATGTGCTAGGCTGAGTGTGATTTATACGGGATCACTCAGGGAGCTTCATGACAGCATTGGGGTTTGAACCTGTATCTCTTCCCCCAGTTCTAATCCACACTAAAGAACATTGTTTTTTTTAAGTGTATATATATATATATATATATATATATATATATATATATATATATATATATATATATATATATATATATATATATATATATATATATATATATATATTTTAAAGGCACGGGACCTGCCTATTAAATTCAACAGTACTTGGGAGGGGGGGTTGTTCTTAAAGTCTACTCTCAGCATCTGACATTTATTTTGGAGCTTGGTCTTCCATGTACAAGTCATCTGCACTCTTTAGGGAGAATTATTATTGTGATAATTGAAATTCTCAGTATGGACTTGAGTATTATTGATGTTTGAGTGACAAAATACTTACATGTAACATGTACCTGTTGTGCTGCCAGGCATGATCTTTGAATCCAGACTGAAGCACTGAAAACAAACCGAGAATGACTCCTTTTTTTATGACATCCAGTCTGCGGTGTTAAGTGTTGGTTTATTTATGCGGCATTCTGAAAATTTGCTATCAAGCAAGAAACCATCCATCAACTGAGTACATAAAAGGCATTTGGCAAAGGGAATTTAAAGGACACAAAGAAAAGAAGAACCAAAATAGAACTCAGCCAGTCTTCTCAAAGTCATTAGTTTGGGCACCAAGTTAAGGTACAAAAGCATTTGCAACAACATTGTGGGAAGAGAGAATGAAAAAGAGGCTGTATAGCCATTAAAGCAATTAAGGAAAGATTAAGGTTGCTTGTTGCTGAAAGACCCATTAATCAATAGGCCAGAAATCACAGCATGTTGCAAGGGGGATGGGGGCAATGTGTTTGGGGGACAAACCACTGGCCCCAATTCAGGGATACCTGTGAACAATTGCGGACTGAGACCAAGAATTGACTCTGATTTGACTCTAGATGGCCCGAAAATAACCACATCCTCAAAAGGTGTACAAGGCCATCAGAATGAATAATATTGACTATGTGTTCAGAGGTATATCTACATACACTGGATGAAGCTCCATTTTATATAAACTGCAGGGAGGAAAGCCTCATGTGAATTGCACCTGTATCACATAGGGACAAAATATATCTCAAAGGAAAGGATGTGGAAGACCCATTAGTAGGAAATTGTGCTGTTTGTACAGAGAAAAGACCCAATGATATTGCTGACGCTGATACCTTCCATACAGACTAGAGTTTATCACGCAGGTCAGTAACTGTTTTCACTGTTGCTCTCATAAAATGCTCAGACCATAAAAGGTAATTGCTGAAAGCCAACACCAACAATACCATACTAGAATGCTACAATACAGTTCTGCTTGTTATATTCCAACTGAGTGCCTTTAGGCAAAAAAGGGAGCCTTTAAATGTGGGGAATAATAAGTAATAATAAAAGCCAAAATCAAATAAATGGGTTCTGTAAATTGAGTTGAGTGGAATAAAGTAGGCATGTTTATGACTTGAGTCATTTAACCAAATGTGAACTCTATTCAGTATTTGGAATTGTTGTGATAATTGTTTATTTAAATATCTAGTTTAGATGATGTAGGGTGGATTACAGTCTTAAAATAATGGGTTATAATAATGAATAACTACCAAATGTAGCCTTGGCAATTAAAAGAAAACAGACCCAAGCAGGTTTTACACAGTGCTGAAACAAATTTGCTCCCAAAAATTGTCTTTCAAGTTCTCATATGTTAATTGAATGTTGAATTTGTTTTAGCATTGCTGACTCAACATCCTTTGCAGGGGTTGGGGGGTATTTGATATTTGACAGTATTTGATATGGCTATAATGATATTTAGTATCTGAAAGCACTGAACAGCTGACATGCAATGCTTTTTAGATATTACAAGAAAGAAGGCATGCTTACTATTTAAGTACTGGAAAACAGAAAGCATTTACACTTTCCTATTTGATGCCCAGGAAAATCAAGAGATGAGACAGGGGGAAGGGGGATCAAATTGTTCTAGATAGTTGCTAGCGACTCTCATCTAACAAAATCAAGAAGTAGAAAACACATCTTAAATTCAGAGGTAAAAATTTTACTGTCAAAGTGTAAATTTGGTTTTGAAGTTTGAGGGGGTCAAAGTGAAAGCATTTGAAATATTTCAAAGAGCAATTTCTAGGGAATTTTGTACAAGTTTCTGACAGAATTATCAAGTTAATGCAAGAGGAAACACTGTAAATTTGGGCGGCATCTCTCTGTGCCTCTGTTGTCCATACTTGGTGCCCAGATGGAATCATTCAGAGTGAATTCTTGGATGTTAGGAAAACTACTGATAGCTCATGTGGAAATCAAGATATTTAGGAGTGAAAAAATAGTATTTTACATTTTGCCTGAAAGACAATAAGAAGCCTCTGCTGCCACAAAGCTTGGTGACTCACTATTTCCGTTCTGTAATCCTTTATGACCAAAGATAGGTTAAATGTCATTACTGACAGTCCCTCTCACACCAGGCCATAGGGGCTGACAACTGCTAGTACTTTAGAACTAAATCAGCCCTTCCCAGCCAAGCTGGCATCGCCAGCGATAGGCTGGGGGGCCGACAGTTGCTGGCCCAGAAGGAGAAGGGGCGTGCCGTTTGTCCCAGGCATCCGGGAGTTTGCTCTGGGTGAGGCGTCGGGGCTATATAAGCCCCGGCCCCGCCCAGAAGCACACAGTTCTTTTTGGCTCTCTGGGAGGAGAGCTGCATCAGGTTTCTGGCTGTCGGAGGAGGCCGAGGCGTTGCTGCATGGCGAGGGGCATTCTGAGCGCTGGCGCGGTGTGCGAGGCACAGCAGTCTGAGGCGCGTGTGCGGCGGCAATTCTGTGGGGCTTGTGGAGCCCGGATTCCAGGCGCATTCACCGGGGGTGAAGGGCTGGGTAGCTGGGCATTTGGGCCACACAATAGGGGAAGTGTTTTAGGGGCTTGGGTGGGCGTTCTTAGCCCCCCCTCCCCCCCATTTTACCTCAAGGTTGGGTGTAGCAGTGGGGGTTAGGAGTGGGTCCTGTTCTCCCCCCGCCTGAGCAATAATTTAATAGCGTTCAAGGGGGGTAATTTGGCTGGGAGAGATTTGACCTCCCCCCCTCCTTCCATCCCCCCCTTTTGGTTTTAGCCCACACTGCACAGCATAGTGGTTGTGTTGGTCGGGTGGGTGCCAAGCTTGTATAACCCCTGGACATAAGGGGTGGGGGCCGCCTTTGGGGCTTGCGCCATTTGGGTCTGCGGGGTTTTTTTCTGGATTGTCAATATAGCTCCCAAGAAGGGCCAGGGCATCTCTAAGGGCAAGCAACCTACTCGGCCCGCCAGGGGGCGGGGCCAACAACCTGGTCCCGATGAGGATGGGGGTCAAGAGGTTCAGTTAAGGCAGGCTATTATTGGCCAATTAGAAGCTTTAGAGCAGCAGAGAGGCGCAGCTGGAGCGCCCATATGAGAGGGGCACCGCAGAGCAACGAGGCGTTCTTCACAATTGACGTTTGAGAAGGAGGTACTGGCCCGTCTTTCTGCATTACAGGGCAAAGCTCCAGGAGTTGACATGAGGCACGAACTGGACCAGGAGGATGGTGCGGATGTGGGCGAGCGGTGGTCGATGAGCCCTAGCTTATTGGGGCAGCGGGAGATGTTGGGCAGCAGGCTCCGGTGATTGCTGTGGTGGTTAATTCCCCTGGTGATGTCAGTAAGCCCCCTTTTCAGCAACAGCCCCAGTCATGGCCTTGGGGCCCATTGCAACTATTGGTTCCAGCCACAGCGGGGGGAATACCGGAGATTCCAGGGCAGAGTGGACCTCTGGTCCCTCAATGTGTGGCTGGGCCATCATGGGCTTGGGGTACCCCTTGGGTATTGCCGCAAGGCCAAAGTGGTGGGGGTTCTTGTTCACAGGCCCCAGTGCAGGTAGCCGCCCCAGCCATGTCACAGAGCACCACGGCACAACAGGCTCCGCCTAAGGTCCTGCCTTGGGGTGGGCAAAAGCAGTTCCAGACCTATGGTGGGTGGCCGGGTTATCAGCGTGGTATGTGGAGTTACCCCCAAAATCCTTATGGGTCCATACCGTTTCATGTACTCCCATATGGTGATACGGCATTGCCATTGGGGGACCATTTGTCAGTAGCTACATTGCCATTGGGGGACCATTTGTCGGTAGATTTTGAGGGGCGAATATGTGGACGTGTTTAGTCTCCTCTTTAGGGAAGAAGGATAAAGAAGAGCTGGATGATAAGGAAAAGGAAAGGTTAAAGCGTAGAAAAGTGGATAGGACCTGGGCCAATTGGCTCCCTGGCTTCCTTATTTATGTGGGTGTCATAGCAAGGGCACAGCCATTTCGCGCGGCCTCGCTTTTTCAGTATTGTGACATAGTGTATCGGGCATATACTGACTTTGCCGGTGCAGCTTGGTTGCAATATGATGAGGCCTTTCGGATGAGGGCCGCAGTTAACCCGGGGCTGCCTTGGGACCAGATTAATCAGCAGCTTTGGCTGCAGTTGATGTCCCCGGCAAAGCCAAATTTAGGTGACAGGTCAGATAGTGGACACTTGGTACATAAGCAACAGCTTGCTGCAGGGGCCTGCGGTATGGCGGGCCAGTCGGTTCAACCCCGGCTGTTATGTTGGGAGTTTATGTCTATAGCAGCGCCAACCTCATGGCCTCACTGGATCTCTTTATTTCAGTCTCTTCGGGGTATTTTACTTGTTTATTTGATGGGACCACAGCAGCTTTGTTTGTTCTTCCCACAAAATATAGGCTCTTGAGAACTTTAACTTAAACCACAGATTTATTGTAACACAAAGTCTTAACTTGGGGATATGGGAGATATTTACACAGGTTAATACGTTGCTCAGTTGTTTCAGGCTTTACAATTACTTTTACTTTTCTTGGAGTCTCTCACAGTTCACAGTTCACAGTTTCCCTTTAACTCACTCTCCACCTCTAGCCAAGGTCTGGCCTCTTGGGATTGATGTGTCAAGTCTCACCCCTCGACTGGAGTCTCTCCTCTCAGCCCTCTTGGTGTCTCAGACCCACATCCACTCCCTCAACCACCTCACTAGATCTTCAGAGTCGTCTATAGGTGTTTGTGACCGTTCAGGTCTTAACTGACTCACACACACACAGCCCTCTTGGCTGATTTTGTCGAGCTTGCAGTCTCTGGAAGACTTCCCCGTCTCTGCCTCAAGCTCCTTCACAGGATCAGCTGCCCTCTCAGCCCTTCTGGTAGGCTCGAACTGACCCTCTCAGTCTCTGTCAGGTCCCCACTGACAGACTTCTCTGACAGGCACCTTCTCTGTCAGAAGCCAACTTGACTGAACCCTGCCTCAGCAGTTTCTCTCACTCAACTTCTTTTCCCTCCCTGAGAGCTCTGAGCACTTTGCCCCCACCCTCAGGTCACCTGACACAGCCCTGTGCGTCTTCAGTTTATGGTTAACCCATTGCTTTCCATCACAATGTCCAAGGGCGTGTGATCCAGGAAGCCCTGTAAATTCAAATACGAGTACCCGCTCTGCGGTGGGTCACATGCCTTCTCAGCCTGTAGCCGGTCAAAACCCAGGGCAGGTGCTAAGCGCCCCGGTGGTGGGGGCAACCAGCAGCCACCTGGTAAAGGGGCCCAGCCCCATCTGCCTGAAGGTACTCAGTAGATTGCTTAGTAGATACCCCCTTATGGCAGATAGGGAATATTTATGGGAAGGTTTTTCCTCCGGGTTCCGGATTCTGTACATGGGACCGAGGGTACCTTGTTTGGCCCCTAACCTCCGTTCGGTGATAGGTATGGAGCATGTAGTTAGGGCAAAAATAGACAAGGAGTGTTTGGAGGGGAGGGTCTTAGGACCCTTCAAGTCTCCGCCTGTTCCCAATTTACGAGTATCCCCCTTGGGGGTGGTGCCTAAGAAAGCGCCATGGGAATACCGTTTGATACATCATTTGTCCTACCCGAGGGGCACATCAGTGAACGATTCCATTCCTGATGTTTTATGTTTAGTGCGGTACACTTCATTTGACCAAGCGGTCAAAGTAGTGCGAGGTTGTGGTGTTGGGGCTGAGTTGGCGAAATGCGACATTAAGTCAGCATTTCGTCTTTTGCCAGTGCACCCGGATGACTTTGAGCTTCTGGGCTTCTGTTTCGAAGGAAAGTTTTACATGGACAGGGCCCTATCCATGGGTTGTTCGGTATCTTGCACTGCGTTTGAGTGTTTCAGTTCCTTTATGGAATGGGCGCTGCGGCATAGGTTGGGGCTAGGGGATACTGTGCATTACCTGGACGACTACTTTTCGTGGGCCCGGCGGGGTCAGGGCAATGTGCCCGGTTATTGCAGTCATTTCAGGAGCTGTCGTGGAAGCTGGGCATGCCCTTGGCGCACGAAAAGACTGAAGGGCCTAGTCCAGTGCTTACGTTTTTAGGAATTGAGCTAGACACCAATCAGCAAGCTTCACAGCTGCCTGTGGTTGGTCTTCGAGTTTTGTTATCCTCGCTCAGGAGGCAGTGCAAGGTGCCGCTGCTTGAGTTCCAGCAGGTGGTGGGACATCTCAATTTTGCCTGCAAAGTTGTGGCCCCAGGCAGGGCCTTTTTAAGGTGACTTTGTGATGCCATGAGACACTTGCGTCTGCCTCATCACAGGGTCCGAGTGACCGCAGGCATGCGTAGGGACCTTGAGGTTTGGGAGGAATTTCTCGAACCTTTTAATGGTATTTCATTTTGGCGTGAGGACTTAAAGATTGAAGCTGAGCTCCAGATATCTTCGGATGTGGCGGGAGCCACCAGATTTGGGGTTTACTTCCAGGGCCACTGGTGTGCGGAACAATGGCCCACATGATGGTTGGCCAGCAGGTTCTACAGGGACCTCACCTTTTTGGAATTTTTTCTCATTTTAGTAGCCGTTTGGCTTTGGGGGGAGCAGCTGGCCAACCATACTGTTCATTTCTGGTGTGATAACATGGCTGTAGTACATGTTATTAACTCCCTGTCCTCCAAAGCTGCATTGGTAATGAATCTGGTTTGAGTGTTCACACTTCAATGCCTTCAGTTGAACATTTTATTCCTGGCAAGGCATGTTCTGGGAGTGTGCAATGGGGTGGCAGACGCTCTATCTTGCCAACAGATTGAGCGTTTTCGCCAACTCGCTCCGGAAGCGGACCCACGGCCAGCTCGAATGCCTCAGGAACTATGGCAGCTTGGGAGGCTGAAGCTGGTAGGGCAATTTATTTAGTGTTGGCACCGAGCACCCGAAGAGCCTATGAAAGGGTGGGATTTCAATTTCAGGCCTTTAGGAGCGCCGCTGGATTGCCGGATAGTTGGCTGGTTCCTGCGGCGCACATTATGCAATTTTGCGTATATCAAAAGATAGAGGCTTCGGGCTTAAGTCAATTAAGGGTCAATTGGCAGCCCTTTCCTTTATGAGTAAAGTGCAGGGGTTCCCCAAGAATACGGGTGAATTTAGAGTCAGGAAGATACTTGAGGGTTGGGCTAGGGAGCATGGTCCGCGGGCTGACAACCGGCAACCCATATCCCCTTTGGTGCTGATGGGGTTGTATAAGGTTTGGCCAGCGATATGTTCATCTTTGTTTGAGGCTGCGTTGTTTCATGCGGCCTCTTTGGTTGCCTTTTTTGTGGCCCTGCGTATTAGCGAGTTGGTGGTACAATCCAGGATCAACAATTCTAACCGGGTGCTGTGTGCCAGGGATGTCAAAATTGTGCAGGGGCAAATTCTTTTGAGGTTAGGCGGTCCAAAACGGACCAGCATCAGAGGGGGACGATTATTACAATTGGCCAGTGTGCATTGCCAGATTTGTTCCCAGTCAAGGCCATGGAGCAGTATATACAGCTCAGGGGACGGGGGGCAATGCCCCCTTTTTTTGCAATAGTGAGCCCCCTCCCTTACAAAATATCAATTTTGGGCAGTGACAGGCAAGGCATTGGCGGAGTTGGGTCTTGGGGGTGTTAAGTTCGGAACACATTCCTTCTGGGTTGGTGCTGCTTCTACGGCAGCAGCGATGGTCTACACCCCCTCCACCATACAGCATATTGGCAATTGGTGGTCAGCAGCATTCAAATCCTATGTGCGCCCATTGGTCACTTAGGAGGGTGCAGGAGCAGTTGGGTTGTTTTGTTGCCTGTTGGCATATTTTCGGGTGTTGACATTTTTCTGTTTTCCAGGTGCTGTGTCTCGTAGGGAGAGGCGTTGGATCCTCATTTGCGGGCACAGTATGGTGTTCTGGGTGGCCCATCATGCCAGGATGTCACCAGTGGGCACATAGCTGGGCCTCAGCGAGTGGGCAACGGTGGAGTGGCTGGGTTGCCGGGGCCTGCGTTGGCCGGGGATCATGCCACTGTTGTTTCAGGGGAGGACGGCGCCTCCTCCTCATGTCCTAGTCATCCACTTGGGTGGTAATGACTTGAGATTCATGAAAGGGAAGGCCCTTTCTTTGCAGGCGCAGACAGATCTTTGGGCAATTAAGCGAAGATGGCCGGGTGTGATCCTGGTGTAGTCTGCGATTCTGCCATGTAGGGTTTGGCAGTCCGCCCTTTCACCTGGGGGGATAGAACACGCCAGGTGTAAGGTCAATCAGGCCTTGCAGAAGGCCTTGGAGTGGGGTCTTGGGATTTTCCTTCCCCATCCGGCAATACAAGTCGAGAATGCTGACTTGTATAGGCCGGATGGGGTTCATTTGTCTGAGTTGAGCAACCGGGCCTTTTTGGAAGAGTTTTCGGCAGGGGTTGCAGTCGGCTCTGGGCTGTCCGGTGGGTGCTAATGCCTAAGCAGAGGCTTGGCATTGGTGGTGGCATGATGAGTTATTGGCCACAGTGTTTGCAGGGGAGCACCTAAAGTTCAGCACCAGTTGGCGCGGGTGGTCGGTATGAACTGCAGATGGGCTGTACGGCTCAATGCGGGGAGTGCAGATCACTAGGGCGGATCTTTCCATGAGGGATTGATGCTAGCCCGGATGGAGGTGGGCTTTGGGCCTGGTCGCTCAGCACCAGCCAAAATATGGGGCTTGTGCTGGGGGCAGGGTGGCTCGCCCTCCCAGGACAAGGCGGGGTCATGGGGATGACCCCAGGGCTTGTCCTGTTAGGCCATACCCCTTGTCGTTTTAAGTTTGCTCAAGTTTATTTCCAATAAAGCGGCCTGGTTTTTATTCCAACACAATGTGTCAGCCTCTTCATTCCGACTGGGGGGGCAACTGAGTTCCATAACTGGAGCTAGCTTCTCATTTCCATGTATTAAGCCTGTATCTAAAAGACAGCTGTGGCAGACTGTACTTTAAAATCTTATGTGCTGTTTAAACAGGTAATAGACTGTGAAGGGTTAATTCCAGGGCTGTCTTAACGCATTGGCCTGATGAGCACTTGCCCGTGGGCCCCACGAACATAGGGGCCCCATACCAATTTTGTTGGAAGTGCCAATAAAATAAATAAATATTTAATTTTATGGACCATTTACATTTTTATTCCTGTGAGTAGTTGTCGTAGGGGCCCAGTACACTGCTTTGCCCGGGGCCCATAATGCTGTTAAGATGGCCCTGATTAATTCCTCACAAAGTCACAGAGTCTTGAGTGAGAGGCTGCTCCAAGAAATCTGATTGGTTATCATCAGTTAGCCAGAGAAAGTCTTGAAAGCTGAATGCTGAGGAAACGGTAATCTGAGGGTGCAGTCAAACTACAGGCTTGGCTGCACCTCTAATTTCTCTGGAACTATTTGTTCTGTAGAAATGCAATCACACACACCACCCTAATCCTGCCTCGCCCCATGGTCAAGTAATCAGACTGCCACTGTGCAGTCATCATAGAGAGGGTGGGTGGGCAGCTTTGGTTTTTTTTTTTAAAGTCTGTGTGTGTGCACAACCACTTACTTGCCATTGGGCAAATATGTGGTTATGTGCACATCGCTAACAGCGTGGAAAAAATGGCAGCCAGGGAGTGGAAGTCAGACCTCCTAAAGGGCTCAAGTGTGCTTCAGAGAGGTCAGACATCAGAAGTGCTCAGTGAGGCTGGCTCAAGCAAAAACACTGGACTTTATCTGGTGTTGGGAAAATCAGGGGTAAGGATGGGTGGCTGATGTGTGGGGAACGGAGAACAGATGTGGCTGTGGGAGAAGCAATGACAATGGATCATCTGACCATGCTCTGAGAGTCTAGCCCTGATGTAGAAGTGTTGGGTGCTGACAGAGCCTTAATTCAGCCCTGACTGAGAAAAGTCTAGTACTGACAAGTCTGACAACATAATGAGGGTATGGAGTTCCAACACCAAGTTTCTTTAAATGAAACCAAGTCCTCAGGGCCAGATGATCTGCATCCAGGGGCTTGCGGATGTAATTTGTGGGTGTAATTTCTGAGCCTTTGGCAATTATTTTTGAGAATTCTTAAAGAACAAGTAAGGTGCCAGAAGACTGAAGGCAGGCAAATGTTGTCCCCATCTTCAAGAAGGGGAAAAAGGAGGATCCGCGTAACTACCGACCCATCAGCTTGACGTTTATACCTGGAAAAGTTTTAGAACAAATAATCAAAAAGTCAGTCCTGGAACATTTAGAAAGGATGGCTGTAATTACTAAGAGCCAGCATGTATCTCTTTTTTTGAGAAAGTGATTACCTTGCTGGATCAGGGGAATGCTGTAGACATAGTTTATCTTGATTTCATTAAGGCTTTTGATAAGGTTCCACATACTATCCTTGTTGACAAGTTGGTAAAATGTGGTTTGGATCGTGTTACTGTTAGGTGGATCTGTAACTGGTTGACAGATCACACCCAAAGAGTGCTTGTGAATGGTTCTTCATCCTCTTGGAGAAGAGTGACAACTGGAGTGCCTCAAGGATCTGTCCTAGGGCCTGTTTTGTTCAATATCTTTATAAATGATTTGGATGAAGGAACAGAGGGAATGCTTATTAAATTTGCAGATGGTACTAAATTGGGAGGGGTTGCAAATACAGTAGAAGACAGAAACAGGATCCAAGATGATCTTGACAGGCTGGGAAACTGGGCTGAAACCAATAAAATGAATTTTAACAGGGATAAATGTAAAGTTCTGCATTTTGGTAGGAAAAATCCAATGCATGGTTATAGGATGGGGGAGACTTGTCTTAACAGTAGTATGTGCAAAAAAGATCTAGGGGTCTTAGTGGATCATACGCTGAACATGAGTCAACAGTGTGATGCAGTGGCTAAAAAGGCAAATGCAATATTGGGCTGTATTAACAGAAGTATAGTGTCCAGATCACATGAAGTGATGATACTGCTTTACTCTGGTCTGGTAAGACCTCACCTGGAGTATTGTGTTCAGTTTTAGGCACCACATTTTAAGAAGGATATAGACAAGCTGCAATGGGTCCAGAGAAGGGCAACAAAGATGGTGAGGGGTCTGGAGACCAAGTCCTATGAAGAAAAGTTGAAGGAGCGGGGCATGTTTAGCCTGGAGAGGAGGCAGTTGAGAGGTGATATGATCACCATCTTCAAATACTTGAAGGGCTGTCATATAAAGGATGATGTGGAATTGTTTTCTGTGGCCCCAGAAGGTAGGATCAGAACCAATGGGTTGAAATTAAATCAGAGTTACTGGCTCATCATTAGGAAGAACCTCTTGACAGTTAGAACAGTTCCTCAGTGGAACAGGCTTCCTCGGGAGGTGGTGGGCTCTCCTTCTTTGGAGGTTTTTAAACAGAGGCTAGATGGCCATCTGACAGCAATGTGGATCCTGTGAATTTAGATGTGAATTTTCTGCAAGAGTGTCTTTTGCCCCCCCAGTCGGAAGAACGAGACAACACGGTATATTGGGTAAAAACAGGGCAACTTTATTGAACTGAACAGCCTGGGGCAAAACTAACTACTACCGGACAGGCCAAGGGAAACACACCCGACCCTTCCCTGTCCGGATGGGCGAGCCACCCAGCCCCCAGCAGCAGCCCGTTTGAACCGGCTGCTGCCAGGCCGGCGCAGGCCGGGTATACCCCCAAATGGCACAGCTGCCCACCCAGGAATGGCCTACCAGAGGAGGGAACCCTATAGCAGGCAAGACAGCAGAGAGCCGTACAGCCCAGCTGCCGTCTGATCCCGCTACTTCCCTTAAAACTGGGAAAACCGTGGGTGCACACCGAAAACCTGGATACCTACTTAAACTCCCGCCAATAAAGTTACCAAACCTAACCCAACCCCAAGGCAAACAGTACAAGGTAGGCGAAAAACATCCCAACAATGGCCAATCAGGATGAAAAAATTCCTACCTGGCCCCGTGAACACGGCGACCGGAGAAGCCTGTACTATTGCAGTACGGGAGGGTGGGCCAAAGCCGCAGCGAAGTGCGTAGCTCTGGACGTGGCTAGACTTATAAAGCCCCAAACCACGCCTGGCAACATCCTCGGATGGACAGGGACCGTTTGCCTCGGCTCCATCTGGGGAGGCAAACACGGCCCCCGCCCTATGCCGCCGAATGTTGGCGCGGGTGGGAAGGGGCCGGATTGCCCCCCCAGTCGGAAGAACGAGACAACGCGGTATATTGGGTAAAAACAGGGCAACTTTATTGAACTGAACAGCCTGGGCCAAAATTAACTACTACTGGACAGGCCAAGGGAAACACAACCGACCCTTCCGGATGGGCGAGCCACCCAGCCCCTAGCAGCAGCCCGTTTGAACCGGCTGCTGCCGGGCCAGCGCAGGCTGGGTATACCCTCAAATGGCACAGCTGCCCACCCAGGAACGGCCTGCCAAAGGAGGGAACCCTATAGCGGGCAAGACAGCAGAGAGCTATACAGCCCAGCTGCCGTCTAATCTTGCTTCTTCCCTTAAAACCAGGAAAACCGTGGGTGCACACTGAAAACCTGGATACCTACTTAAACTCCCGCAACCACAATGCCAAGCCTCAGCTTAGGCACTTGGGCCCACCGGTTGGCCTAAGGCCAGCTGAAGCCCCAGCTGCAGTTCGCTCAAAAATGCCCTGTTGCTGGTCATGGATAGGTGGACACCGTCCTGCCGATACAGGTCCGCCCGATCCGACCTTATAGCCGGGTGGGGCAGATATACGCCAAGGCCCCCACAAAGCGCCTTCTTAATTGCTCTGTTGGCCTTGCGCCTAGCTCTCTCAACCCCAGCGGGGTCCCAAGCAGCTCTCCACACCCGGCGAGGAAGGATGGCGGCCCACAGTATGAGCACCCCGGGCCACCTGCTCCGAATCACCTTGAGGTCCTCGATCGCCTGAAGTGACAAGGCCCTCCCCTGCGCCAGGCCCAGATTGTTACCACCAAGGTGAATAACCAGAATCTGAGGCGGAGGACCATTCCTCTCCTAAAACAGAAGTGGCAGGAGTCCGTCCCAGCGAAGGCCCCGACGCCCCTGACACTCGACGACTGCCCACTCACTGAGGCCCAACTGCGATCCAATGGGCGAGCGCCGGGCCTGGTGGGCAGCCCAAAATACCATGCTGTGGCCGGCAATCAATATCCTCTGTCTGTCGCCCTGCGCCACAGCACCTAAAACAAAAGAACAGAGTAAGCAACATTGTAAAAACTAACCCCAGACTAACACCTGCTGGGTAAAAGTGGGCGAACATAACCCTTGTACGCCGAGGACCTCCACCGCCCCACATGCTGAATGGCCGGTCCAGGGTACCCCATGGTGGCTGCCGTAGATGCCGCCCCAATACGGAATGAGTGAGTCCCAAAACGAACACCAGCGAGGCCAAGCTTATCCAAAGCCCAGCTGGTGATGGACCAAAATTGAAACTTGGTCAATGGAGACCCATCTTCATGCTGGAATAAAGGGCCAATGTCGTCACCCCGGACAGCGATATAATTTTTTAGTGCCAGAACTGGGCAAATTTCCCGATTGTGGCACGAGCTCCAGGTAATCAACGTGCCTCTCTGCCTCTGGTCGGTCTTGGACTTGCACACCATAATGGATATGCGATCCCCAACAATCTTTACATTGTCCGACTGTAGTGCACGCCCAGAACGATCCTTCTGCGAGCTGACCACTAGCTCGCTGACCCTGAGCACGCCAAAAAAGGCGGACATAGCAGCCGCCTGAAACAATAATGCTTCAAAATCTGAAAAACAAACTGTAGGCCATACCCTCTTGAAACCCTTCAAAACGGCAGGCGAAAAGGGTTGCCAGGTGTCAGGCCGAGGCCCTTGTTCACGGGCCCATCCCTCCAACATCTTCCATAGCCTGAAATTGTCCGAGGCATGCGGCAAACCCCTTATTTTACTGGTGAACGCTAGGGCTGCCAATTTAGCCCTGATAGTCTTAATCGCAAGCCCCTTACCTTTCAAATCTACGCAGAACTGCATAAGATGGGCTGCTGGTATCGGCGACCGGTCGGCCAACCCTACCTGCTTCTTAAAAGCCAGGAACTGCTCGACAGAGCGATCATAGGCCTTTCGGGTAGAAGGTGCCAGAGCTAGCATCATTGCCCGGTCAGCCTCGACTCTCCAAGCCGCCACATCTCTGGGGGCATCCGAGCCAGCAGGAGGTCGGCTTCTGGTGCAAGCAGTCGAAATCGCTCCATCTGCTGGCGAGACTGAGCGTCTGCAACTCTGTTGCACACACCAGGCACATGCTTAGCGAGGAACAAAATATTTAAACGTAAACAACGTAAGGTAAAGGCCCTAACCAGGCGCATAACAGGAACTGATTGGGAGGTCAGGGAGTTGATCACCTGAACCACAGCCATATTGTCGCACCAAAAGTGCACAACATGGTTGGCCAAGTCCCCACCCCATAACTGAACTGCAACAACTATTGGAAAAAATTCCAAAAAGGTCAAGTTATGACACAGGTCAGTGTCCAGCCATTCAAGGGGCCAACTCTCCGCGCACCAGTGCCCGCGGAAATAGACCCCGAAACCAATCAAGCCGGCAGCATCCGATGTGATCTGGAGATCGGTCTTGATCCTCATATCCTCAGGCCAAAAGGAGACCCCTTTGAACTTGGACAAAAACTGCTCCCAAACCTCAAAGTCTTCCCTCATTCCCCGGCTGATCCTAACACAATGATGGGGCATACGCAACGCTCCCATAGCATCGCACAGGCATCGTAAAAATGCCCTCCCCCGGGCCACCACTTTGCACGCAAAGTTGAGGTGGCCCACAATCTGCTGTAGTTCAAGAAACGAAATCTTACGCATACCGCTCATCACTGCCAGCTTCTGCCGTAAGCTATCAATCTTTGCAGCCGGCAACCGAGAGGCCTGCCGCACCATGTCCAACTCGATGCCCCAAAAGGTCAAAACAGGGGCTGGGCCCTCCGTCTTTTCGTGGGCCAGTGGGACACCCAGGTCATTGGTTAATCGCAAAAAAGAGTGAAGAAGCCGGGTGCACTGCCTCAACCCCCGGGGGCCAACGAACAAAAAATTGTCCAAATAATGAACGGTATTGGTGGAGCCAACCCGCTCACGCAGGGCCCATTCCAAAAAAGTGCTAAAGCGTTCAAAAGCTGAACAAGAAATAGCACACCCCATAGGCAAAGCCCGGTCCATGTAAAACTTCCCCTCGAACATAAAACCGAGGAGTTCAAAATCGTCCGGGTGAACCGGCAACAGACGAAACGCTGACTTGATGTTGCATTTTGCCATTTCAGCCCCAATTCTGCAAGTCCAGACGACCTTGACCGCCTGATCAAAAGATGTACACCAGACAGTACACAAGAAGTCTGGAATAGCATAATTCACAGACCCTCCCTTAGGATAGGACAGGTGGTGAATCAACCAGAACTCCCCAGGCGCCTTCTTAGGCACTACCCCTAAAGGGGATACCGCAAGTTGGGAACTGGGGGCGAGTCAAAAGGGCCTAAAACCCGGCCCTCCTTGCACTCTTTACCAATCTTTTCCCTAACCACCTGCTCCATCCCCCTAATAGACTGCAGATTCTTAGCCATACAGGGTCCTCTTGGACCCTGAAATGGAATACTAAAACCAAAAAGGAAACCCTCCAACAGATATGCCCTATCACCTAATCTGGGATATCCAGCCAAAAGTTTCCTAAGAACCTTCACCTTGATGGGGCTGGGACCCTTTGCTAGCATCCTGGGTATTTCCCCCCCCACCTGTCTGCTTAGACCCCCCTCGGAGCTTGGACCTGTTGCACGACGACAGTGCATGCAAGCCTCCGCACAACGGACACTCGTGCTTGTATTTACAAGTCTTCCGGTTACAAACCCCCTGGGACGTGTACTCCCAACACAGAAGCCGGGGTTGAACCGACTGCCCCGCTCCTGTGCGGGGACCCGACATGCTCGCCTGCTTACTCACCAGGTGACCACTGTCGGACCTGTCCCCTGCGTTAGGCTTCGCAGGGGACATAAGCCGCAGCCAGAGCTGCTGGTTGATTTGATCTCACAGGATGGCAGGGTTCAATGCTGCCCTCATTCGGAACTCCTCGTCGTACTGCAGCCAAGCTGCGCCAGAAAAGTCCGTATAGGCCTTGTACACAATATCACAATACTGGAATAGCGGTGCCGCCCGCATAAATCAAGAACCCTGGTAACCAATTAGCCCAATTTCTTTCAACCTTTCTGCGCTTAATTTTTTCCTTGTCCTTTTCGTCCAATTCGTCCTTATCCTTCTTTTCAAGCTCCCTGTACAGAAGGCTAAAGACGTCGACATATTCGCCACGCAGAATCTTCTCTTGGGTGGCCACCGTCAAGTGGTCCCCCAACGGCATAGCCGTGTCGCCAAAAGGGCGGCACTGGAAAGGTACTGACCCAAAAGAGGATGGGGTCCAACCCCCCCCCACTGGGTGACTGGCCACCCAGCTACAAGCAGCCCTCGTTGGACCCACAGACCCCCCTAACGCTCCAGGGCCTATCATCGGTGAGGGAACCGACGTTCCCAGCGAATAGAGGGGGCCTCAACCACCCCACGGCCAAACCCCAGAGGTACCAGGCCTCCCTTGCTTACCTTCAGGGTCATCCACGCCAACCGCCACGACGATAGGCGCTGAGCCACTACCCCCATCCGAACGAGCAGGCCCTTCGGTGGGGTTACCTTCGTCTTCCGAATCCGTATTATTGTCGGGAGGCTCCAGGCTGGGCCCACTGGATGTCCTGCAAAGTAGATAGGCGAGCCAGGACCTCCTGCTCGAAGACCTTGGTGGACGCCCGCACCGCCTTGCGTCCCCGTGGCAGCCCAGTGGCCCCAAGGGCCAACCCGTGTTGCCGCTCCAAGGCCTCAAGCCTATCCACTATGGCCTGCCTAGTGCGGGCCTCCTCATCCTCACCTGGCCGACTAGGAACAGGCCTTTTGGTTGCAGCCTTGGCAGGCTGCTTACCCTTTGAACCACCCTGGCCTTTTTTGGGAGCCATTATGAACCAGGGGCTGCACACCACCCCTTCTCAAGTCCCAAGAACGACAGCACTAGCACCGGGGGGGGGGGGCGCTTCTACCCTACTGCCAACCCCACTGACTGGCCCAACATGCTGGGCAAAACGAGGAAATGGGGGGTAAGCCTCCGAGAGGGGTGAACACGTAGGCCCAGTGCCTCTGCTTGAGCGCGTAGCCTACCCTCCTATGGGGGACGACCACCCCACTCACACTCCCCAGCGCACAACAAATCAGCCCAGGAATGCTGGCCTGCTCCGTGGCCTTCCCAGCCACCGTTAACGCCGCCGCAAGAAAGCCACCGAGGCTGGCCTCGAGGAGCCGCATGCGCATGCTCCTCAGCTCCCGCGGCCACCGCCGCCCTCCGTGAAGACAACCGTGTGCTGCTCCAAGGGGGCCGAGAACACCCGTTCCGTGCCTCCCCAAGCCGCTGCAGCCGCCGATGAGCAGGCCTCACTGTGGGCCGTCCTGAAGAGCCGCACGCACTCGCTCTCTACCAAAGCCTCAGCGAAGTGCGTAGCTCCGGGTGTGGCTGGGCTTATAAAGCCCCAATCCATGCCTGGCAACATCCCCAGATGGACGGGGACTGTTTGCCTCGGCTCCATCCGGGGAGGCAAACGCGGCCCCCGCCCTATGCCGCCGAACGTCGGCATGGGCGGGAAGGGGCCAGATTATCTTTTCAACTGTTTATCTGGCCACTCTGGTACATGTTTGATTTCTGTTAACTAAACTGGATCCAAAAAAGGAAAGTAGCTTTAAAAGGTTTTCACAAAGGACTAACTCTGGACCTTTTAAATCTGTGTATACCAGGATGGATCTCTGTAGGGGTAGCCCAAAAATAAAATTACGAAGAAAGAGAGTGAAAGAGTGATTGTAAACACATACAAACAACTTTATTGTATAAAATAAAATCAAAAGAATAAAAATGTAAAGAACCTACAGTAGATATTGAGAACTAATTTCCTAAGTATCCACACACACACACAAACCTTAAATCATGGACGTGAATTCTGGAGAGGTCCAAGGGAAGATGCAGCTGAGATCCAAGGATCAGAGCGGGGAGCCAGTTAAGAAAGGAGAAAAAGCCTAAAAAGTGCATAGGTTCTTGACAGGAAACCAGAGTTCTGACTAACAGAGATCTGGTCCAGAAATCTGAGGAACAACTTTGCTAGGGCATGAGATCATTCTTTTATGGATAGAAGATCCCTGGGTACGTGGGATTTAGATTGTTCTGGCTGTGAACTGAGTCAAGATAATCTCACTGGCTGGTTTAAAGTTCTCTGCTGTCAGACTTTAAGGGGGATGGTGGGAGCCAAATCTGCACGAAAACAAAGAGCCTGGGTGAGGCAACACAATTAACATACTTTAATTAGGTTGAAGTAAGCCAGATCTAGTTGGTCACAAACGTTTGGGTGAATTAAGATAGCTTCTGAAACATGATAGGGGGGAAATTAATCACTTGAGTGACCTTCTTGATTGAGTAATGAAAGGAAAAATATGAACTGAACATTGGTTAATGAAATAGCAATTTCCTTGGCTTGGGCAGATACCTCTTATTGTCAGAATATTGGGGGATGTCTCCAGTGTTTAAAAAGTATTTTTAAACAATTTTGAGAACAATATGCCACTCAGTTGGGGAGATTGCATTTAATCAGTTTCTAATTCCAGCACACCCTTCTTGTTCTTTTGTAGTGCCATAGCTGTACCCAGATGCCTTTATGAGACTTCCCAAGTTTCAAATCCTCTTGGTATTTAGGTTGTAAAAGGGGTTGCCTGTGAAAACAACTAATCCATAATAATCTTACTGTCCAAGGGAGTCTTGGCTGGAAGAGGGGATGCGATCTTCACAGTTACATCTAGATTAGATTACTGCAATGTGCTTTACATGGAACTGCCTTTGGAAAATGTTCAGAAATTTCAACTAGTACAAAATGCTACAGCCAGGATGTTGACTGGATTAGGACTTAGAGACCATATAACTCCCAAGTCTTGGCTCACCTACATTGGCTTCTGATTAGTTTCTGGGCACAATTCAAGTGGCTGGTCTTGACCTTCAAAACCCCATATATTCGGAGTAGGGCTGCTAAGCCCCTGGTCTGGGCGGGAAACCTCCCCCTGCGTTGCCAGTGGGGGGAACCTCCCCCTGCGTTGCTGGTGCGATGACATCACTCGGATGTGATGTCATCAAAATGGCACTGCCATGCGGGGCTGCTCTAGGCATTTCTGGGGAAACTCTATGGTTTTCCCGGACACTCTAGCCATTTGGGAGGTAAAACTCTATGGTACAATAGGTGCCATAGAGTTTTAACCTCCCAAATGGCTAGAGCATCCGGGAAAGCAATAGAGTTTCCTTGGAAACATCTAGAGTGGCCACATGGGCGCCGCCATTTTGATGACATCACTTCTGGGTGATGCCATTTTGTCACGTGCATGTGCATCATGTACGCGAATGTCCCCCGCCGAGGGATGAGGAGGACTTGGCAACCCTAATTCAGAGTAACATACCTGAAGGAGCATTTAATACCTTATGAACCTACATGACCCATATCTTCGAAGGCCCTGCTTTTGGTGCCCTGCCTTCTGAGATTAGACAGGTAGTAACCTGGGAGAGGGCTTGCTGAATCACACAACAAAAGATCTGGAACTCTGTCCCTAGCAGTGTACTCTCTAAGCTGAGTTAGAGTGAGCAAGCTCAGTTTTCTAGCCTCCAGTTCACACATTAGAGGCTAGATAAAAATAGGGGATAATTAGGGGTTAGATAAAAATATGGAGCAGAGGTCCATCAGTGGCTATTAGCCACAGTGTGTGTGTGTGTGTGTGTGTGTGTGTGTGTATATATATATATATATATATATATATATATATATATATATATATATATATATATATATATATATTGGCCGCTGTGTGACACAGAATGTTGGACTGGATGGGCCATTGGCCTGATCTAACATGGCTTCTCTTATGTTCTTATGTTCATTCTAGTTGCCCTTTTCTGGACTTTCTCCAATGCTATAATATCCTTTTTGAGGTGCGGCGACCAGAACTGCACACAGTACTCCAAATGAGACCGCACCATCAATTTATACAGGGGCATTATGATACTGGCTGATTTGTTTTCAATTCCCTTCCTAATAATTCCCAGCATGGCATTGGCCTTTTTTATTGCAAACGCACACTGTCTTGACATTGTCTTGTCAGTGAGTTATCTACCACCACCCCAAGATCTCTCTCTTGGTCAGTCTCTGCCAGTTCACACCCCATCAACTTGTATTTGTAGCTGGGATTCTTGGCCCCAATGTGCATTACTTTGCACTTGGCCGCATTGAACCGCATCTGCCACGTTGACGCCCACTCACCCAGCCTCAACAGTTCCCTTTGGAGTTCCTCACAATCCTCTCTGGTTCTCACCACCCTGAACAATTTAGTGTCATCTGCAAACTTGGCCACTTCACTGCTCACTCCCAACTCTAAATCATTTATGAACAAGTTAAAGAGCATGGGACCCAGTACCGAGCCCTGCGGCACCCCACTGCTTACCGTCCTCCACTGCGAAGACTGCCCATTTATACTCACTCTCTGCTTCCTATTACTCACCCAGTTTTTGATCCATAAGAGGACCTGTCCTTTTACTCCATGACTCTCAAGCTTTCTAAGGAGCCTTTGATGAGGAACTTTATCAAAAGCTTTCTGGAAGTCAAGGTAAACAACATCTATCGGGTCTCCTTTGTCCACATGTTTGTTCACCCCCTCAAAGAAATGTAACAGGTTAGTGAGGCAAGATCTTCCCTTCCCTTACAGAACCCATGCTGAGTCTTCCTCAATAACCCGTGTTCATCAATGTGCCCATTAATTTATGCAGTAGCTCACAACTTTAATGCGAGTAGCTCATAAAGTAAAATTTTTGTTCACAAGTCTCCACAGCTCAGAGGGAGCATTGGTCACCAGGGAGATTTGTCTATCCCCTTTTTTGCCATCATCCACCAGTAGGCATTCCTTCAATGATCCCTCCTTCTAACCAATGTTTTATGTTTTGTACATCTTTTAACGATTTTATATGTATCTTAATTCTTTTAAAAGGTATTTTATGAAGTATATTTGGAAGGGGTTTATTTTAATGGTTTTATAATATAATGGTTTTATAATATAATTTTATATTTTAATTATTAGCTGCCTTGGCAGCCCTTGTAAGGACAGAAAGTTGGGTTAAAATTTTGTAAACGAATAAATTTACTTTTTATCTGCCTCCCATCTTCATCTATATTTATTAACGTGAGGTAAGTTAGGCTGAAATTATGTGACTGGCACAACATTACCTAGTGAGTTTCCACAGCAGACTGATGATTTGAACCACGACTTACATTGGCTTTCTTAGGGTGACTGCTGTTGAATAGTGACAAGCAGCCAGGCCTAGCTGAGTCATGGAAGTCAAATGGTATCAAGTCATCCAGTGCAATTAGGCCTGGCCTGGTAAGTCCTTCCTAAAAGGCCAAAACAGCCATGAAAACAGCCTTGCCCCCTCCCTCTGAAGTTTACTGACAGAAACCAAGTTTGGAATGCTGTGGTTGCCTAGCAGCTGCCACAGAGAGCTTCAATTTTTTAAAGCTGCAGATGAGAGCCAGTTTGGTGTAGTGGTAAAATGTGCAGACTCTTATCTGGAAGAACTGGTTCCTCACTTGCAGCTGCTGGAATGGCCTTGGGTCAGCCATAGCTCTCACAGAGTTGTCCTTGAAAGGGCAGCTTCTGTGAGAGCTCCCAGCCCCACCTACCTCACAGGGTGTTTGTTATGGGGGAGGAAGGTAAAGGAGATTGTGAGCTGCTCTGAGACTCTGAGATTTAGAGTGAAGGGCAGGATACAAATCTAATATCTTTTTCTCTTCTTCTTCCTCCTTTTATCAATGGCTGGGGCTGATGGGAGTTGTAGGCAAAAAACATCTGGAGAGCTACCGTAGGCCACCCCTGGTCTACAGGACAGCAGCAGAGACAAAGATTACTTCTTGTTTGAAGATGCTGGACCTCTGTTGCTAATCCTAGCACCTTCAGGCCTTTAGCTGCTAGCAATCAACTAGTTGCATGCTGCAGACTGAGTTTTGTAATATTATTTCATCTATTATTTTACTTCTTGTTAATGTTAACAGTGAGGCAATCCTTTCCACAGAAACTATCTCCTAGGCAATAATCCTGTGCATTTTTGGGAGCATAAGCCCACTAAACTTAATGTACCTTATTTTTAGGAAAATGTGAACTGACCTGCAAGTATCATAGAAGAGGGGGAGATTTTTTTTTAAAAAACCCAAAGCTCACTTTAAGTAGTCCATGAAACACAGATAAAAAGTACAGCTGTCAGAAATCAGGAGACAATTGTAAATTTGGGTTTGCTATTTACACTCACATGGAGCCATATCCCGTCTGTGCCTATATGAACCCTATCTACCTGAAAGGTAAACTTTTCTCACATGTGGCATCAAGAAAAGTGGTGAATGTCTTGAATTTACATAGAAGGTTATGTTAGAGTATTTTGCACGCAGCAGAAGAGCTGAAGGAGAGGGACAGGCAAAACACAGGAATTAATAGACAAGAGAAACAGCTGTATTCAATGGTAGATATATTTACCAGGAAAGTATCCAATATTCAGAGTCGTTGCCAGGCCAAGGTCATACACAGTAATCAGTACACACTTCAGTAGATAACAGTATACAGCAGTAAGTATACACAGCACGATCCAAGCACAGTAGCCTAGGATCCCCGAGGAGGTGCGGGCCCTGCGGAACCTTGAGCAGTTCCGCAGGGCCTGCAAGACCGTCCTCTTCAAATTTGCACACCCGGACTGTTAGGAAGATCAGAAATTAAGGAGCCGCCAACGCGGTTGAAGAACTATACCGCAGAATAACTCTATTTATTGAACTGGTTTTAATGTTATTAAGTTTATTGTTGATGTTTTATATTGTTAAATTTAAAGGTTTTATTATTATTATTGTATGTTTTTATAAAATGTTGTTAGCCGCCCTGAGCCTGCTGAGGTGGGGAGGGCGGGATAGAAATAAAATTTATTATTATTATTATTATTATTATTATTATTATTATTATTATTATTATTATTATTATTATTATTATCCAACACCAGCAGTGTCTGCTGCCACCCAGACAGTGGGCCGCACAGTACCCACAATCCTTACAGGCAGACTGAGCAGGCTCACTGAGCTTCCCTAAGTACACGTACCAATCATGCAACCTTACCAAAAGGTTGCATCAGCTCTGTGAGTCAGCACAAAGCCTAATTACAGGTGAGGTCATCCCACCTTACCTCAGTAACAGGTAACAGCTGGATCATGATGCAGCATGACTCAGCATGACATTGCAGAAACAACATTACTATTACTAAGATGGAGTCAGTCAGCCATTTTAGGACTGAGTTCCAACAGGTTATACACAAATTCTTTTATTATTGCATTAATAAAATATAGTAATACAGTAATAAATACAGTATAAATCCTAAATAACTCAATAAAATATATTTTAGAGATAAATACACTATAAATACATTTGTTGCCACAGTAATAAATATTATATACTGATACTTGTGTGCGACTTCTTTTTTTTTGCAGGGGATCCCAAAGTATATTTTAAAAAGAAGATGGTAATACTGGAGAGTGGACAGAGTGGCCATAGCATTACCACAGCTAACTCGAAACTACATGGGACTGAGAAAAGGTACTTCCACGGCAGTTGTTGTTACTTGCTGGCTACATTTCTCATTTAATATAGTTATGAAATCTATGCAGAGATTTCTGTTGCTGTACATTCAAACTAACAAGTCCATGGGTACAGTGCCCATCATCAAGTGGAAGGCACTTCCAATTGCTTAAGAGATAATCTGTAACTTTTGTGAGTTTTCCACTGAAGTTCTAATAGGGTTACCAGACATCAGCTGGTAACCAGTGAAAGAAGGAGAGAGATGGGGAAAGGGGAATAACATGCCAGTGGTGCAACATCACTCCCAGTGAATAACTGGAATATGACATCTGAATCCTAGAGCATTACAATGGCATCCCTTTGCCTTTCCAGCTGCAGCGGTTCTGAGGCTTAGATCACAATGTTGCCCAGCTACCCCGCTTTTGGGTTTTCCCCATCTCCACTGTTACTTTTCCCAAAACTGCTTTGGGCAGTCTTTCCTAAAAGATCATAGACAGAGCATATTGGGGGAAAGTGTGGAAGGGAAGGAGCAGATTTCTGCATGTTCCCATCTATAGTTAGTGACCCATCTGACTTTATTTCCCTCCAGGCCCCCCCCCCATTTTTCCACCCCACAATAAGCAAACTCTTTTGCTTTTGTTGTGTTGTGGTCAGAATGTTAGACTAGGACATGGGAGACCCAGGTCCAAATCCCCCTCTGCCATGGACTGAATGACTTTGGGCTATTTACATACTCTCATCTTAACCTACTTCACTGGGTCGTTGTGAGGATTTGGAGGAAAGGAGAAAAATGGAAGCCACTTTGGGTCGCTGTCAGGGTGAAAGGTAGCAAACATACTGCTACCATGTTACAACATCATAACAATATACTATCTCCTATTATTAAAAACAAACCAGCAACAAGCCTGTTGGGGGTGGGCAGGGAGAATGTCAGAAGTGAAGGGAATGAACAAGGAATTGCTCTATGCAGAGGCTCTGTGATGCCCAACTAATTCAGTTGCTAGGATCTACACCAAAAAGGCTATCAAGGAACAGGGCACAAAAACATCTCTGCCAATCTACCTAAATAGTTGCCATTAATCAGGGAAGACAATAACTGAGAAAGACAGATGTATGGTTTGAGTCAGTGTAAAGTAGTATCTCACATGTTCATTTGAATTAAAGTCTAGGCAAGGTATTCTGGATGCAGCCTCATCCAGTGTGTGCTGTACAGTGCCAAGAATATCACTATTAGAAATGCTAGACAAAAGCTAGGTATCCAACAAAAAGAGTAAAGGAGGATTGGCTCTCAAAAACTTATACCCTCAAAATCTTCAACAAGTTCCAATGTGCTACTAGACTTGAATCTAGCTACTGCAGATCATAGAATCATAGAGTTGGAAGGGACCTCCAGGGTCATCTAGTCCAACCCCCTGCACAATGCAGGAAACCCCCAAATACCTACCCCAAATTCACAGGATCTTCATCGCTGTCAGATGGCCATCTAGCCTCTGTTTAAAAACCTCCAAAGAAGGAGAGCCCACCACCTCCCGAGGAAGCCTGTTCCACTGAGGAATCGCTCTAATGGTCAGGAAGTTCTTCCTAATGTTGAGCCGGAAACTCTTTTGATTTAATTTCAACCCATTGGTTCTGGTCCTACCTTCTGGGATCACAGAAAACAATTCCACACCATTCTCTATATGACAGCCCTTCAAGTACTTGAATATGGTGATCATATCACCTCTCAGCCACCTCCTCTCCAGGCTAAACATCCCCAGCTCCTTCAACCTTTCCTCATAGGACTTGGTCTCCAGACCCCTCACCATCTTCATTGCCCTCCTCTGGACCCGTTCTAGCTTGTCTATATCCTTCTTAAAATGTGGTGCCCAAAACTGAACACAATATTCCAGGTGAGGTCTTACCAGAGCAGAGTAAAGCAATACTATCACATCACATGATCTGGACACTATACTTCTGTTGATACAGCCCAAAATTGCATTTGCCTTTTTAGCCACTGCATCACACTGTTGACTCATTTTCAGCATATTATCCAGCATAAGACCCCTAGATCCTTTTTGCACATACTATTGCTAAGAGAAGTCTCCCACGTCCTATAACTATGCATGGGATTTTTCCTACCGAAATGCAGGACTTTACATTTATCCCTGTTAAAAATCATTTTTTTGGTTTTAGCCCAGTTTTCCAGTTCAACAGAACTACCCTCTGAAACTACCTATTAGAAATGTTTCTTATAACAAAATGCCTCATTTAAGGAATATATTTGACTTATTTGCAGCCACTTCACTTTGAATAGCTTTGATCAGTTCTTTGCCTTCTAGCTGATGAATCTTCAGACAACAAAAATGTATATTGTTTGTTTTCTAGTATGTAACCTTGTACTTTGTACGATGGAACTCTCCATGTCTAGCTTTCCAGTTAATGGGGTTATCTAAATAATAATTTCTAATACCAGTATTCCTCCCTGTCCTTATGTCTTTATACATTGCAAATTTAATCTGTGCCCTTCTAATTCACTCTCCCAAGTTCCTAATGGAGGTACCTAAGGAACTCTGTAACTTTCTTCTGTTCTGCTTGGAATTTTTTCTATCAGCAAACAAACAAAAATACCCCTCTAAAGCCACATGTGCCAGCTACTTTTCCCAGCTTGTATACTAATTTCTGGAACTGTACTATAGCGAATATTTTACTGATTAGGCTAGAGCTATGTATTTCCATCTTTAGTTGAAATTTCATTGGGAACTGAGGTGAATTGTTTATTCATTTTGCTATTGGATAAAACCCCGCACCTAATTGAAATAACTTGCAACCAGCTATCCAGTCGCACATTTGCAAGAACGACATCATGGCTATCAATAAGAGGGTGTAATTGAGATTTGCCAGCTTTGAAACATGCCTTCCAGCTCATAATTTTGGGGGAGGGGGTCCAGGGAAGAAGGGTCTTAATATGCTAATGATGAAAGGGAACAGAGTGGGAGGGCAAGCTGCACATGTTAAAACCTGCACCTGAAATAATTGGAAATTGGCTTAAGGTGGAGGCGTGTAACTTGATTGATTTACCAGCTCTAGGGCACATTGCTTCATCTTCTGTGGCAGGGTCATCTTGCAATCCCTCATGTACAAGTGTAGTTTGGGGAAAAAACAGTTGCTGGTGGGATGGAGCTGACAGCTGAAAGGGTTGTTGAGGAGCCTTGAACATGGACAGGGAACAATTATTTGGGAATTCCTGCCCTACTCATGATGCCTGGAGGAAGCTTGTCTGAAGAAGTTGTTAAGTACTTTTCAAGAAAAAGGAGAAATGAAGGGAGATCTTATGAAGCTATGGGGGCCTGCTTAGGTAAGAGTGTGAAATATGGATAGCCTGACAATAGGGTTAATTACTTGCTGTACTTTTTTCAAGTTGAGCAGGTGAACAGAAGTATTGCATATTTTAATTGTTTTATTTTTACATATTTTGTTAAATATTTACAGCTTATTAAACTTATTCCATGACATTACATTTAATGAGCTACTAATATTTTAAAATATATTTGGATTTTAGGAAGGCAGTATGCTTGTCTCTTAAACCAGGTGGGCAGCAGCCCACCTTTTGTTTAGTGTCAGACATTTTTGCATATTACCCTGATCCTATACTTGATACCTATATGTTTCTGCTTTTAAAGCCCTTCATGACCCTGCACATATACCCAAGGGACTCACTCTTCATATGTAACCTTTCAGCTTAGGGTGATCTTCTTTTAAAAATGCATTGTTATGGTGGGGTAAATTTGAGTTACACCAGATCTATAGCCATTACTCTTTTCATTTGTTGCTCTCTGGGATCTGTTTTTTCTTTTCTTTTCTTGGTTCTTGTTTTCCAGAGGCACACACTTCTCAGAGCTGTACTCCTATCCAAGTCCATATACCCCATGTTCTTCCTGTGCTGTCTTCAGGATGTCTTGGGATTAGGGGTGAGTTCTTCACCATCAAGAACCTTTTGTTCTGTATTTCCCAAAGGTGTCAGACGTAATTGATAAATCATTGGATGGAAGCACAGTTCTGAGACTAGGAACTTAAAATTGAATTGCCATACTATTTCTTAGCTGCAGAGGCATATCCCTGTGGGAAATACAAAACCAAAACAAGAGGAACAAAGGGGTTTGGGTTGTGGAAATATCCTAGATACAACCTAATTTGTAAACTAGTGCATTGTCCTTTGGGTAGAAAATATATTTTCTTCGGATATTTTTTTCTTTGGGGTTCTTGGCAGGTGGGTCTAGGGGACAACTGTGGCAAAGCACTCTGAGACCACATATATACAATCCAATTCCAGACATTAATAAAATGAAATTTGTTCTGAGGTTTGAGAGGACTGGTCACAGCATGTGAACAAACTGAGATCTGAACAGGTATCTAATATTCTTACCAAGCAGAGTTGGAATAGGCATCTCTTTGTTGCTTTTTCACTTCTCCAGGCTGCACAAAACTCCTTTGTCTCAGCAGGCTTTTTATTTCATCTCTAACCTTGTGCCTTTTTCCAGGTACAAATCACTATGACTTATTGAGTTGGTTGGGTCCAACCCATTCTTTTATTCCCTGACAATATTTTGACAAAGCATATTCCCCAATGAGTTGTTTACTTGCATGAGAACATTCCTAAAGTAGGGAAATAAAACCCCTAATCTGCCTTGCTGATCACATAATATGAGACCCATAGCTCCTAAGCAAACAAAAGTTCCAACAGGACTACCGAAAGATGCTGTCAGAAGGATTCCCAGCAACAGCCATCAACAAGTAACACACAAGGCTTTGCACACAGTTGCCAATAAGTGTGGCTGGTCCAGTGGCCATCACCGCACAACAGGGCCATAGTTTTCCTAGGAAGAGGCTGCTGGTGGCAGGGGGTAGAAAGAAGGAAAGCAGAAAACAGAGGATCAGATAAATGTTGATCAGATAAATGTTGTAGCAGGAGGGGAGAGAGGTCATAAGGACTTTCAGGAAAGGGAAAGAGGAAAAGGAGAGGAGCGACAAGCAGAGTGCCACAAGGATCTGTCTTGGGGCCTGTTTTGATTAACATCTTTATAAATGATTAGGATGAAGGAATAGAGGGAATGCTTATTAAATTTGCAGATAATACTAAATTGGGTGGGGTTGCAAATACAGAAGAAGACAGAAATAGGATCCAGGATGATCTTGACAGGCTGGAAAACTGGGCCAAAACCAGTAAAATGAATTTTAACAGGAATAAATGTAAAGTTCTGCATTTAGGTAAGAAAAATCCCATTCATGATTATAGGATAGGGGAGGCTTGTCTTAGCAGTAGCATGTGCAAAAAGGACCTAGGGGTCTTAGTGGACCATACGCTGAACATGAGTCAAGAGTGTGATGTGGTGGCTAAAAAGGCAAATGCAATATTGGGCTATATCAACAGAAGTATAGTGTCCAGATCATGTGAAGTGATGGCATCACTTTGCTCTGCTCTGGAAAGACCTCACCTGGAATATTGCATTCAGTTTTGGGCACCACATTATAAGAAAGATATAGACAAGCTGGAATGGGTCCAGAGGAGGGCAATGAAGATGGTGAGGGGTCTGGAGACCAAGTCCTATGAGGAAAGGTTGAAGGAGCTGGGGACGTTTAGCCTGGAGAGGAGAAGATTGAGAGATGATATGATCACCATATTCAAGTACTTGAAGGGCTGTCCTAGAGAGGATGGCGCAGAATTGTTTTCTGTGGCCCCAGAAGATAGGACGAGAACCAATGGGTTGAAATTAAATCAGAAGAGTTTCCGGCTCAACATTAGGAAAAACTTCCTGGCAGTTAGAACAGTTCCTCAGTGGAACAGGCTTCCTTGGGAGGTGGTGGGCTCTCTTTCTTTGGAGGTTTTTAAACAGAAGCTGGATGGCCATCTGACAGCAATGCGGATCCTGTGAATTGGGGGGGGGGGGGTATTTGTGAATTTCATGTACTGTACAGGGGGTTGGACTAGATGACTCTGGAGATCCCTTTCAATTCTATGATTCTATGTTTCTATGAAAAGTGGGGGATAGGAAAATGAGATGCTTCCCAGGAGTCCTCGTGGGTTTGCACATGTGTGCATGTACATAAGAGATAAATCTGTGGGGAGAAGACCAAAGATGTTGTACAGGAAAGAAAACAAAACAAAAAAGAGGGGAAAAGCAAGAGATAGCATATAATTTATTTTCAAACAGAACAACTATTTGCTTTTTATACATTACAATGAATATAGAGGCACGAAGGAGGCAAAGAGACCACACTGTTTAATTGACATCACAAACATGTCTTAAAGTGAGGATGGCCAGTGTGTTTATTCTTTGGGAGTCTTTGTATTTGTCTTATAACATTTCTGGAAGACATACATTCAGGAATTACATTAAAATATTCAAAAGTACAATAATATTTATTATTTCTGTTGTTTATAAAGTGCCTAATCCACTAGGCACTGTGCCAAAATATGTTTAAAAGATGAGCTCACTTGCAGACATACAATGTTGAAAGGTAACACCAGTAGGACAAGAGAAAGGAAACAAAAGGAAAGAAGGAGAAGTCAAAAACATGAGAGGAGGTATGTTCTGAAATAGTGACACTGAAGAACGAGTCCAGCAGAGAAATGAATGTAGACATGGGGGGAGGGAGTTCCAGAGAAAAGGATCAGGGAGAGAGAAAGTAGAAATAACTTAAGGTTTAGGCAAGAGAACACTATCAATAGGCTAAAGTTAATAAAAAGACAAATGAACAAAATTAAGATAAAATAGGAAAATATCAAGGCATGAAAATATAGCTAATATGGCATATTAATTAGCATATTTGACCACAGTTATGCTATGCCAACTATGCCAACTCCTGGTTGGGAAATTTATGAAGATTTGAGAGTGGAGTCTGGGAGGAGTGGGGTTTTGAGAAGGGAGAGACTTCAGTAGGGTATGACTTTGGGCCTCATAAGGTTGCTGTGATGATAAAATGGAACAAGAAAGAGTCACTTATCAGCTTTTGCTTCTTTAAGGAAAGGCTGGATTTAAAAGTGTGATAGATTTGAAAATAAAAAGAGGCTTAAAATGCACCTAAAAAGTAAATGAAAGCCTATGAAAGAAAGGTTTCAAAAGGGAAATATAAGCAAAACAAGACACAGAAAGAAAAACAAGCAGCAGAATTAAAAAATGGAGTAATAAGGATGAATCTGGGGGAATCAAGTCAAGGAGAACAGTTGCAGTTATGAAGCCAGAAATGTTTGAGAACCAGTGCCCTTTGCAATAAAGGGCTATTAAAAAGAAGCATGAAGCTTTAGAACTTAGAGTGGATTTTGTTTTGTTTTATTTGTTCTGCCACCCAGTTGTGGTTCATCTAACATGACATGACTTGAGTGCTTCAGATAGCTTAAGTTAAAAAGGTTTGGTCCAGAAAGAAAAAACCTGTAAAATCCTATAAGTAACCTGGTCAATTGTTCTGTCTCAGCTCCTCCTTCCCTCCTTCTGTAAATTTCCCTGTAAGAGTTCCTGAGATAATATCTTCTTCATATGTCGAAGCAGTGAGCTCTGACTCACAAAAGTTCATGATGAAATAAATATTAGTTTCTAAGGTGCCGCTGTTTGTGCTGCAACCATTATTATACTGATGTAATGATAACATTTAGCAGAAGTTTAACACTCTGGGCCATGGCTTAGTGGAAGAGCATTTGCTTGAAATGTAGAAGACATAAGGTTTGATCTCCACTTGGTCAGCCAATGCCAGTCTAACCTCGATAGACCAATGGTCGGTCCCTGTGAGGTAACTTGATATGTTCATGTGAGAAGCTAGCTTGCTTAATTTTTTGTGTCCATTGTGTGTGTTTTTCCAACCAAGCATCTTATCCAAGATCTCACTTTAATCACAGTGTCAAAGAGGCAGTGTGAGTTACATCCCTTAACTATGAGGTCCATCCCTTAATGCTGGCAAAAGCCTCACATTTGATTAAGAATTCAGTAGTGGAGATTTTTGCCAGTGTTAAGCAATGGACCTCATAGTTGTCCAACTAAGTATGTTTCAAGCAAAGTTCAGTTTGGCCATAGTTAAAAATAACTATTAACAACAAGTTGCTAAAGGCATGAGTATAGATGCTTCCTGATGCTTCCTAGTAGGCCTACTATCAGATAACATATGCAAGGTAATATAATAAAGCTTTAATTCAGTGGCACCTTTAAGACCAACAAAGTTGTATTCAAGGTATGAGCTTTCATGTGCAACCACACTTCTTCAGATAAAATGAGAGGGAAGAAAATCATTCAAATTTAGACAGGTTTGAAAAGCAAATTAGCATATGATATGATGATAACATTTTGAGACAAAACAGGAACAAGCCAAATCTACAGGGTCAACAGATGTATGGATCCAGTTAAGGGAGAACAAAGGTTGAAACAATAAATATGTCAAAATAGGAGATAAGAATGTGTAAGAGAATATTTTCTAATTGTGGGAAGTTAACTGAGATTCCTTTATGATGCCCCATTCATCTCCCCTCAAGCATGAAAGTAACAAGCAGCACATTTTTCTTTTAGTTGGGGTGGGGTGCAGTATATTTCAGTTTCATTGCATTACATTACAATCACTATAGGTTGTTCTAAATACTATACAAATATATTATTTTTTAGAGATGTTATGTCAGAAAAAAAGCTATTCCTATATATTGCATTGCATTACAAACAGTATTCCATCATATTATTCAGAGAGAGAGATGCTGGGTCCAGACTGGCACTTTAAACTGATACAGAAATGGCCTGCATATGGATCAAAAAATCAAATCCAAACGCGCACATCTGCCTCCTGTCCCACTCCCGTACTCATCCTGTCTTTAGGCATCTCAGCCGCAGCTCAAAAGGCAAAAACCTCCGAGGTGGTAGCAAATTTTACCGCCGCACGTCATCTGCCTTTCCGGCATATGAACACAGGAGTGCGCAAGCAAGATGGATTGGTGGTGTGAATCTGCCAATCCACTCTAGGCGCCCACTGGTATTTTTTTAAAAAACTGCACCAAGAGGATGGTGTGCAACAACACTCTGACCACACCAAAGCACCTCCCATGCAGGAAATGGGGGACTCGCGTGGAAGCGTCTGATCAAGATTCAGCCGCTCCATTTTGAGCTGGTCTGATGTGCCCAAAGCTGCTGGTCTGGACCCTGCCAGAGAGAGAGATGCATAAATATACAGAAAATGTATAGTGCTTCTTGATAAGAATGAGTTTAGCATATATAACAAGATAAGAAACCAATATCCCTATTAATTCCTGGGTGGGGGGGTTATTCCGAGTGTTGTAATAACTTGTAATTCAGTAGTTTCCCTTTCCATTCTGTTCCTGAAGTTCCTTTGAAATAAAACAGCTACTTTGAGGTCACCCATTGAATGTTCTGGGAGGTTAAAGTGTTCTCTTACAGTTTCTCAGTCTTGTGATTCCTGCTGTCAGATTTGTGTCCATCTATCCTTTGGCATAGGGTTTGTCCTGTTTGCCCTATGTAGAGAACTGGAAGGCATTGTTGGCATTTAATGGCATATATAATGTTAGGAGATGAGCAAGTTCGTCCAGATCAATGGTACAGCCAAGAGCATCCACATGGCCCCACAATATGGCAACATTTTTATAGCTGATTTGTAACAAAGCTTCCTGAATTCCCACCCACTCATACTACTCCTATACCTATGCTACATTGATGACATTTTTATTGCCTGGACACATGCCTGGACATATTCCACCAGGCGTTCAATGACTTTCACCCCACCAGCAACCTGACAATGAACCAATCTATGCAAGAAATACATTTTCTGGACTCTACAGAAAGAATACACAATGGACAAATGGATACCACCTTAGTGGAAACCTATTGACCAACAGACATAGCTACATGCCTCCAGCTACCATCTTAAACATATCAAATGATCCATTGTATACAGCCATGCTCTACACTACAGCCACATTTGCTCCAATCCTATAGACCTGAGAGATTTACAACAAACCTTTTTGGAACTGAGGGATCTACCAGATGAAGTCAGAAAATAGATTAACAAAGGCAGAATGGTACCTTGAGAAAGCCTTTTCCAACACAGGCCTAAAAAAGACAATAATAGAACTCCACTTGTGGTCACATACAACTCTCAATTCAAAAGAGTTCAACACATCATCAGTTACTTACAACCTTTACTGGACAATGACAGCTCTCTTTCTGGGGGGGGGGGGGAATCTTTTCTTGCACACAGACAATCCCCCTATTTCCTCACCCACAATAATGCGACATCTAATTTGAACATGGACAGTGGTACCGGAGCTTGCAATAAACCCAGATGCCAATTTTGCTGCATCGGGCACCTGGACAACATAATCATTGGATTTAACAGCATCAGCTACAAATCTGAAGTGGTGTAGACTTCAAAGCCTTGATGCTGACACTCCTTTCTCTTGTCCATGCAGAGCTCCCCCTGTCTTTAGTTTATCATGACCAAACAATCTTTCACTTTCTTTAACTGAACTGTTTGCCCACCTACCCCTCGAATGAAACACTACACAAATTATGGATTCAACTGGGGATTTTATTTACACATAAGCTGTTTTGCACCATTACATACATCTTAAAGCATGAGTTGTACTGTTTGCTTCCTAACAGGGCAAACCCACCCTGGCTCACGGCTGCGTCCAAAAGCTTTCGGACCCTACTCATCACTGCCCGCATGCCAGTGCATAGAGGAGATGGGAGAGCATACCCCCGCCCATGACTGCAAAGCCTCAAGGTTGGTCATATGCTCCCCTGACCCCGAAGAGGCCCCCAACCAAGCCACCCAGACTGCCAAACCTCTAGTTAGCCAATTGAGAACCCTCCTCCCATTGCTGATATCTCGGGGTGCTTGCCAGCTTGAAACCCCTTCAACCCATGCTTTTCCTGCCATCCAGTTAGGGCCTAACCAGTGTTACCAGACCTGTTTATGCCTCACTCCTTCTGGCCATGCAAACCAGGCAAGAAAAGGCCCCCTCACAGCCAATTTGAGTGAGGCCCAAAAAATTCCTGCTCAGCCCCATAACTGGTGACAAGCTAATCTCACATGGTCTTAACAAGAGGGCTGGTGGGTGGGAAGCTCGCACTGGACCAGAATGGTCAGGGATGGTGGCAGCTGCCAGACCTGGCTGGCCAGCCACTCTCTGATTGGTCAGCTCTTCCACACTGAGTCTGAATAGGCTCTCCCCACCCTTGTGATTTCATCCAAAGGAGTGGGAGGTGGGCAATTGAGGTGGTTGTGCAATAGCCTCCACCGGTTTTGTGAACATTCTTTCCTTAGCAGCTTTCTCTTGATCAGTTAATGAACATTCCAGGACATTACAACAGGTTATCTAATGGCACTGGGTCATGGGATTCATAGATGGCAGCAAACAGGCACCAATTTTTAGCTTATGTGTGTGTGTATATATATACACATACACTATTGCTCATAAATTAAACTCCCTGGCCGATTTCGCACTAGAGCTTTAATCCTGGTTTAACTCTATCCCCAAACTGACTTTCTACACTAGAATCATAGAGTCAGAGAAACCAACTTTATGACTCTATGATTCTATGGTTTTAGTGTAAAAAGTCAGTTTGGGGACAAAGTTAAATCAGGATTAAAGCTCTAGTGCGAAATCGGCCCCTGTCATCTTGTGCTCCTGGCTTTTCCTTCAGACAGCTGAGATACATGGTCAGTATCACGACTCAAGCCAGTAGATACGGGATCAACTACATAAGACATGATTCAGAAAATTACGGCTATGCAGTTTTTGCAAAAGGGTTACTCTATCATTTTGCATCCATTTTACAATTTTCTAAGCAATGTGCTCTTTTTTCTTTTAGAAAGCACTCTTTGTTTTGAAAAAGAAGCCTCCTGCCAATAGATGTTAATTAAGAAATAGGGCTTGATATCAATGGGCCTTTCTCCTCCTTGCTTGTTCTGATTAGATACATCATCCATAAAAGAGCAGTATTTAGGGGCAGAAGAAATCCATTCACAGCCTATGTTCTTCTGCAGTATAGGCAATGCCAATGCATAGTGGCAAGCACTGATATTTAAATACTGTATAGCGTGTCTATTTACATATCTTAGCGCATTTTCTCTGCATGGAGTACATTTCAAAATAACCAGGATTGCAGGATGTTTGAGTTGGTGGCTACTGGATCTGTTGATAATTTTGAATAAGTAAATGCATCACCTTTTCGCTTCTCTTCCATTCTCCAAACTCACTCCCCCATCCACCCTTCCTTGCTTTCTTCTTTTCTACAACCAGTGCTTTAGATTGTATTAGCTGTAAACAAAGATGTATTTGTGGGGCAGTCGGTTTGAGTTTATTGTTTATGTAAATCTCTCCGAATGTGACATAGCCAGATAGCTTCCTATGTTGTGCTGATCCACATTTTAGGCCTGCAGCCAAAAGTATTTTATCTTTTTACTTCATTATAGTGATCTTCCAATTAGCTGTGGTCTGTAATACCCTGATTTTGGTGGCAGTGGTTTGGGAAGGATTGTTTGATAGTTCTGCTCGAGAGGCAAAATGAGGGGCCTTATTATAGAAAGTGCAGAGGTTGTGCAGTAACCGAGTTCTGTTGCTAAGTTTGCCGATAAGGGAAAACTGGCCCTTGAGCATCCATTCTATTCTGTATATTAACACTTCTAATCTGCAGTGCTGATAAAACTGCAAGCCATTTGCCTTTGGAGGAATTAGTTCTGCCTCACTTGTGTAACCAGGCGATGGTGATTAACCTTTAAACTGTCCAATATTCTCAGCAGACTCCTGCTCCAGATTAGAAACTATTTAGTTATGACCAACTAAATTAACAACATGCCTGCCTCTGAAGAATAAGATTTGGAAAGTATGCATTTTAAGGTGGAATTGTATTTAGAAACAGTGAAACATGCTTATTTTCTTCACACAAAATTTATGTATTGGTGCTGCGTAAGAAAATGCTTTCCACTTTTTAAGAAAAAAAATAAGAAGGGGGCAATATCTTACTTTTCACTCATAGTTATGTAGATTGGATTGAAAACTACGTGCACACATTTGACCATAGGTAATTGCTACCTTTTTAAAGAATATGTGTGTATCTGGTAGGTGACAGAGAGGTTTAAAGTCAAAACACAGTATTTATTAAAGGCTCCTGTGCCAAAGACCTAATGCATGGAGTAACTCCACATAGTATTGCACTGTGCATTACTTGGAAGGAATTTCCATGAACCTAAATGGAATTTACTTCTATGTAAAATCACCTTGATTTTAAGGTATATAATCAAGGTGAAATACTGGACCTGCAAACTTGAATCAGGTGATAAAGAAATCAGTTTTATTTCTGGAATGTTCGTGGATTAATTGGAGGGGCATATTTGAATTAAGACCAAGTAGGCACCTTTATTATTATTTTTTAATCAAATCAGGCGTTGTTGAATCACAGCCATAGGGAACTAAGAGGAAAATATGAAAATAGACTTTTCTTCATGCAAGTAATATAGTTTTTCTTCATTGAAGGTGGAAATTATCTTGTGCCAAAGGACAACTATTTGATAATTCTTTATAATAGATGCAAATATATGATTGATTAATGAGCTGAATGATTGATTGGTTTCCGGTCTTCAGTCAGTAGATAGCCCTAGTCAAAATACATTTTTAGGTGGCAATTTGATTATTTGGAAATTCTATGTAGATCAATGGGCCTTAATTCCAAGACAAATTGTCTCAGATCAGAATGCGAGCTGCCACAGATCTGAGATGGCTTGGAAGATTTCCTCAGCATAATACAACAGAGCAATAAGGAGAAAGACAGTCATAATGGGGATGCAGAGGACAGGCAACGTCCTTTTAAGCATAACTGGCTCTTCTCAATTTTTCTCAAGGTGCAGCTGAACAATGTAATAGATGTTTCAAATGACCATAGCAACACATTGAGTCAATGGCCTTCGGCTTTTGTGCTAACTTTGCTATTGTATCAACATTTTTTTTAATGTGAAACTTATCAGTTGAAATGTACCCTCCAACTCACATGGCATAAAGACAAAAGCAAGGGCATTGATGTAATAAATTGTACAGTGCTTGTCCGACATGCACGAAATGACCGTATTGTTCTCCCCTTGATAGAGAACAAAACCAAAATATCCCTTAGCAATGCCCCCCCAGTTTTACCAGTTTTATATTGGCTGCCTCCTTAAAAATTGCTAATCTAGATACTATATTAGTAGGATGTCAGTCAAACTGCAATCCACAGTGAAGCCTTCTTCACATACCAATTTAAATAATTCATGGTCCTTTCTTTGGCATTATTCAAAAGATCATAATAATTTTCTTGTGCCCACAGCACAAAAAAATCAATTATTTCCCCACAAAGACTTGAAAGTACTTAGCGAGTGCTGCAAGAAAAGCTGAGGGTTATATCAAATTGAAATTGCACTCATTACACATAACACAATTAGTTGCCACTAGTCTGGCCGGTCCTTTAATTCTGAATGGCATATCTTTATTATTACAGAAACAAGCATGCAAATGGCATTGTTCAGGATTTGCAGAAATCAATAGGATATAGTGCTGTGTGTTTGGTGGCCACTGTCACTCAATCGGCTGTGGATTTGAGATAATGTGTGTATTTGAATTAATGAAGGGAATGTGAGACATCATAAGTGACACCCAAATAAAAGAAATGGGTACATGATATTTGTAATTATTCTACTTGTGTTTTTGTTGTAAATACTTGTGCTTTTTGTTTTTTTAATCAAAGGATTAATTGCATTTTAATAAGGCATTATGATTTTCAGAGCTTTAGTTAATTAAAACTTGTAGTATATAATTATGAAGTGATGCTGAGATTTTTCTAAAGATCACCCATATGTTTTGAATGTGTACATTTTCACTCTTCTTGTTAAGCAGTTGCAACATGTTTCTTCCTGCCCCCTCCCCTTTTTAATGAATTATGTTTAAATGTTTCAGAGATGATGGGTTCGAATTTCTGGCTGATTTTTGTAAGTGGCAGCTACAGCACAAAACAGCCATGATCTTTTACATTGACTCACAGGCTACATTCCCTTCTGGCTTTGGAGGATGGAAGAGTCATTCCTGCATCTGCATGTGCCAGAAAAAACTTAATGTGGACATTGGAAATGGTATCCCCCAGCTGTGCAGCCCAGAAATCTTTTGGGAGATGTTGTATCTGCATAAAACTGGAACAATTCAGCATGTGAACATAATGTTAAAGTGCCCATGGGAGTATTGTGCTGACCTTTGGGGTTTCCACTGCTTCTGCTGAGCTTTCTTACCCACAAGGGGTTCTATATTCAAAAGTGTTATGGATACAGCTGTTTGTATATAGAGAGATGCTCCTTTGACTGAAATTAATCCCCTGAGCATGAAGTAACCGTGTGTGTGCATTGGTGCACATTCCAAGCTCCAGAAAGGGAGCCAGGTTAGTAAAGCATTTGGGATTCAAGGTTTATATAAGAATCAACTTACATATAATGTAATATTCAGGCATAGTGACAGGAACGAATGAGCTGCCATCCCTTGCATTTTTGTTAATTAAGTTCTGTTATCATCATTGTCATAATTTTTATTCTTATTTTAAATGTTTCACAATGATTTTACTAAAGTACAAATTTTCAAGCTGAAACCTACAATCTTATTTAGACCACCAAGCATGCCTTAAGGGTACACCTCCAGTCCCCATTTCAGTACAAAGAGCAGACCCAAGTGGGATCACCTAAATGAGAGGGATTCAGCAAGTTGTGGAAGGGACAAGAAATCGATTTCTATTCTTCTAGTGGGAATAACACTCCCAGTGTCGAGCTGTAGATAACAAAGGCATAAGCCTTCCTCAACAAATATAGCCGTATTTCCTGTGGGTATATATTATGGATGGATTGCTAGAGAGAAGCAGTGTAAGGCTAAAGCTTCATTAAGCATATCAGAGTCACTAGCTGCAGGAAGACTCTTAAGGGGGTGAGGTTTGCCAGTAAAGCTGCACCAAATAGTCAGTCTTGAATATTTTCAGGGTGGAAAGTATGCTTTTTGAAGAGGTTGAAATGGTCCTGGGAAACTTTCTACTTCTCATTTAAAAAGAAATCTAATCAAAGACTCTCACTAGTCTTTTTGTTAGGGTGTTGTTTGCAATTACTATACAATCCCAGCCAATCAGGAAGCACACAGTGAACATGATGACGCTCTAAATAGCTATTGAAGAGAAGGGAGGTAATTTATTACTGTTGCAGGATCATGCACCCTGTCTTGATGCACACCAACCCTCAAAGTGCAGTGCAGCACAAGAAGCACTGGCTCAGTTCTCCCAGCAACATGGGGACATTTTCCTGCCCTCCAGTGCTGCACTGCAGCATGACAAGACTAGGATGATGGGCTCAGTTGTCTTGGCAACATGAGGATGCAGCACCTGTTTGGCCTTGCTGTGCTGCAGCAGTTTCATAGTACCCTTACCACACACAGGGCAACACAGGAAATTGAGGTAGTGGGGAAATTTTCATGCTCTTACATCTCCCCTAAAAACTGAGGGGGGGCTGCTTTCTAGGAGAGGGGATAAGTTGTTATGCCTCTTGCCTCTTGGTGCACACATGGGAGAGAAGCAGCTATATGCTGAGTTGAGATCAGTGGTGGAGAGGAGTCCTTTTTAATCCTTTTGTTGTGTGACTCTGATGTCACATGGCTTTGATGACATGTTATTTCCTGTCATGGCTTGCAACTCATTGGATCCCATGCTGCCTTCTTGGAGTTAAAGGTGGATTTCAGGTCAGGAAAGGTAGAAGATCTTTGCTATTGATGGAATTATCATCCTTCCACCCCAAGCTTTAGCATTATCACATTTATTTCCTTTGGAAATTTATTCTTTCAGTGTATCTTTCTTTTGGGAGAGGTTCTGTTGTGGATCCCTCTTACTTGCCATCTAGAAGGTAGCTATCATGTTCTGTAGTGGCAAATTCCCTTTTCAGGAGGCTTCTTCTGGCTATCTCTCCACAAGATGTCAAGAAAAGGGCCTTTCTCTTTACAAGAATGTGTTACTGGGTAGATCAGCTCTGTTTCTGGGACGGGTGTTAAAATACAGCTAGGTCTGTGTTGTACTACTTGTATGCTTTTCTTTCATGTTGCCTTTGTGATGGCTTTGTGTTGGAAATTCCATTTGATTACACTTTGTTTAATACTAAAAGGTGCTTTGGGAGCTTGCCTAGGTAAAAGGTGGAATATAAGCAAAACTAAGAAATAAATTCCATATGCAACTTCAACATAAATCCTTCATTATATCTATAGGTAAAGATAAACATGAATCATATAATTTCTTTCTAACATAAGTGTTAGTATGAAAAACTGTTGCTTAGATTTCAGACAAACTTCCCTGAATATGCTATAAAATTAACTTCTGTGCAAGCTTCACCCCTTGCATATTGCTCTTCAGTATATTTTAAACATGCAACTACACATTTGAATCCCCTGTGACTGAGTGTCTCCTAGAATGGGTTTATTTTAAGTTATCCCAGTTGTGTTTTGATATTCCTGGAGCTGTCCAAGGTGAGGCAGTTTAAAGATAGAAAAGAAATTCAAGATGGCTCTTCAAAAAATTCACCTCCAGAGTTCACCACTTATTTAGGTATATCTAAAAATGTACTTTAAGTAGGATTTGCTCATGGATTTCCCTCCCCCCTCTCCCTTCCACAAGCTGATTGAAAAATCTAATATTATTAAGTTGGTCACCATATTCCTATTTTAACTGTCAAACCCCAGAGCCTGAGAGGCAATGCATTCAAAGCTTGCTAAAATATTTGCTCAGCAGCACTGTCCTGTTTGATGGAAAATAAACTCCTCTGGAACATCTCACCCTATCAGTCATGGCCTGCAGCAGGCAAAGAATGAGGGAAGGTCAGTCAATTATGTGTGGTAATCACCGTAAGCATATTATCTGAGACACAGATGTCTTCCCTGACCCCACACGACATAGCTATTAACCCCACAGCAATATAAAAATGGGGGGGAGGAGGTGCTGGTCCCTTAGGTAAACCAGACCTTTTCAGGCAGGACATGTCCAGCGGATCAGAAAAAGTTGCAAGACATAGAGACTGTTTTTCAGGAGACTGTCCAACAAGCTGACCTTTTGTCACCATTGTCAGTGAGGTGGTGTCTCCTCTCTGGGAACATTTCTATAGGCCTAGTCATGTGAGATAAATAGTTGCATCATCTGAAAATGAGACTCACAAATTGACTTGCGAGATATCACCACTGAATATTAGCTTTGGAATGCCACTTACTATTTAAGAAAAAGAAAGGAACGAAGGAAGAAAGAAAGAAGAAAAAGCAATTTGTGTGTTCCTGTATAATTTTTTTAAAAGTTGTCTGTGCCTTAATATTGATAAATTATAACATGAATATCACACAACTGCTTAATGTAATCCAAGAAACAAAGGTGCTTTTTTCATTACACAGTATGTTTACAACAACTACCTCTTTTCAACTTCAAAATTCGTTCACAAAATTAGAAAATGATCACGAGGGGCACAGAATACAGATATATATATAAAGAAACTCAATTCAAAACAACAAAAACATATAATTTTATCTTGTATCCAAACACTGATTTTAAAAAAATCATTGTAAATAAGGTCAGTTTCACAAGTGTCACTGAGAATTTTTTCTTTGTCTCTAGTGGAATTATGAAGATTATTATTTTCACAAGCTGTATGTGAAACGGTCACATTTTTCAAAAGATCCTCATCAGAGTTGTGGTTGTTATCTGATGGAACCTGTTCTTCTGTTCAGACATAACCTTAACGGTGATCATAACTGGTGTTTGATTCCTCTAATAGTAAACTGTCTGGCTCCTGTGAAGATAATGTAAACAAAGCTGCGCAACTTTACCTCCCATAAACTAAGTCAAGGTTGTTGCCTACTTGGGGCACTCCCAAAGTATGCAGAAAAATGTGACTTTATACTTTAACTAAAAAAAAGAGAGAGGAAAAAAAAATCTAAAAATAGTCTTAAGAGACGTAAAGACACTCCAGAAGAGAAAGGAGTCTGGAGGTGGGGGATCAGCCTGCACATGCACCTGAAAATTTTGAGAATCCTTGAAGGAAGAGGAAGTTTTGGGGGAATCTAGATAAGATTTCCAAATTGTTTCCGCCTCTCACAATTCTGCAGATGCCTCCAGATTTCACTATATCTAATATTAAACTGGGCCTGACCTGATAATTCAGGATAGTGGCATCTCACCATATCTCAGAAGCTAAGCAAGGATCTCCCCTGATTACCAAGGACGTCCAGGTTTGCTATGCTGAGGTAGGCAATGGCACACCACCTCTGAACATCTCTTGCCTTGAAAACCGTTTGAGGTCACCGTAAGTCAGCTGTGACTTGAAGGTGAAAAAAGAGAAATAGTAAACATACTGGCCCTTACTTATAGGGGTCTCCATACTTAGGGGTCTCTCCAGACCTGTAGGAGGAATAAGTTTTGAAATTAGCCCAAAAGGTACCCCCCCCCAAAAAAAGAGAAAAATCTGATTAATACTGAAAATGCTTCAGAAAGGATAGAATATTGAGTCTCAGTTGCAGGGAGAAAGGGGGGGAGAGGAAGAATCAGCTTGCTCCAGTCCTTAGTAGCCTGAGGAATCCTGGCCTGGGAGATTTTAAGGGGTAAGATTTCCAAATTGTCTTTTCTTTTCTGTGATTCCTTGTGGGCCTCAGCTGATGCCCCTTGTAATTTCCAATGTCATCTTGGTATCAAAAATTGAAATTATGCAGAGTATTGATTTGTTTTTATTTACAGTGGTATGAGAGGTCTCTTAATTGCCAGTCTGATCGCAAAGCTTGGTATTTCTCCCCCTCCCACATTCTCTCTGTAATTGATTTTTATTTGGCTATCTTTTCAAAGTAAAATATTATTGCTGCAAATTTAACTGCAATCCAGTCATGTCCCTATGGGTTTCAGTCTTGGTAGTACAATGAACAGAGAACAATCCAGCCTTTTTTGAAAGCCAACTTCCCTGTTATAAATTACTTTTGCCCTGCTAATTAGCAAGTCTACTTACCTATTCCTGCTACCCACCCACTATATTTTCATCTATCCCTTTCTCCTGTTCATGTATAAGCTTTTCAGTAATGAAGAATATCCAGCACAGAGGCCACAGTGTCCACTTTTCAGCATTAGAAATTACTTTAGAATTCCTTGATATGCAAAGCCCACTACAGATTTTTCCTGATACTGTACCCCCTAGATAAGCCTTATGAATGAGGGAATATGTCCAGGTGGTCAACAGCTATTTGAAGAGATTCCTTGAAGATATTCAGTTCTAGAAGAGCACACGAGCCATGCTGAATCAGACCAGTGGTTCATCTTGTCCAGCATCCTGTTTCACTCAGTGGACAAAGTTGCCCTGGAGGACCAACAAACAGGGCATGGAGTTCAAGGCCTTCTAACACTGGAATACAGGTACCAGTAGATGTGGAAATTTCCTTTAGAAGCTCTCTTGTAGCCGGAGCTCTTACTGCTGGTGTTCTTTGCAGCAACTCCTGGTTGAGTGGTGGACACAACTCTGTGGCACATACTCAGGTGAAGGTTTAGATAAAGTTTCCCTGGATCCAAAATTGCAGGTTTATTACTGCCATTACTGCTGCTTGCTGATATCTTGCGGCTGAACTGTCTGAAATTTTAAAGCAGAAAACAGTAAGAGGAGCTCACTGGCATGCTTTGGGCCGGTTACACTCTTTCAGTCTATCCAGTCTCACAGGGTTGTTGTGAGGATTATATGGGGAACTATGTAAGTCATCCTGAGCTACTTGGAAGAAGCATAGGATAAAAAACCCCAAATGTAATTACATGAAAAATAAACAAAAATCTCAAAGTTCAAGTAGCCCTGATCTCTTCTGCTTCTTAGATTGAGTCATGTGTTTACTTGGTTGTTTCAACGGGTAGTCAGACATCAACCTCCATGGATGTGATTTGAAGGCTAATCATACAGCAACCTTGCTGAAGCTAAGCACATTGAGGTTTGGTCATGGTTTGCATGGAAGACTTCTGGGGAACCCTAAGTATACTGCTTTGTGTGCTATCAAGGAGTAAAATAAAATAAAATAGAGCATACTTACTAATGCAGTGTCTGCCAATAGGAACAGTTTATTTGATAATAAGCTTAATTTGTGATAGTACCACCATCCAGCAATTGTGTAAATTATATCTTAAGGTGTGTGCTTGTGCACACACACACACATTATACTCTGTATGTGATATTATATACTGTCTTGTAGTAGTAGTAGGTTAAGAGCATTCTCTTCCCTCCTTTGGCTTCTTTGACAGTTACTGTGTATTGGCATAGCTCACCAATCTGAATGCACTGCTGCTGCTGTGCAAACTCATTGAAAAGAAACTTGCCCAGAACAATGATTCCTGCAAAGGTACAGTGGGCAGCCTCCTCTGAGTACATATTATTCCACTTCATCTCTGTCTTGGGTGATTTAGTGATCTGATCACAAATGACACAGACAAGCAGCAGAAATACCTGATGAATAGATGCAGAGATAAAGAGACAGGGAATTATACAGAGGCAGATCGGCCTACACAACAGTGGGTCTATTATGCATAAGGATCGTATCACTCCAGTCTTGGCTCATGTGCAGTAGCTCCCAATTTGTTTCTGATTTAAGGTGCTGTTGTTGACCTTTAAAGCTGTATATGTGGAGCCCAGCATTCCCTTAAGCACTCTGTTTACATATGAACCTACCTATCCACTCTGTCTATCACTGTCAGCTCTGTTTGGGTGCCCAACTTTCTGAGGTTGGTTGAGTGGCAACTCAAAGAGAAGCTTTTTGTTTGTGGCACCAAGATTACAGAGCTCCCTCCCCAGGGACATTCATCTGTCCCCTTCTAACATTGTCTTCTGCTAGTGAGTAAAGACTTTTGTTTTTGCCTCATATGGCATTCCCTCAATAATCCCCCCTCCCTGCCTAGGGTTGCCAGCTCTGGCTTGAGAAATACCTGAATATTTGGAGGGTGGAGCCTGGGGAGAGACCTGGGCAGAGTATATTAAGCCATAGAACCCACCCTCCAAAGCAACCATATTCTCCAGGGGAACTGATCTTGGTCATCTGGAAATCAATTGTAATAGCAGAATATAACCAGGTGCCACCTGGAGGTTGGCAATCATATCCCTGTCCTATGTTTTTAAGTATAGTTCTGGTTTTTAACACATTTTACTATGTGTTTTTATATCACTCTATTTTTAGTTATTACCTGCCTTAGTAGCTTAGGTTAAGATAAAAGGTGGGATATAAATCTTTTAAATAAGCACTCTAGTTTGCTGCTCTGGTACATATTTTTGGTATTACTTGTATTTTAAGGAATTTACTGGTTAGAATATGATGGGACCCCATTAATTGGATTGGCAGTAGCTAATACTTACATGCCTATCTAATTGCCCCCTCTCTCTGCATGAAAAACCTCTTGAATAATGGTTATTTACAGTTTAAAAAGATGTAGCAGGAAATCTGAGGATGGTCTTGCAGCAAATGCCATGGAGGTCCTAAACTAGCTAAAAGTTACAGTTTTTAATTTCTGCTATCATGATAGGTGACAGCACTGAGAAATGTCCTTGGCTGTGGCACAAAAACTATTGAACTTTCTTTCCAGAGAGATTTGTCTGTCCTCCTATACCATTGTCTTCTGCGAATGGATGAAGGCGTATCTGTTTTGTGATCTGTATGTGTACACAGATAACAAAACATGTGGCTTGGCCAATTTCCTCCTTCCTTATGCCAAGCTCAGCTGGTGCTTTTCCCCCCAACCACCATTGAACTCCACTGAGTACTTCTTTTCCTGTCACATATGGGGCAAGAGCTATTCCTCAGTTGGGATTGCAATATTCCCCGATGCCACTGACCTAATGGGCCTTTTCCCATTGGCCTTAAAGACAATCCACCTCTCTTCATACTCATAAACTGACTATACCGGTGTGCCCTGTTGTTGGCTAGAAGAGCATTTTAGGCTGCCCTGCCAATAGCATGTTGGTCTTCTCCAGGGTCTGCTATCAGGGACACCAGCTTGCCTTCTGCCTCCATAGCCAGGCTCCAAGGTTCTCCCCTTGACACTCATCCACCCATCTCCTTTGTGCCCCTCTCCAAGGGCAGATAATTTCCTATGCCTAGGGATTGGGTGAGGTATGATTTCCTCCCCATACTGCCTCTGTACTACTCATGCAATGCCATCAGCCTTGCTAAGAACTTCAGGGTTTTGGTTTTTTTAAGCTTCTTCACATTTGAAGAACAAGCGTTCTATCCTCTTTGCTATTTTCTTCCAGCGTGCATTTAAATGAAAATGGTAAATAAGATATTTGTTTGCAACTGCGCCGGCTGCGTGCTGCTCATTCTATTTTTGTGAGAGCAGTGTTGTGAGCATCTAACATGGGAACAAAAGTATGATTTTAATATAACAAAAAGGGGGTGTTTTTGTTTATCCCCTGCTGATCTGTAATCAAATGCACTAAGTATATGTGTGTGCGCTTGGTCTTAAACCTCCTCTGACGTCTACTGCGGTTTCGATTGTGAATCAAACATAAAGCAGGCAAGTCTCCTTTCTCCTCCTCATGCATAAGTATAATTCTACTTGGAGTATATAATCCATTTGAAATGAAGTGAGTCCCAGAGCAGGCTTCACTTTTGAAGAAGATCAAGTCAATTTTGTACCATGATTCATTTGGACTTAAGAAAGATGTTGACAGAATAAATTATAATCTTTTGCTCGCTAAACAGCAATGCAGACTGGAAGTAGCAAAGAATAACTGAGTTCATATATTGGTTTCTTTGGTTTTCAGCTGCAAAGAACTGGCATAGCATACCGATGCGCTTGGAAAACTTCAGACTCTAGTCTCTATTCAGAAAATAGATGTAAGAGAAAAGAGGCAAGCACGCATCTGATTTTTTCAGAGCATTTTCTTCTGAGACGGTGCCCACAAGCTGCTGTTTAAACTATGCACAAAGCAGTTTGTGGAGTTTGTGTGGCAGCTTTAAAAAAATTATTATTTTGATTTCTATTACTTCCTGTGAGACATTTCTGTTTGCGCTTCATTTTACATCTAATACTTTTCCTGAGCCTGCTTCAGTGGGGAGGGCAGAATACAAATCAAATCAAAATAAAATAAATAAATAAATTTCCTCTTATTTCACAGTTTTTAAAAGCTCTCCTATCAAATTCTCAGCCAGTTTGGTGTAGCAGTGAAGTGTGCAGACTCTTATCTGGGAGAACTGGGTTTGATTCCCCACTCCTGGGATGGTCTTGGGTCAGCCATCGCTCTGGCAGAGGTTGTCCTTGAAAGGGCAGCCACTGTGAGAGCCCTCTCAGCCCCACCCACCTCACAGGGTGTCTGTTGTGGGGGGAGAAGACATAGGAGATTGTAAGCCGCTCTGAGACTGATTCAGAGAGAAGGGCGGGGTATAAATCTGCAATTCTTCTTCTGCAGTTCTCAAACCCCTTTGTGGGTCAAGTAATTAACTAAACTAAATAAATAACTGACATATAGATGGCAGTTCCTGTGTAGTTCCTGTATCTGCCTCTATAACATCTAGCATATGTTACAATGTCATATCCTTATCACTGCTCCAAATTGCTGGAATCCTAGGACAGCATGACAACATGACATTGCAGAGAAGAAAGGGGAATCTAGATGAAAACAACACACGTGTGCAGGTTAATAACTTGTTTCAGTGCAGGTGTTTTGAGAGGACACTTTTGGAAGCAAAATTTGGGTGCTGGCATGCATGGTGTGTACATAGTCCTTTGGACAAATGAACACACTGGTCCTCTTCCTCAAAATCAAGCATGGTAGATAAAGGTTAGCATGGTCTCCAGATTAATTAGTTATGTAGTTCGGCAGTATAGTAGTTCACGCATTTCTGTGATCAATTCCCCTGAATGCATGAAGCTGCCTTACATGGAATCAGACCATTGCTCTCTCAAAGTCAATATTGTCTACTTAGACTGGCAGCAAGTCTCCAGGATCTCAGGGAGATTTTTTTCACATCGTCTTCTACTTGATCCTTTTAACTGGAGACGCCAGGGACTGTCTGCATGCAAAGCAGAAGCTCTACCACTGAGCCGTGGCCCCTACACAATTTCCTGGCACCTTCCTTTAAAAATGATCTCAAACAGCAGTACTGGGAAATAATCTTTTCTTGAGACCTTGAGGGGTTGTTGCTAATCACTGTGGACCATGCCAGGATAGGAAGACCATTAACATGTCCGGTCTGGCTGAAGCGTCTTTCTTATGTTTGAATCGTCAGGAAAAGCAATCAAACTTTGTGTCAAATATAAGCAGCGTTTCTTATGCAAGCCCTGGTCAACCACAAGTCACTCTTCCAATATTTCAGTAAGCCTCTTTCTATAAGGTTAATTCAGTCACTACATATTTGTGGAACTAGAAGTATCTTCATCTTTCTAAGGTTGATTGAGTGATGTGGCAACATGTATGCACCAGTGGCTTACATGTAAATGCACAATGCATTTGAAATGAAGTGTGACTTCACAGCTGAGGCCACAACACTGGGGCTGCTCTTCTAAGGTGGCGTTTAAGATCATCCAGTCACAGGTGCTAATGGGAAAATGCATCTTGATACTTGGCTTGGCCCAAAACTTCTAGCATTGCTAAACCCTGACCAGCAGTTCCGTTTTATAACACAATTTTTTTGGATCCTACTGGGGTAAGGCTAACCATGGCCATTTGCATGCTATCCTATGGGCTATGGTGCTCAAAGAGATCTTAAAAGCAAACGGGATCAGTGTTTATCTGTGCTGCACCTACCAACTATAGATGTGACTTCAAGTAGCTAGCATTCAAACAATTGGTTGTGTTACAGAAGCTAAAGAATATGCTTATATGAACACGCTGCAAGGAGCTTGTCCTTTACAATAATAAAGAGTTAAACAACAAAATAAGTACTTTTAAAAAGTCTGCCATATTTTGTGAATATGCCTTGGCTTTCTTAAGCCATACACTAGTCCCATATCACCCTCCACACTGCTTTCTAATTTGCACATTCCTTTTATGGAGCGTGCCACTCACTCTTCTCCATATTAATTTAAACTTGGTGATTTGTTTTTCTACTCAGGAGGCTAGAGGCTCCAGGGTTGTGACAGATTCTGGCAGCCATGAGCAGTGATTACTTTCCAGTTTGGCTAATGATATAATCCACTGTGGTTGCGGTTTTGCTTTTCTCTTTCAATGACATTTTCTGCAAGTGACACGTGTTGTATTTATAAGTGCCACTTAGAAAGATGTGTTCTGTAATCTCCTACTTATGCCTGACACTCTACACATGTGTTTATCTACAAGGAGTGATGACACTGCTTGTTATTTTTCCCCAGCACACTGTGCCATAGGAAGTGAGAGAGAAGAGCATCAGCAAAAGGCCATTTAAACTGGCAAAGAGTAACCTGTTGACATTGGTCATGAGTACTTTATGAGACACAGGCTTGGAAAGTCATTTGTTTCTGCTGAAAGCCAATCCTGCCTCTCAGGTGGGCCACCAAGGCCTTTGGAACACCCCTTCCCATGAACATCATTGCTGATAGCCAGACCAAAAGCCCTTTTCTGACATTTGTGAATGAGATATTTATGTAGTTCATTTTCTCAAGTTGAAACTGACTGTGTAAGTGGCATGATCAAAACAGGTTTTTTCCCCCCAGCTGCTGGAAGAATGTGACTAAATACTCATTTACCTGAAATCCACCCACATGCCACTGTGTATCCATCTAACCAAGTATATTCTTTATTAACTCTCCAAGGACACAATAGCCATACAACGAAGATCCTCAGCAAGAGCTTACACTGCCTGTGTAAGTGTATTTTTTTCCAAAAAAAAGGAAAAAAGAATCAAGCTCTTACCTCTCAAATTACATTCATAAAGCATTATTCAAATATGGGTAGGGTGGACTACTACAGAAAGCACAATGACCGTCTACAATGCACTAATTTTATTCCACTTTGACTTTGAAAATATAATCGGTACTTGCAAAAATTGTAAATACTACGGAATCATGCAAGAGGGATTATTCTGAAGTGGAAGTGCTAATACACCAGGCAAAATAGCTCTTTCTAATCTTAACTGGCTCCATTATCAGTGAAGATAACATCTGGCAACAATATTGTAAAGAGCACAAATGAATATGTGTATGTCTCTGTGTGTGTGCGCGTGCGCGCACATACAAAGAGAACCAAGTCATCTGGGATTTAAGGTGGCATTTGTGTTTTGGTACCAAATGAATTTCTTTTTGAACAGCAAAGCTTAGCAGACAGATGCTTAGGAAACAGATTTGTTTGACTAGAGGACATCTCATTCAGAGGTAGCAAACCATGGCATAGCAGTCTGGGAGGCAACACCAAACATCTGGGGAAGGCCTTGGCCTTCTACACCTTATTTGTTGGCCCTCCAGGGCAACTGTTTAGCTGGAATGCATGAAACAGGATACTGGATTAGAAGGAACACTGGTCTCTCACTGGTCTGAGAACCAGTTTGGTGTAGTGGTTAAGTGCATGGACTCTTATCTAGGAGAACCAGGTCTGATTCCCCACTCCTCCACATGCAGTTGCTGGGTGACCTTGGATCAGTCATAACACTCTCAGAGCTGTTCTGCTGAAGAGCAGTTATCAAAAGAGCTCTGTCAGCCCCAACTACCGCACAGGGTGTCTGTTGTGGGGAGAGGAAAGAAAAGGAGTTCGTAAGCTGCTCTGAGACTGAGTGAAGGGTGAGGTATAAACCCAATCTCCTCCTCCTCCTCCTCTTCTTCTGCTGCTGCTGCTGTCATTGTCTGTGGCTCAGCTACCTATGTAGAACAGCCAGGGCTTTTTTTGTAGCAGAAACTCCTTTGTATACTAGGCTACTCCCCCCTGATGTAGCCAATCCTCCAAGAGCTTACAGGACCTACTGTGAGCTCTTGGAGGATTGGCTACATCAAGGGGGTGTAGCCTAATATGCGAAGGAGTGCCTGCTAAAAAAAAAAATCCTGAGAACAGCAGTTTAACCAAATGGATATGACTATTTGCTACTAGGGATGGGCACAAACTGAGAAAATGCAGTTTGGTCATGGCATGCATGGTTCGCAAACCATTAACTGTCATGAACTTTTAGGCGCTACATGAACCAGTTCAGTTTGTGAGGTTCATAATGTGGTAGAATAGCCAACAGCATATGAGAGACACCAAACTCACAGGAGATTGCTGGCTGATTCTCCTCTACCTACCCTCCAAGGTTAGTAAGGATTGGATTTATGGGGTCTGAGTTGTGGCCCCCCCAGAGAAGATGACCCCCTGAAAGTGGTTTCTGGAAATAACAGGTACCGTTTCTGGAGGTTCAGAAGTGTATAGAACAGACCCTGTGCAAGCTAGAGACATCAAACTTGCAGGAGCCCTCTCCCTGATGCTCCTCTACAAGCCCTTTAAGTTATGTGCAGATTAGATTTAGGGGGTCCAAGTTATGGTCACCAAAAAAAGATGCCTCCAGAAAAGAGCTTTTGGGGAAAATGTCAGGTGCAGGTCCAAAAGTGCAAGCTACACACACCAACCACACAGGGAACCTGTTGCTATGAAGTTGCTTTGGGAACCTCTTTCTTTGGAGTTTGGTAAACATTTTGATTGAGCAGAGAAGGTCTGTTTGGAAATGTATTATTCATGAACCACCACAAACAGCTTGAAAGTTTGTGGAAAGTTTGTGTCAGTTGACCTGCCATGAACTTCAGTCTGCGAACCATGAACCAGCCAAAATTCATTACAACTTTAGTTCCTGAGTGGGTTCATGCCCATCCCTATTTATTACATCACTTGAGTTTCACTTCTTGCGTTCCAGACAGGATGCATACTTAGACAAATTAACATACCTGAATGGCACCACGTTCTCTTATTTCACACTGCATGACATAGTACATCTCTGCCCACTACAGGTCTTTGTTGTTCCTGACTACATTCCAGACAGAGGGTACATTCTTGACCAAATGAACAGAGCTGCTTACAAAATGTTAGTCTTCTTCCTTCCGGCATTCTGGAGTACATACTTTACACAATGAAAATACCTGCTTGCCAATGTATTCCATTGTTTCCTTCCACATTCCAGAGTACATACTTAGCTTAATGAACACATCTATCTGCCATAGCACTGTATTGTTTCTTTCTGTATTCCAAACAGACACAATCATTCTCAATACATTATGTATTATCTATAAGTGCCTGTTGTAAACAAACTGTTATATTAACAGGCACAGCTTATAAAGTATCATTATAGAGTAATCATTCAATCAATCACTTTTCTCAGAACCATCAGAAAAGATTTTTTCTTCCATTATTTGAAAGACAAATGTCTGATTTGCATTTACCTCTTCAGAATATGCCATAGAATTGTGTTTTGTAACTCACTGTTCTGAATGCTAACAAATGCCTTCTTTCCCAAAATTTTACCTACAGACAATTCTGTGCCAGCCTATTCCTACAGTTAAAATGAGATTTTTAGAAACAAGAACATAATTAAACCCTTCTGGGACATACCAAAGGCAAATATTGGTTAGCAGTTTCTTTCCAGCAGTGGCCAGTCTGCCCAGTGCTGGACTGCTGAGAATCACAATGGACCCTACAAATAGATTCCCTTTGTTGTTATTTTTCTGTCATGAATTACCTCCTCCCACCTATACACTTGACTTTCATAAATCAACAATTGGGAGGGGGGCGTGGAATCGAGTTGAGAATGGCAGATACCTGAAGACTGAGACATTCGACCTCCTCTCTGCTCACTTCAAGATGGTAACCTATCTAAATTTCACCTAGCCTGATATGAGGAAACTTAATGGAACTAAAAGAAACAAAAAGGAAACAACACATCAAATATTACTGCATTTTCCACCACTGGTCCAATCACTTCTTCACGGAAGAACTCCGATCACAAAATGGCTGCTGCAGCAGGCGATATGTCAGTAAATGAAGAACCTGTCACTAAAGGAGATCTTCTAACTTTTAAAGAAGAATTATTGGAAACACTTTCATACCTTTTAAAGCCTATTTCGGATCAACTAGCTGAAATCCGGACTAAACTACACGATGTTGCAGAAATGGCAGAAATGGAGATGGGCAAACTAGCTCAAGAAGATGCTAAACATTTCTTTCAATATGAACTGGTCCAAGGATAAAATTATGCAACTGGAACATAAACTACACCAAGCTCATTTAAAATTACGTGGTATGCCCGAAAATGTGGAAGGAAAAACAGACCTTGCAGCATATATTTCCTCGTGGCTAGCCACTATATTGGAACTTGAAAAAAATGTGGCGCCATTAATTGTTCAATCTTATCGCATTGGATCACCTAATAGAGTTTCGCAACGTGGACCCAGAGACATAATCTGTTTTACAGGATGTATGCACCAGACAAAAACTCCTCATGGAAGCTAAAAATAAAGGTTTTTTTCTTTACAATGAAGACAAAGCTTGTCTTTCTGGATCTTTCTCCAGAAGCTTTGCAGGCATGCTTTCTTATGAAACCCATTGTTGTAAAATTGAATCAAGCTAACATTCAATTCAAATGGCTCCCATCTAGGAAAATTCAGGTGAACTCTCAAGGTAAATCTTACTTCGCAAATGACTTGGAATCTGGACAAACCTTATTGCAAGCTCTAGGATTGGAGCCTATTCCTGAACTCATGAGGAAGACAAACAAAAGAATAAATCAACAACTAAAGGTTACCCATGCTGATTAGTCTAATGTGATGGGATCATCATTCACGATGCACCAAAAGATGAAACTTAAGTTGATGTAAGGGATTTTTATCAGAGCAACAGGACTCCCCTTTCCTCTTCAGCCCTAAGTGACCACCTGAATGCTGCTGCTGGAGCAGAGGATCCAGAAGAATGGAGGGGGGGGGAGAGTTGGAGGTGTGTGCAGAAGTAAGGTGGAGTTGGTGACAATCTTTCTGCTTCTATCTGTGGAAATGTTCTGCTGGATCTAATGTACATTGTGTAGCACTCACAAAAAAACCCTACTGTTCCTCATATCACATTTCCCTGAACAAACCAGCTTGCTGCGATGACTTCACCTTGTGCCTATCACATGGGCAGGGGAAATGATTGTGTGTAATAAAGGTTTGAGCCAAGCAGACTACTATATTTGACATTGCTAGTAACAGTGTTGACAGTCTGTGTCATGTTGTATGCTATTTGAACACAGAGAAACTGTGTTTCAAACTGAACCCATCCACCATTTCACTTGGCTGGAAACTGCATGTCCTCCTAGATCTGTGCAGTTGCTGCATCAGCATTGTGTCAAAGGATCTTCAAATCTCAGCCTCAAAAACCCTATCAAGCTGGATATGCTGCTGTCTAGGTGGTGATGAGCATGATGTATCAATTCTTTATTGAGGTGACACAGTGTCAGATTGTGGGTTGTCACAACATCACATGAACAAGTGGCACTGTTATATGATGGGGGGACCACAGTAGGTATTCCCTACATTAAATATCTGCTGATGTACAAGTATAGGAACAGACGTGGTCATATGGATATTGAACAAAAAGGTAGAAAGACCTGCCACAAAAGGTTTGTCCAGTTACTTCCAGTTAGAAGATGTGGGGAGGTATATAATGCAGCAACCTTGCTGAAGATAAGGAGATTTGAGTTTAATCTGTGTTCGGATAGGAAACCTTCTGGAAAAATGTTGAGGTATTTTAAGGAAGCAAGGTGGATTATAAGTGTAATAAATAAACTGTATGTGAAATTCAGCCTCCAGCTAATCTATTGTGCCTCCTTGATCTGTCATGCACCCTGATGCATAGTCCTCAAGCCTCTTCATAGAAGCTACTAACACCACAGTGTGATGGCTCCTCCTTCATCTAAGTTTGGATAGCTTTGCTGTTAGTCAAAACTGATCTTGCACTTCCCTAATAGAAGCAACACTGTTTATTCAGTTGCTTAACCTTCCCCCCAGTAACTATAATATTTGTGAATATTCACAAATCTTTAATGCTGTCCAGCTGACCCTTGCTGACTTGGTTTAGCACTTAGGGATTGTATTGGAACCAGTATTCATGCTGCAGAGCCAGTTTGGTGTAGTGGTTAAGTATGCGGACTCTTATCTGGGAGAACCGGGTTTGATTCTCCACTCCTCCACTTGCACCTGCTGGCATGGCCTTGGGTCAGCCATAGCTCTGGCAGAGGTTGTCCTTGAAAGGGCAGCTGCTGTGAGAGCCCTCTCCAGCCCCACCCACCTCACAGGGTGTCTGTTGTGGGGGAGGAAGGTAAAGGAGATTGTGAGCCGCTCTGAGACTCTTTGGAGTGGAGGGCGGGATATAAATCCAATATCTTCTTCTTCTTCTTCTTAATGCTTTTTTCAACTTAGTTCTGTAAGCCAAAATGCCCTCAAAACGAGGTTGGGGAATTGTCAGGTGGGCACTTGGCTTAGTCAGGATCTTTTACCTGTGTATACAGGATTCCACATCCAGAAAGTAATGCTTAAAAATATTAGGGACTCTAATTAAGTCAAATAATTAAAATTTATTAAGAAAAATATAGGCTTCCATACAAGATAAAATACTCATAAAATCATACACACAGTCCTAAGAAAATAGATAGAGAGATAGGGGAACACATGGGTAGACAAACAGGGCGATATTTACCAATCGTAGTCTTCAAGGAAGGCTCCAATGGTGACGAGCGAGGAAGTGGGAGAAGGGACCCGAAACTGATCAGGAATCGGGGATGGATCTATGCAGCAGAAGTTGGGATACTGCTAGAAGCACACCTGTGGGTAGCTAGTCCACAGATTATAAGGACTCTCTTAAACCCTTAGGGGATGGGAGGTATGAGGGAGGAGGAAGGTGGTCAGCTGATGCATGACTTCCCAAAAAGGGGAGGTTTCGCAGTGACCATAAGGGCTGGACTACTGTGACAACCAATAGAAAGTTCATTGGTGGCACCTGATTGGGTGCTTGCTCTTGACCAATGGACTTGCTTGGAACCTGGATACCTGAGTGAACTTTCAGGTTGAAATGGACCAAGAGGAGGCTCCAAAATGACAGTTGGGGAGAAGAATACAGGAGATTACTGGGTGGGGAGATTCTTAAGACTATTAGACTTACCTAAAAGGGTGACAATAGAGAGAGTCAAATCATGGCCTAGGTAACACCCAGTTTGTACAAAGGAACTTGGCTTTGGCTGAAGATGGTCTTCCTCTTCTTCTGTCTTCTTCTTGGCACTAGTCTGTCTTGAGTTCCGTCAAACAAAGAAAGTGGCGGTTGGACAATTAACCACTCCTGGGGTGGGTAGGTTGCTTGCAGGCACAGGTGACATCTGGTGTGTACGTGAGCCGTCCGCTTCACTGAAATGGAGTCAAGCCTGGTAGGAAGATGGCTGTGTGTGGTGTTAACCCTCCATGGTGGATTCCATGGTCAGTGCTTCAAAACCATTCACCTGGATAGCTCCTGGCGGCGCAGTTTCCTCCATTCCATGACTTGGATAGACGTCATACGGAACAACGGGAAGTCTTCCGTTCTCCTGGTGGACACTCTTGTACTGGTCTTGAGTGCCTTTGTAGCATTATGGCTGCTTGTACTGCATAAGTCCCTTTTGCCCCTGGATAGGTTTACTCACACTCTCTGGCCAGACGTGTGCGAGTCACTTCTCCAGGTGTTCTGGCAACCAAGCTGGTGATTACGATGTTCTATAAGGGTTTTTTTCCTTACCGTTCAGCCTGTAAGATGGCCATCTACCTCGACTCAGCTGATCTGGCCACCTACATCCAAGCCAAAGTAGCATAAAGACTGAACCACTGTAATAGTATTACATAGGTTTCCTTCAGCTGGTTCAGAATACTGCAACTCAGTTATTACCAACAGCTAGGCAGAGCATGCATATTACACCCATTCCACAGTCTCTTCATTGACTACCCATCAATTACTGTCATTTCAAAGTATCAGCTATCACGTACGAAGTCTTCCATAGCCTTGGTCCTTCATTTCTGCAAGACTGCCTCTCCATCTATGTCCTGCTGCAACAACTTAGTTCATCTAAATGGGTCCTCTGTAGGGACCAGGCAAGATCAACAACTGCTGCACATGTGCCTTCCCTGTAGTGGCCTCCACAATATGGTATGGCCTCCCAGAGGAGGTCAGGAAGTCTCCACTCTCCTGGCATTTTGCATACTATTAAAAACAGAATTGTTCAGGAGGGCATTTTTATAAAGGAAATAAGGCTACATCAGCCAGTTTGGTGTAGTGGTTAAGTGTGCGGACTCTTATCTGGGAGAACTGGGTTTGATTCCCCACTCCTCCACTTGCACCTGCTGGAATGGTCTTGGGTCAGCCATAGCTCTGGCAGAGGTTGTCCTTGAAAGGGCAGCTGCTGTGAGAGTCCTCTCAGCCCCACCCACCTCACAGGGTGTCTGTTGTGGGGGAGGAAGATAAAGGAGATTGTGAGCCACTCTGAGATTCGGAGTATAGGGCAGGATATAAATCCAATATCATCATCATCACAGGTAGCTCTAGAAAAATACACTGTGTTTCTACTTATGTGATATCATGTTCTGCATCACTTATGTTCAGTGTTTGTGGTTTGTTTGGATGACAGCTTTGTTTCAGATTTCTGCAATCCTAATTCTATCACATTGCTGTTTATTATATGCATTATCTTATTGATTGCATTGATGCGCATTGGGTAATCTGCTTTGAGTCTCAGTGAGAAAAATGGATTATATAGAAGGCTTTTTTGGTAGAAAAAGCTTAGTAGGAACTCATTTGCATGTTGGGCCACACCCCCTGATGTCACCATTGTTTCACACAGGGCTTTTATGTAGAAAAGGTCCAGCAGGAACTCATTTGCATATTAGGCTACACCCCCGATGCCAAGCCAGCTGGAACTGCATTCCTGCTAAAAAAAAGCCCTGATTATATATATAAAACATAGAATAAAAATTAAATAAAAAAGAATATGTAGGAAGCAAGACAAGAAGTGTCAACTTCTTATATAGGAATTACATATAGCAATCAATGTGCTAGACACCAGATGCAGTATCTTCAATAAATTCTGCTCTGGCCTTAGTCATGCATTACCAGTGCAATTTTCAAAAAATCATGGCATAATTCAAACCACATGTTGTTGAAGGAAAGCAAAATTAGAGCCCTTCCTAAATGTCATTATGAGATAACCAAGAGTTGTGCAGCTCAATTCTATCCATGTTTACTCAGAAGTAAATTTCATAAAGTCCAAGGAAGTACACATGGGATTCTAGAGAATGTTCCTGGCAAATAATTTTCTATATCAAATCCCAATCAATTTGATTTAACATTGGCACTATATTCTATACTTTCTTACAATAATTTGTTAGTATTATTTATGCTGCTAGATTCCAAATTTGGATACAAATTGCAGGATGGCAAACTTTAATTTGTAAATTAATCAGAAACACCACCCAAAAGGAAATTATATTGTAACCTGGGTAATACGCAATTTTATTTAAATACAATTGATTCGTTAAGAGATAGATAATTAATGAATCCTAAATTCTTTAATCAATTGATAGTCCCGGTAATTTAGGAACATTGTATCTGGAGGTTATCTCTAACAGCGCAGCAGTCAATATATACAAGATTAATTCCATCTCCTCAGACTCAGCTGAAGAAGTAAACCTTTACAAGCCATATTACAATGGTTACCAAAGCAACAAAAAGCCACAGCCACAAATTTTTAATCTAAATCCTCAAATTGAGGGGTGTCTAAGCTGGTGGCTATGTTTCAATCCATCTGAAGCACCGTTAATTTTGTAAATGGTGTCTATGGCACTAGGAATAGACATTAATGAGTGGCTTGGATGCAGTTTCAGAAATTCAGTGGAATCTGGGAGCACAGCATGTTTGACATTTTGCAGTCACATTCATCAGCTGTTCAGATGCTGGCTTCAAGCCTCCCTCAAAGAGGCATAACTATACATCTCTAGTTAGTGAGACTACCTTGGTATAATTCCAAACATTCCATCTTACTTGCCTGTCAGCTCTAATATGACCAACAAATGCACACCATCATAGACAGCGCAGAAGAGATAGGCTTGCTTTGCAGTGGCTGGTGCCACCAAGAGTAGGTTTAGGCAAAATCCCAAACAGCTCCAGGATCTCAGACAGAAAAAAACAACTTACAAACACCAGCTACCTATCAACTAGAGATTCCAAAGATGGAACTTGGACCCTTCTGCATGCCTAGAATATGCTTAATCAGTGAGACCCTTGGCTTAACCCTTTCCTAATGTGTCTTGACCTTGTCTTTTCAAGGTCAACACTCCTTACCTTTGTGGCTTTTTTGTAAGGTATTTATTTATTTACAAAAATATACACCTCAACTTTTTGCCTAGTCAGAGCCACTAAGGGGGCTGACAATTAAAGCACATAATTATAAAACACATATACAGCTTTAAAGTTCGGTGCCAGCACACTGAACCAGCACAGAAACAAATTGGAAGCCACTGTAGTTGGACCAAGACTGGAACAATATGGTCCCTACAACTGGCAAGGTCTTTCTTAATTGTAAATGAATGTATAATATCCCATAGTTTAGGTGTTTTATAAATAATAGAAATAGTAATACATAGTTTGTAGGATGTTAAGTTCAGTAACTCAAATTTGCTTTGAGTTTATCCTTATGATTTCTGAATGTCCAGCTAAACCTTTTCAACGGTCACTTCAAAAAAAGATAGCCTGAGGGATTCTGTCAGATAACATTTTTGCCAAGTGTCCAGTCCAATGAAACTCAGTCTGGTTGAGAAAGCATTCCATCCCAGAAATATTACTTCGAGAACTGTTTTAAAAATTAAGCTTTCTGTAATGCTTCAGTATTATATAAGTATAAATGGTAGTATAAATGGGCAGTCTTCACAGTGGAGGACGGTAAGCAGTGGGATGCCACAGGGCTCAGTACTTGGTCCCATGCTCTTTAACTTGTTCATTAATGATCTGGAGTTGGGAGTAAGCAGTGAAGTGGCCAAGTTTGCAGATGACACTAAATTGTTCAGGGTGGTGAGAACAAGAGAGGATTGTGAGGCACTCCAAAGGGATCTGTTGAGGCTGGGTGAGTGGGCGTCAATGTGGCAGATGAGGTTCAATGTGGCCAAGTGCAAAGTAATGCACATTGGGGCCAAGAATCCCAGCTACCAATACAAGTTGATGGGGTGTGAACTGGCAGAGACTGACCAAGAGAGAGATCTTGGGGTCGTGGTAGATAACTCACTGAAAATTTCAAGACAGTGTGCGATTGCAATAAAAAAGGCCAACACCATGCTGGGAATTATTGGGAAGAGAATTGAAAACAAATCAGCCAGTATCATAATGCCCCTGTATAAATCAATGGTGCGGTCTCATTTGGAATACTGTGCACAATTCTGGTCATCGCATCTCAAAAAGGATATTATAGCACTGAAAAAAGTCCAGAAAAGGGCAACTAGAATGATTAAAGGTTTGGAACACTTTCCCTATGAAGAAAGGTTGAAACGCTTGGGGCTCTTTAGCTTGGAGAAACGTCGACTGCGGGGTGACATGATAGAGGTTTACAAGTTTATGCATGGGATGGAGAAGGTAGAGAAAGAAGTACTTTTCTCCCTTTCTCACAATACAAGAACTCATGGGCATTCAATGAAATTGCTGAGCAGTCAGGTTAAAACGGATAAAAGGAAGGGTGATTAACGTGTGGAATTCACTGCCACAGGAGGTGGTGGCGGCTACAAGCATAGCCAGCTTTAAGAAGGGATGGGATAAAAATATGGCGCAGAGGTCCATCAGTGGCTATTAGCCACAGTATGTATGTATATATATATATGTATGTGTGTGTGTATATATACACACACACATATATATTGGCCACTGTGTGACACAGAGTGTTGGACTGGATGGGCCATTGGCCTGATCCAACATGGCTTCTCTTATGTTCTTATGTAGTATGTGGCGATCTCACATGAGGCTTCCAGAAACCACTGGCAGACCTTATCTACAACTTAAAGAACCATTCTCATAAAGTAAGCATAGTCAAGAGATGCTTCCTTTCTTGTTAAGATAGTAGGAATGTATGTATATATGTATGTACGTGTTGTGTGTGTGTATTTATGGGGAAGAGCTGCACAAAATACCATTGCCAGCCATTTTCTGCTTGAGGTGATTCTTTTCCACATCATGCACTGAGAGATATATCTGTTCATAAATCATACCGCTACTTTAAGATGTCAGAATAAATGGATGATCCTTTCAAGTGCTGCCAATCCATGCTGCTTACTAACATCACCAGGGCACTGAAATTTGCTTAGCACAGTGAAGAAGACCAACCAGAGGAATTTTGTCACTTGTTTCTTTCAAAATGGCATCTGGGTGGCAGGTAAGTACTATGCATGCTCTGTCTCTCTAAACAGCTAGAATTCTTTGCAATTCTCATTCCATTACTAACTTTAGAAGGCAGGGTGCTATCTTAGGCTGGAGGGAGTTCCTCCAGCTTTCCTTCAATTTAAGTGATTTCTTCTATTGAAGGAAGAGCCATTTAGATTGGAGGAAAGCTGATTAGGCTGGAGGAAGGCTTCGAAATTTGCTCAGTGGAGTGATAAGATACAGGCCAAAATCTACCCTTCTCCTGGAGAATAATCAACCCCCAAACTTCAAGGTGGTATTCACACGGGCAAATTGCTGCTGATTTACTGCTGGAACAATGGCTGTATATTTGACCTATGGTAGTTCTCCAGCATGCACTAACATCAACATAATGGCTCAATGCTAAAGAGTTTCATGTTGTCACTTACTCCATTTTCAGTGCACTGTGGTCAAGATCACATCAGTTAATATAACAAGCTGTAGATGGATGGAATGAAGCAAATGGCACGTTACAGCTAACTTTATTATCATCTAGTTTTAATTGTAATTATTATGTGATAGAGCTTAATCAAAATGCAATTAGTTCACACATTATGAACATGCACAGACAAAACTCTAGCCAAGCAAATGGTTGTGATATTTATACAATCAGTCAAATAATCCAGTTCTATATCTGGTGTAAACTACAGTACTGCTTGAGATTATAGTATCTCATTTCTAGAAAAAGTGAATGGAAATTCTCTAGGAAAACCTCTCTGTTATCATAGAATTATTGAATCATTTGCAGCTTTCAGCAGAATGTCAATTCCAGATTGTCTAAATTAATTTAACTGTAAAATGACTTAGGGAAAGGGAAATCATTATGTATCAGGTGCTTTCACACACACTAAATAATGCACTTTCAATCCACTTTCAATGCACTTTGCAACTGGATTTTACAGTGTGAAATGACAAAATCCACATTCAAATGGATTGTGGATTGAAAGTGCATTATTTAGCATGTGTACTAGCTTGCAGGCTCCAAGTATCAGGTGCCAAAAGTCAGGCAAGGGAGGGTTGTTCAGTCCAGAGTCAGGGGTCCAGAAGTCAAGCAAGGCAGAGTCAGTGGCTTACCATCTATCATACTCATTACAACCATGCCTAACAGTCTCTCTTGGTTGGTTTTTATAGCCCTATGCCTAAGGGCTGTGCTTGCTGGCAGGTGCTCAGAAGCAATCCTACAATTGCTCATCTTTGTTATCAGCTGGCATTGGGCCAGGAGGCATGCACTTTGCTGTCTTGTCTGTAGCTTTGTTCTGAGCTTCTGTATATGGTGCTGTAAAGGTGTTGGTGATATTGGTGGGTTGAGAAATGCCAGCTGAAATTCACCTGCTGAATCAGGGCTGGAGGGTGTTGGTGGCTCTGCACCAGTTGTTAGCTGTGAATCCTGACAAGCCTATAGCTCATTTTTCTGCTGGTCAACTACTGTTAACTCAAAGCTGGCAATACAGGACTTCTCTTCTCCTGAAGAGTCCACTGCAGACAAAGGAAGAAATACTCTAACATCTTGATTCTAAACATATTACATTAAAAAGTAAAATGGGTGTAGAATCACAGGGTTAAGGGTTCATAAAAGCAGAGGCCAGAAAAAATGTCAGCCTTTGCTGAGTCCTCAATAACCTCTGTGGCTATAAGTGCGTGTAGTCAAATCAAGGAAAAAAATGAAGATTTAGTCTTGTGCTTGAATCTCACTTTAGCCATGAACTCACTTGTGGCCATTTGATAAACGATGGAATCCTCACCTCAGCTGTCTCTATCTACAACATGTGGATTATAACAGTGCACTAATTTAAAGGACTGTTGTTAAAGGTAACTAGGACAATGCTGCCTGAGCCTGTCTGGGGGAGGGTGGGCTATAAATCTGATAAAACAAAATAAAATAAAAATGCTCACATTGAACCTTTCAAATGAGAAAGGGTTTACAATAATGACTGTCAAGGAGGATGACTCCATTAAAGTTAATTTCTTACAGTGGTTAGAACACTAGAGTTGTACTAAAGGGTCTGTGGTTCAGTTGTAGAGCATGTGGTTTGCTTGCAAAAGACCATTCTGTGCCTGACATCCTGGAGAGCCACTGACAATCAGCAAATGATGTAGTGTCCGTATGTGAGGTGAAGGGATGGCCATATGCAAAGTGATCACTCAGTAATAACTGGTACATATTAACCAGTATTTGTATGTACACATTACTTTTCAATCAGGTGCTCTAATTGTACAATTATAATTCTTGATATTACAAGGATATGATTATCTCTAAACCAAAGTCATACACAAGAAATGCACCTGTGGAGGTGATTTCCTTGTTCCTTCTGCTAGAAGAAAACACAGGAATTGCCAAAATATGAGCAGGACACAAGCAGGCATTAAGTGATAATGTCAAGAGTGGGATGGAAAGGATCTCTGCAGGTGACTGTAACAGCTGAGAGAACCAACTGCTAGCCACTACAGTCACCCAGAGACTTTTTAACTATGTGAAGGTTTATTCTTATGCTCCAGTGAGAATGGGCCCCATCTAAATAAATAAAATTTACAGCATTTTGAATGTGTGTGTGTGTATAGTACTGCTATCCTGGATGAGTATCAAGGGCTTGAAATCTTGGCAAGTGCTTTGTGTGTTAAATGTTAGCAATAATAATAGAAAGCTTAGAATAAAATATGACATCAGATCACAAAATATTTCATTCAAGGAAAATTCATTTATTTACGCTTCCGTCAACAAACTCTCCATCAGCATAAAATAGTCAGGTGGTTATCTCCCCTCCCCACATGGAAGAATACAGCCATTTTCGACCTGCTGTGTATTGTAGGAGAAACAGCAAGTCTCCAGCTGAGAAGCACAGACGTTCCAGAAAACGACTGTATTCTTTGTTAATTTGCAGGTTTAGCATCAATTAAAATGTTGTGATGTAGTTATTCCATGTTTTAGAGGTAAATAGAAGCCAATCATCCTGTAAGAAAAGTGTACAGTGTAGATTTCTTCTTTTTAACCCCTCATGACAAAATCAATTCTCTTTTCCATTTCTTTTAAGACATAATTCTGTTGAAAGCTAATATTACTCACTTTAATTTTATTTAATAATGTTAATATTAATGTATGATTTGCCAAATGTATAAGAAAATGTGACCAGTTAATGTTCAGCAGCATATTTATGGATAGGTGGTTTGTCTACAGCCTGACTATAATATCTGATGTGTACTTCTGCACAGTTTATTTGCCTTAAACTAAAAATTAAAATGGGGCTTTGAGCAATTCTAATAGATCTTAATCTATCCATGAATGGTGCTTAAGGCTAAAAAAATTGCAGTGGATGGCTAAAAAAGAAAGACCATCTTGTTGCTCTTGAGCTACCCCTTCCAATCCAGAAGATAGGCCTTATCTGCTCGGGCACTGGAGAAATGAAATGAATCAAAATGAACTACAATGCAGTCTCATTTATCCTAATGGCTGGGGGGGGGGGGCATCCAATCCATTCCTGTCTTTGGAGTAAACAGGGGCACTGTTTACATAAGGATGCATCACATCAGTATAGCACAACCCACCACCAGGCATAGAACAGGCATCCAGAACAAGGATCTTTTGACCAGCTATGTTTATTTTATGAGTTTATTTCTAACTGAGAGACTAGTTTATCTGCAATTCTATGAGGCAGTGAACAAAACAAAGGGAAATTTTTAAACAATGGTAAAGCACCAAAAGCAAGCATAAAGCAACCACAAATATGTATATATAATAACTTCCGTACCAGGAAAAGAATATCAGCTGAGTCAACTGCAAAACAGTTTATACTTTAAATCCAATTCTCCAAAAGCTAGATGGAAAACAAAGATTTTGAGTCATCCGAATAGTGATGCATCCCAATGACCCTGAACCTCCCAGGAATCAGCTGGTGGTTTTTACTAGGGTTGCCAAGTCCAATTGGAGAAATATCTGGGGACTTTGGGGGTGGAGCCAGGAGCAAGGGGCACCTTCTTTTGGGGATCATAGAATTGGACCCACTAGTTTAACCCTTTTGAAACTTGGTGGGTATTTTGAGGAGAGGCACTGGATGCTATGCTGAAAATGTGGTGCCTCTACCTAAAAAAACCAGCCCCCCAGAGCCCCAGATGCCCATGGATCAATTCTCCATTATACCCTATGGGAATCGGTCTCTATAGGGAATACTGGCATGCCTAGCAGACATTTCCCTCCCCCCCCCAAAGATTTATGAAGCAGGGGGAGAGCCTCCAAACTGGGGGATCGCCTCCTTCCCTGGGGATTGGGAACCCTAGTTCTTACACTTGATGGCTTGAGATTTCAGAGACCTCTGAGAGAGAGCAGAGAAGCTCTGAGAGAGAGCAGAGAATAAGTGATATAAGGGTGAGTTTGGCTAAGCAGCTGGGGAAGTTGCTGAGAATTTCTGAGTTTGTGTGACTGCTGAAAATTCTGAGTTTGTGGTTGCTAGGGAACTGCTGTCTGTTTGGTTTGAGTGGGCTGAAGTGGTTTGAGTGGGCTGAAGATGAAGGTGATTGAAGGTGATTGTTGCTGATTGATTAGGAGTGGCTGTGTTCCCCACCCTCTTTGCATTATTAAGCTGCACCTTGCCAGAGAGCTAAAGGGTTCTTGGCCTATGGCTGTTAGCCTGGGGGCTCTGTAAGGACCAGGAACCCAGATCCCTAATTTCATTGTGCTCACAATAAGGTAAGTTGACCCCCCAGAAGGAGAGCCACATAAACAAACAGGATTTAAAAGGGGATTGTATATTTTTGAAAAAAGCTATCATGAAAGTAGAATGCCAGCAGGTGGGTGGGGACTTTCCAGTGTTTTGCACTGAGTGTCACATGTATGACTATCTGCCCACAGGACAGAAGTCTTGGGTGTGTACTTGATGCAAGGAGCTCCTGGTCCTCAGGGAACGAGTTCGTACCCTTGAGGCCGAGGTGACTGACCTGGAGAAGCAGAGACAGTCAGTTAGGCACTTGGAGAAGACTCTCGGGGACGTATTAGATGAGCCCTGCTCTGTGGAATGTGGCAGCATGAGGGTCGAGAGGGAACAGGGCACCATGCTGAGGATAAGGGGAATGCGCCCTCAGAAGGGACCTCTTCTTCAGTTGGTGAGCGGGTATCCTTTCACACCAAGAAACCATCCCTGTGCAGGGAGAGGAGGGGGGTCTTGGTAGTTGGTGATTTGATCCTTAGGCAAGTAGACAGCTGGGTGGCAAAACTGTGTATTGACCGTATGGTGACTTGTCTGCCTGGTGCGAAGGTAGCGGACATCACACGTGTAGTAGATAGGCTGATAGACAGTGCTGGGGAGAAGCCAGTGGTCGTGGTGCATGTTGGCACCAACAATGTGGGGAAATGCAGTCGTGAGGTCCTGGAGGAAAACTTTAGGCTGCTAGGTGGGAGACTTAAGGCCAGGACCTCCAAGGTAGCCTTCTAAGAAGTGCTACCTGTTCCACATGCAGAGCTGGAGAGACAGGCACAAATTAGAAGTCTCAATGTGCGGATGAGACGGTGTAAGGAGGAAGGGTTTAAGTTTGTTAGGCACTGGAATGCTTTCTGGAACAAGCGGGAGCTGTACAAAAGAGACGGTTTCCACTTGTCCCCAGATGGAACCAGGCTGCTAGCGCTTAAAATCAAAAAGGTGGCAGAGCAGTTTTTAAACTAAATCTTGGGGGAAAGCCGACAGGAGATGAAATGTCTCTGGTTTAGGAGGACTCATCTCAAAGAGATGTAGGGTTAGCTGTTACTTTTCTACTGGGTAATGGGTCAGAGTTGTCCACTGAGGTGGTGACAAACCATATGGACTGTCTGCCAAAGTCTCGAGGCAGCAGGAGGAAGGTTGTGGGCCTAGCTTGCCTGGGAAATTATAGATGTTTGTATACAAATGCTAGAAGTATTCGAAGTAAAATTGGTGAGTTGGAATGTTTAGCGTTGGGGGAAAACAAAGACATTGTGGGAATTTCAGAAACTTGGTGGATTGAGGAGAATCAGTGGGACACGGTGATTCCTGGGTATAAGTTATATCGGAAGGATAGGGAGGGAAGGGTTGGAGGTGAGGTGGCTCTGTATGTCAGAGAGGGTATACAGTCCAGTAAGACTGAGGTCAGAGAAACAGATTCCCTTCTAGAAATGCTTTGGGTTGAAATAGAGGGCCCAAAAGGAAATTTAACTATGGGAGTTTATCGCCCACCTAATCAAAAGATAGAGGACGATTATAATACGATGGAAGGATTTTAGCTCTTTAGCTTGGAGAAATGTCAACTGCAGGGTGACATGATAGAGGTTTACAAGATTTCTCACAATACAAGAACTCGTGGGCATTCAATGAAATTGCTGAGCAGTCGGGTTAAAATGGATAAAAGGAAGTACTTCTTCGCCCAAAGGGTGATTAACATGTGGAATTCACTGCCACAGGAGGTGGTGGCGGCTACAAGCATAGTCAGCTTCAATAGGGGGTTAGATAAAAATATGGAGCAGAGGTCCATCAGTGGCTATTAGCCACAGTGTGTATATATATGTATGTGTATATATATATGTATGTGTATATATATGTATGTGTATATATGTATGTGTATATATATATATATATATATATATATATATATATATATATAATTATTTTGGCCACTGTGTGACACAGAGTGTTGGACGGGATGGGCCATTGGCCTGATCCAACATGGCTTCTCTTATGTTCATATGTTCTTATGAGATTAGCGCACTTGAAGGCCACCTCCTCCCATATTGTCCAGACTGCCCATTAATATCTTTTTCAGAAGCCCTGCTCTCTTGTGCCCCCCCCCATTTTCAGAAGTGCAGTGAGTGCAAACAGACAGGGTTTATTAATTAACCAATAAATATTACTTTGATGTTGTGATTAATACTATCAATAATATATATGATTATAATACAATATATGTGTATACTGGTAGACACAGTGCAGAACAAAGAAGAATGATATAACTTTCAATAGGATTCAAAATAAAAGTAAATTAATTAGGCTTGATAAAGCCAGTATGGTGCAGTGGTTAGCATGTTGGCCTAGTGAGCCCCAGATTAAAATCCTTTCCTGAGTGATGTTGAGTCAGTTGTCATTGTCTCTCATCTTAGCCTACCTAATGAGTTGTTGGGCAGATAAGATGCAGGATGGGAAAATGATGAGCTGTCGAAGGAAGAACATGATTTTTAAAAAGTAATAATGAAGTGGGAGGGAAGATGACATGATACAGCTGGATCTTGTCAGATCTCAGAAGCTAAGCAAGGTCAGCCCTGGTTAGTACTGCCAAGAAAGACTGCGGAGGAAGGCAATGGGAAACCACCTCTGCTTCTCACTTGCTTTGAAAGCCCCTTGCCAGGGTCGCCATAAGTCAGCTGCAACTTGATTGCACTTTACACAGACACAATAATAAAGTAGGATATAAATGCAGCATCTGTAATGAACAATTAATGAACAAAATACTTACACTTGGCATTTTTATAGGCTTTTAGAATAATTTTACATACTATAGTTTGGGTCCTATGACTCTCTTGTTATGTGTTCCTTCAAGGGAGAATAACTTTTTCTGGTGGAGAAAGGCTTCTGCTGGTGAGGGAGAAAAGTCTCTCTTTGTTGGTAGAAATAAAATTGAGATTTACTTCTAAATAAACCTGCTTAGGCATCCACCTTTGATATATATAAAGGATTGGAGCTAACTAAGAAATGTGATTCCTGCATCTGGAAAAGCCAATATGAAAGATAGCAACCCACGTGTCTAATCATTGCTAGGCTTCCATTTGGTTGAGGAAAGTGATGGAATAGCGCATGACCTGAAGGAGATATACCACTCAAAAGCTTCTTACTCTCACCTCATCATGACAGAATGAACTGTCTCATGAAGAGTCAGCAGGAAACCATAGCAAGTGTATTGTCATTCTGGAGGTAATATAGGCCTCTTCTTCTGTCCTAAAACCAAAAATGTTTATTACTGCTGATGTGTGTATTTTCCTGGTGTGTGTTTTGGTTTTTGACCCAGAAAACACCAATTTCTGCTGCACTGCAGTTTTGCAAACCTTTTTGCCAGAAATCATGGCAGGTTATGCAATGTCATATTACTTTGTATGACACAACAGAAGGTGGCGTGATGTGGGGCGACCAGGATTGTAATTGTTCTGCTTGAGCCACATGGGGTCAGGAGGAATTTAATTAGTTTCTCATAACGAAGCTTTGTGTGTAATGTCAGATGTATGCTTAGAACTTTGAAATTCCTACCTTCCCCTAAACAAGATCTGCCTTCAAAAACCAATTCAAAAAGGTTCCCTGAGGAAAATCAGAGTTTAAGGACCTTTATTTAGCAATGCCTGCTTAAAACAAATATTCATTTATTCTAAAATTTGAATCCAATTTTGCTTTCAAGAGCAAATCACAAAATTAAAGGGTACCCAATAACAGTATAACCAGAAATAAACAAGAACGTCCATAAACAATATAGTGTTTGTATAGAGTTTTCAGAGTTCTAAGCACTTTACCTTACATTAAAACAGCAATCCTCACAACATCCTGAAAAGACAGGCCAGTATAATTATTTCCATGTTGCAAATGGGATATTAACAGTGGCATTCTAAGTAGGGTCAATGGGCATAACACTGCTTAGGATGGCAAATATGAGATTGAGAAACAGTGGCTAAACCACCTACTTTATTTTATTTTATTTTTAATCCACCTTTCTCACTGAAACTCAAGGCAGATTACAAAATGTAACAATGAAACATGAACAGTATGAGAAATATATTAAATATTTTTGTAAGATTGAATTGCAAAGTTAGAATCCAAAACCTAGTGAATTTGCAGCTGAGACAAGATTCAAAGGAAATGCTTGCCTGACCAAAGTTTGTTCTTTTAGCTGCTATCCTATACCAATTCCCAAAGTTGTAACAAAACTAGGGATTGGCATGAACCAACTCACGAAGAATTTTGGTTGGATCATGGTTCACAAACTAAAGTTTGTGGCAGGTCAAACAGCACAAACTTGCCATGAGCTTTCAAGCAGTTTGTGGATGTTTGTGAATGGATACATTTCCAGACAGACTGTCTCCACACAAACAAAATGTTAACCAAACTTCAAAGCAACAAGGGAGTGACAGAATTCTCTAGCCTCGCTGCTCATCCATTGGACCATGCTGGCTCCAGTGTGTAATGCAGACAAATGATCCTAAGAACATAAGAACTGCCTTTGAGGATCAGAACAAAGACATTCTATTCCTAGCACCAACCAGCCAGCCAACTTTATGCCTATGGAAACTCACATGTAGGACACAAAAGAGAAATCCACCATCATTTGCCCCCATGAACTGGTCTTGATGTCCTGTTTCTGTACATGAAGTCACTGATAGTCCTATTCATTATTTTATCTAATCCTTTAAAAACCATTTTACTATTAAATATTTTATTATGAGTTGTATACCTTACATTTCCAAGTAAATTTCCCAGTGAAGCATCAATATCTGACACAGACAAATATGAGAAAGAGGTGTGGGAACAGAACCTTCTGGAACTCCAAAATATCAGTTCTAAGCAGCTGACTTTTAAAAAGTAATGTAACTATCACTTCATATCTAATTCTAGAACAGTGATCTAGCTTCATTAAACTCAGTAAGAATTTTTCTGTTAACTTCACTGGAGTATGGATTGTGTTTGATAATTTAGATATAAAACATCAAAGACTCAGGACAGTTGTTTTAGCCCTCTGGAATAGCCATAGATTGTGATTGGCTCTTTTACTAGGTTGCAGCTTTATTTCTGAGGCCAGGGAGGTTTTATACCCAAGAAGTCCTCATGTATCATAATACAGTGAAACCAATGAAACCAGACATGGTCACAAGAACTGGCAAATAAGGGATGCATTAAGAGATAAAATGTGGAAAAGTGTATGACATACACTGCCCTGAGCTCCTTGGTATGATAAAAAAGTACTAAACAGATCATAAAATCACATAATCATAGTTCTGGAAGTGACCATAAAGGCTATCTAGTCCAACCCCCAGCTCAATGCAGGATCAGCCTAATGTATCGCTGACAAGTGTCCCTCCAGCCACCGCTTGAAGACTGGCAGACAGGGGGAGCTCTTCATCACCCTAGGCAGCCAATTCCACCTCTGAACTACTCTTAATGTAAACAAACAAACAAAAAGTCTTACTATCCAGATGGTACCTTTTCAACCATTATTTAAACCAATTATTGCTAGATCTATCCTCTACTGCCAGCTCCCTGCCCTCCTCCGAGTGACAGCCTTTCAAATACTTAGAGAGCAATCATGCTCCCCCTCAACCTCTTCTCCAAACTGAACATTCCCAAGTCCCTCATCCTTTCCAGTTTAGAGGAGTGGTTAAGTGCACAGACTCTAATATGGGAGAATTGGGTTTGATTCCCCACTCCTCCACATGCAGCTGCTTGTGTGACCTTGAGTCAGCCGCAAGTTCTCAGGAGAGCTGTTCCTCTCAAGAGTAGTTTCTGCCAGAGCTCTCTCATCTCCACTTACCTCACTGGATGTCTGTTGTGGGGAAGGGAAGGGAAGGGAAAGGAGATTGTAAACTGCTCTGAGACAATTCCTCCTCCTCCTCTCATTGGACTTCGTCTTCATGCTCTTGATTATCCTTGTTGCTCCTTTGGCACATTATCTGAAAAGCAAGGCCTTTTAAAAGTGAGGCACACAGTACTCCAAGTGTGGCCTAAGCAAAGTGGTGTACAGTGGGCCTATAACATCTTGTGATCTGTTATGCCTGTGTTGATATAATATATGAAAAAGTTGTGAAGTTCATTTCGTTTTTACAATTAAGTGTTTTATTATGATACATTATTTAGGGTATGTGTTTTTTCTAAATTTCTCAGTGCAGTGTCAATATCTGATTTTGGTTGGGAAAGTGGTGTTGTGGGCAGAAATGTTGAAGAATATCAGACCTAAATAACTTGGGGAAATCATCTGTTTAGGGAAGTTGGTAGTATATTTCCAGTTTTATTCCAAGTGAGGGCTTCATTACAGCAGATCCCTACCAAACACTGAGGGAATTACTGCCTTTCTGCAGGGTGTATAAGCTGGAGATGTTCCGCCAGGCATTTGGTTGAGGAAAGCGATGGAACAGCACATGACCTGGCACTCTCACCCTCTCCATCCCCCCTGTGGCTCCCTCAGGTGGCTCCTGGATACATTTCCCCACCACCATCTTAGAATGTGCACTGTTTATTCTTGTACGTTATTGTTATTAGAATCTCTGGTTTTAACTTGTATTTATCATTTTAGTTTTGTTGTTAGCTGCCCTGAGCCCTGTGGCCTAGGAAATCCAATTTGTAAATAAATAAATAAATTGTATACTGTACAAAACTAAACCGAGTTATATCTTGCTTTAAACCCATTGGCTACAATCTAAGTCAACTGACTCTGCTTAGGACTGTATAAATAGAATGCCCTGCTGGAATATTTCTTTGGTACTGTATTCATCACAACATTCCTCCTGCAACAATGGAAATAACATATAACCATATCTTACAGTCTGTAAAGAAGATTCAAAGAACTGGGTTTTCCCATGTCTCTGTTTCATTGATAAGCATTTTCTAAAGCAGGGATCAAGGTGTAAAAATACCACATCCTCAGGAGTACTGAACTAAGATGACATCCAGTGAGGGGGAAAAATAAGATGCCTTCTGGGCATGCTATCAATTAAAGTCTCATTTTAGGCCACTTGGTTAGAAATCCTAAACTTCACAGTAAAATTCAATAATGTAACAAATAATTTATTGGTTGAAGAAAGGGGGCTAGCAAGAAGGTGGCTCCCTATCTATTCAAAGAGAGAGACAGCTGTAGCCAACTGGATTTATTTATAATAATATTATTTGGTAGCAAGAAACATACTGTGGCTGAATGTAAAAAAGTATATATTTTGATGAGTGAAAGAGATTAAGAAAAATCAGGCAGATTTTGACAGAGAATGGTGTGTAAATGAGAGGCATTATCGAGCCAAATCTGGCAGCTCCATTTTTGTTATGGTGAAAAATATCAGTATTATTTACTAAGAAGATTAGGCCTGAATTGGAAGAGAGGCTGGTTGTTGTGTGGAGATTGAGATAAGATAAAGGATTTTACCTTCTATGCGCAAGCCAAATGCAATCCACACAGGACTGTTATCTCCAGCACCGGCCGAGCAGAAGTATATTAAGATGTACATTGTAATTACCAGTGGCAGGAGTAGATTTCATAGAGACTGTTTTAAAACCCTAAGAAAATTCTGTTCTTTAATTATATGGCTTTGAAATTTTTTTCTTAGTTAATTGCAATAGAAAAAAAATAAACCTAATATTTGAAAATGATTCTTGCAGGAAAGCTTTTACAGTACAAGACAGTATTTGGCTGTTCTGTACTTGTTTTGCAGTTTAGCTTCTTTTTGGCATTGGAGCAGCAGACAATTGAAACTGTTAAATGTTTCCCTCATCCTCCCCCCCCCCCCTTATCCAGGATGCAAGATTAGCAAGGATTGAGGGGAAAGTAGGGGGTAAATCCTCTTTCCATGCCATAATTAATTAGTTCCAAAAATGAGCGGTGTGTTCATAAATCACTCATGGACACTGGTGATGGATTCTACTCCCTCATGTACCTTGGTGGTGATTGGTGAGGGAATTACTCTTGATACTTCAGAAATGTGTAGTGCTGAAAGGCAAATCCCAAAAGTGAACAAGGATGGGTATTTAGGCCAAAACTTGCTTATCCATTGTTTGTATGGGCAATGTAAGTCTAAAACTGAGCCTGGTAAGTCTTTGATCCTAAGCACATTTACCTGCAAATGAGTTATACTGAAATAATGTTATTTATATTATGTAAGTGTATATATCTATTACATTTTATGCTGCTCTTCTTCCAAACTATGCTTAGGTTATTATACAAGCTTCTTCCATATCCTCACAATAATCCTGTGAGAAAAGTTAGCCTGAGAAAGTGACCTGCCCAAGTTTTGTAGCTGTATGGAAACTTGAATTTGTGGAGCTCCCTTTCTAGTGTACACCATGGTGGCCCCAACTTCCTACTACACCACAGTGGCTCAAGCCTTGCCATTTTGTGAAGTTCTATCATTATGGATGCTACAAATATCAGTGGACTAAGCTATACTCCACCAAAAACTTGACTATTGATCCTCCTAATCAGGGCTTTTTTTTGTAGTTCCTTACTCCAAGTTTGTTCACATTTTTTGTTCCTAGTGGTGGCTAGGCTATATAAATCATACTTGTTATGGATTAATAAATATAAGAACATAGGTGTACTGTTGGAACAGTCCATCTAGCCTACCACCTTGTTTTACACAGTGGTGTACCAGATGCCCTGGTGAGGAAACAAAGAAGACATAGACGAGAAAGACTTCCCTGAAGTTGCCTCCTCACACCAATTTTCAGGGGGTTACTGCTGCATTCTGATTAGCTGCTAGTCATGTTCTTCATGTTAAATATTATGAACAGCCGGCTTTACAGAAGGTGCATAAAACCAACAGATAATTTTATAGTGACCACAAGCCCATACCAGGGGGAAGTTTTGAAACAAAGCGGCTGCTTACATGAGCCAAGCTGAACTGCTAGTTGGAGTCCAGTGGCACTTTTAAGACCAACGAAGTTTTATTCAAAATGCAAGTTTTCATGTGCTAAAACCACATTCCATCAGACAATAGTATGGAATGGAATTAGCAGTCCTACATATATAGAGTGGGCAGTGTATTAGTATGTATATATTGTTAAGGAAAGGCGCTGCCTGATAAAATGGAGTACCCCAATGCAAATAAAGAGAGAGGGTCTCCTGTTAAACAAAATGGAGTCCAACCAAAGACAGGTCAAGACAACACTCCATCCAAAACTGGTGGAGTGGACTCAGTAGAGAGCTTGTTTTGGTTGGCGCCTGCAGTCTGTTTCTCAGCGTAATCTCACCCATTCCCCCTCTAGTGCCTCCACCCAAACGGGATGCATAATAACATGGGAACTGCGGGTAAGTATAACTCTCACTCTGATCTTCTGTTACTTGCCAATTGTCCCTTCCTCCAGTCTATCACCTCTACCTTACTAAATCCAATCAAATGCATAACTCTGATTGATCCTACCCTTAAAGGTCTTTTGATCCCTTTTCTGAGTGCTGGACAAAAATCCGGTAACAAATTATGCAGTCACTCCAAGCTTATCATCCTAGCGAAATGTGTGAAGTTTCCCAAGATAGCGATTCAAGATAGCCATCTATGGAACATCAAAGCCCCTTTAGTAACTACCAACCCCCATCCGTCAAACCCCTATATAGTGTGGGTCAAGAACCCATCTCGGTGTGCGTTCTGTAGGGCGCCATTTGCCATCTGTAAACCCGTTACTCCTGTAATTGGGTCTATAGGGCATGTTATGCTGGTCGTTCACGTTCCTCTCCGTGTATTTTTCCATTGAACGGACATCTCCTCTTCTGGATCAGGTGAATATTACTCGCTTCAATGAACCTTAAACTCCTCTATCGATAACCTCTGTTTTTCTTAGGCTCTTGTTTGATTGTACAAACATAAGATCTGTGTGTGTGTGAATCTTTTTGCTATATATCCCAAGTAAACTCTATAAAAGTACAATTGCTTGGTCTATTCTTAGCTGAAAACCCGAACTCCATATTATTGAAAGCAAAGATCTTCGCTCCTAATTCGCTCAACCAAGTCTCTTAGCTAATTTCCCCATTATAAATAAGAGACTTAAAAGCATTGCCTGTAACAATATGTAGGACTGCTAATACCATTCCATACTATTGTGTGATGGAGTGTGCTTTTAGCATGCAAAAGATTACATTGAATAAACTTTTTGTTGTGTATATGGAATACTAGTGTTCCTGCCTGGCTCATTGGAGCCTTGAGGAGTGAGCTTGGGGACTCAAGAACAATGGGCAGTAGGATCCAAATCCCTGCTGCCCTGCTCCAATCACAGGCCCCCTGCTGGTTTGAACGATCCAATGGTGTCCTAGCACAGGAACCTTGACTATAGATAATTGGCCCCATTGGCCCAGTAACAGCAGTCTTATAGTTCAGCCTTACCATGCTGTAACAGAATAAAGAGAGCTATGATCACTGCAACTGCTTCTCCTTCATGCATTGAACCCACTATATAATAGTGGCAATGAGGATGGGATCCTGGTGAGTGAGGCCCAGCAACCTGCACCACGCATCACTGCCCTCCTAATCCAGCTCTGTCAACATGGCCACCGCACCAAGAATGCTGCCTGAGTTCGATGTGGCTCAACTTGAGTTATGGGAGATGTGGCTGGAACAACTATAATATACGTAGTTTCAGGAGATCGAAGGAGTCAAGAAAAAGGAGCTGCTGCTCAGCTCCTGCGGAATCGCCACCCTGGAGCTGGCCCAGGTCCTCATAGCATCCACCACACTCAAAGACATGACCTTTGATCAACTCATCACAGCACTAACTGACCATTTCATGCCGCAACCAACCTGTGTGACCCACCATTTCAACTTTTTCAATGAGCCTGCAGCAGACTATGTCACCACCCTGCGCAAACTGGCCCTCTGAGGCAAGTTTCCTTGCCTGGCTTTGCTCGACCGTTTCATCTTTGGTCTACAGGGTGAAAAGCTGTAAAGAAAACTCATGGGCCAGGAGGACACCACACTCCAAAAGGCAGTCTGGGAGGCGACCGCTTATGAGAAATCGAAAAGATCAACCCGTGACTGGGGTGCATCAGGCCAGCACATCATCCACTTCCGAGGACTCACATGGAGACGACACTCTCAAGCTGCACCACATGGTTCAGCCTTGCCCATCACCACATACCACCAATCCAATGGTTCCCAAGCCTGCGCCGGCTGTAGGGATCCCCATGAACATTGCTCGTGCAACTTCCACGATGCTGTTTGCCACCAATGCAGCAAAACAGGCCACATCACTTGAGTTTGCAGGTCCAAGTCATCCCAATCCATACCGGGAGGATCATCTCAATGCCACCGGGGTTGATGACAGGAGCCTGCCAGGAGTGAAGAACTACATACCCTCGACACAGTTACCACATCGCAGGTATGCCAGCTGCCCATGCCATCCCCGGACAAGATAAAGACCTCCGTGGTCATTGAGGGGGTTCCTTGCAGAATAGAGATAGACTTTGGGGCTACCTTTTCAGTGATCTCCATGGAAACCCTAAAAAGACTGTGCCAGGAACCCAGATTCTAGTCCATCACTCTAACCACTTCACTACACTGGCAATAATAAAAGCACACAGCCTTAACGTTTTTTCTAATGCAATTTGTGGTGTCACACTTGATGTGCATACCACTGGGTACATAGTTGTTTCTGGCAGAAAACATGATGGGTGTCACCATCAAGCCATGCATCCCCAAATAGCATATGCTAGGAGTTGCAGCCAAGTGTAACACTTTTTTGCACCACTTTGCAAATCTGATTTCATTGTAAAATGTGGAGATGCTTAAGACTTGGGTTTGGGGATGGATCCAGAAGGAACACTGGTGGCAAATATTAATGGAACTGAAGAACTTTATATCTCCAGTCACTTCATTTATTCATTGCATTTTTAAACCATTTCCCAAGAAAAGTTAGCAAAGCTCTTTATAAAAAAAATTCTACTGCTCTACTCATATGACATCACACACCAGACAAAATTAAGAGGAATGAGGGTAAGGGTGGGGAATCAAAGACTGTAAAGTGTACTATGGGACATCTGCTTGATTTTTACTTTAGGACCCAGTCAGGATGTCAGTCCTGTTCACAGGAGGTCCCATTGTGGCAGAGGGCAAGCTTGAGAGAACATTGGTGATATTTTCCTGCCACTCTTTGGACTATTTATAATGAGGACCATAATCTATATTCAGGAGATATGAAGACTAATTGTTCATATCTGGTGAATCCCAATCATTTTTAGCAGCTGTGTAGTTTTGCACACTGAGTCAAAACTGTCCCAGCCTTCATCTATGGACTGGGAAATGGTATCTGAGCATTTTAAACAGTATTTTTCTCCCTACCAAGGACCATTGCCAAGGATCACAGTCTAAGCCCCTTTGATAGATGGCTGAATAATGCTTTTCTCTGTGCGCTTTTCATAACAGCAATGTGTCCTTCATTAGCTTCTGAACCAGTTAATATTGAACACAATGTTTTAGTTTTGACATTTAACCATGTTTAATAGAATATTTAATCTCACTGTGAGTCTATTCATATTTAGTTCTTTTAAAACTGAGTTCAGAGGCAGTCAGCACCTTGCACCACCACCACACACACTGTACAAGGTTAACAGCAACTAAGAAGGCAGGATGTGGGAAAGAGTTTAACACCCCTCAGCATATTATTTGTTTATTTAAAACATTCATTAGCAATCTTTTTACCCAGCAGAATTCAAAGCAGCTTATGATATAATTAAAACAATTATTAAAAATGCAAAAAAGGCAACAATTTAAAACCTCTAGTTAGGACTGCCAATAAATTAAACCTAAATTAGTCAAATGTGGTCCTAAATAAAATTGTCTTCAACTGCCTCCTGAAGATTGAAGGTAAGGAGTCCAAGTACTTCTCCCTTGGGAGGCTGTTCCATAATTGTGGGGCAGACAATGAAGAAGTCCTCTCCCCAAGGACCAATAGGAAAATTCCAAGGACCAACAGGGACCCATCTGGATCCAACAGGTGCCTGAGGCAGATCATCTAAAAGAGTCCATCACTTCTGCAGAGGAAAGAGGAAGCAGTAAGTCTAAACTGAATCAGGTAATGATCTGTCCATAACAAGGGATTAAGTTTTAAGTCTGCCACTCCCAGTAGTATAATACCAATCCATTGTGTATTCTGCTAAATGTGTGGAGCCAGTAATTTCTTGGGACACTTCCATGGTTGTCATGGAGAACATGAAATCCTGATCTATTTCTGACAGCTTGACTTTGAAATGGATGTTAGTCACCCAGAACAACCAATCTTGGGGCATCCACTAGACTAGACCAATTTGGTTAGCTCAGGAAGAGGGACGATTGGGCAGTGGTGGACAGTATACCAGCAGAATTTTTACCACCCTAGTCACTAAACTTCAGGACTACACACTTAGAATTGACAGACTGCTGGATAAGAAACTGTGGTAGAAGAAGAAGAGGAGGAGGAAGAGTTAGTTTCTTTACTTTGCCCTTCACTACCCAAAGGAGTCTCAGAGTGGCTTCCCTTCCTCTCCCCATAACAGACACCCAGTGAAGTAGGTGGGGCTGAGAGAGCTCTGAGAGAACTATCATTGACCCAAGGTCACCCAGCTGGCTGCATGTGAAGGAGTGGGGAATCAAACCTGGTTCTCCAGATTAGAGTCCGCTGCTCTTAACCACTACACCAAACTGGCTCTCTACTAGATGTAGTTTTAGATTTTATATATTTTAAATTGGTCTTTTATTGTATATTGTTCGTATGATGTAACCCACCCTGAGCCTGTTCTACAGGAAAGGCAGGCTAAAAATCGAATTAAATAAATAAATACATGGATGGATGGAATCTCTACTTTCTCTCCCTAGATGGATGGAATAAAATAGACTGCCATGTCCCCCAGCTCCCAACTCCCTGGCTTAGTCTGCTGCTTTACAGACAAACCTGGAGGACAGAGCTCAGTCAGATTTACAACCCTAGCCTCATCTAGACAGATACAAAACTATCAAAAATATTGTGCAAAACACACTCTTGAATAGTTTGTACAAAATTAAGTATATTGTATTATGTCATATAATGAACAGCATACAAAAGTAAGCATACATTCATACATTCAGAAATTAAAGCCAAACAAGAGTCTCAAGTACAGTATTTCAGGGAGGTCCCCTCAAAGTCTCTTAATTTTTCAAATAGAGTACTAAGACTCAACAATAAAGTTCCACAGGAGTCCCTCCATTGCTTGTTGGCTTCCGAAGGAAAAATTCTTGCCTTCATGCAAACACCGGCTTTGATTGCGTTCCGCTGCTCCTGCAGCTTCCTCATAAGCCAACTGTAAACAACAGACGTGACCGGTAAAAACAGCCTCTACAAAAAAGCAATATTGACAAAAACAGTTGATACAACAACCTGAAAATTCCAGCCAAGTTCTCTCTCAAACACCCATTTCAGTATCTTAATTAGTGGCTTAATCTAACTGAGCACACGGATTTTTTTAAAAAAAAGACGGTTACAGCTGTTGTTATTCAACCATTTAAAAGAGACATAGTCCAAATATAACGACATACCCCAGAAACAACAAACACTATATATAACAGGAAAGATCATTGTATTGATTAAGACCAAAGGGTTCAATAGTGTTTAGACGATGTATCCACCTTGCCTCTTTTTGTAACATAGTCCTTTGAAAATCACCCCCTCTATTTTCACCAATTTCACCAATTTTTTGTATCACAATTTTTTTTTAAGGATTCTAAGTCATGGTCAGTCTCAATAAAATGTTGGAGGAGAGGAACGCCAGGAACTTGATGGCAAACCCTTGAAATATGTTCCAAGATACTTGTCTTAATCGCCCTGCGGGAACATCCTATATACATTTTTTAACAATCCCCACAAACCAGGGCGTAAATGACACCCTTAGAGTCACAGTTAGTGAATCCTGTTAATTTAATAGTCATTTGGGATCTGGGACCCACATACTCTTTTATTTGTAGTGAGTACTTACATGCTTTGCAACCTTTGCAACAAAAATGGCCAGGGGGCAATCGAGAAGACGTTTGTGCAGTCTTCAAATCAGTATGCACCAAATAGTCCCTTAAATTCCGAGATCTACGGAAACCAACTATAGGTGGAGAGGCACCTCCTGCAATGCTGGAAACAATACCCCAGTGTCGAAAAATGATGTTTTTAATCGCTAATGCCTTAGGAGTATATTGTAGTGAACAAAATAATCTTTGAGTTTCCCTAGCCTCTCCATTATATTTACTCCTATGCTGTAACATAAGGAAACGTTCTTGTTTCGCAGCCCTAATTTCCGCCCCTTTAATGACTGCTTCTGGATAACCCCATTCCCTAAATTGCACTGTCAGTTGATTACTAGATTTTCTATACTCAGTAACTGAGGTGCTATTTCGTTTCATGCGTAAGAATTGCCCATAAGGTACATTATTATGCAGAAAAGGAGGATGGAATGAAGCATAATGTAGATACCCATTCTTAGCCACCGCCTTTCTATGATTCTTAATAGCTAAAGTATTATTAGCGGTGCAATACACCACCATGTCCAAAAACACGATAGTATCAGGATCTTTATTAAATGAAAACTTAATGCTAGGGTGACAAGAGTCCATCCATTCCACTAAATTTTCCAATCTTTCTGCATGTTTCATCACCATAACGATGTCATCTACAAACCTGACAAAAAACAATTTGTCTTCAAAAAAAGGGTTCTTATTTTTGTTGCAATAAAAATCACTTTCCAGCACAGCCATAAATAAACAGGCAATAGATGGCGCAAAAGCACTGCCCATCGTGACCCCCTTGCATTGCAAAAAAAATTCATGGTCAAAACAAAAATAATTATTTTCAATAATCAGGTCCACTAACTCCAACACAAAAGGTGTAGGTGGATCTAAATCCTCTCTCTGATCCAAATAACACTGAGCTGTATTTCTCAAATCCTCAAAGGGGATGTTAGTATATAATGATTGGACATCCAATGTTACTAATGAGGCATTTGTAGGGATATTAAAGTCCTCAATCTTAGAGACAAAATCTGTTGTGTCTCTAATAAAACTGGGAATCTTACAAACAAAAGGCTTCAAAAAATGATCCACAAATTTAGATAAGGGTTCTAATAATGAACCATTTCCTGACACAATTGGACGACCAGGAGGAGGTCTGATTTCTTTAGGGAGGGCATAAAAAATAGGTACTCTAGGATGGGGGTTATCCAAAAATTCAAACTCTTTCTGGGAAATATACCCCATTTCTCTAGCGTCTATAAGTACCATCCTCACCAATTTCGCTATTCTTTCAGTGGGATCAGTGTTTAGACATGTATAATATTCCACATCCGCTAATAATGCTCCTACCATAAGGAGATAATCCTGCGTATCCTGAATAACAATCCCTCCTCCTTTATCAGCTGATTTAATCACAAGATTGGGATTCTCAGATAGTTGGGATAAAATATCCCTTTTCATGTTTATTTAAATTGTTGAAGTAAGGGTTTTGTCGACTCTCCAGTTGTTCCAAATCCTGAAGCACCATTCTCTCAAAAACAACGATGCGTGGATCATCATTATTAGGAATAAACAAAGACTTACGTCTAAAAGGTGTCCTTTGTTCACTGTCCCCCACATCTTGGCCAAACATATGTTTCAGTTTTAACAGATGACATAATTTAAATAAGTCAACTCTAATGGAGAATGAGTCATAGTAAGGGGTGGGAACAAAGCTTAGAACTAAGTTCAAAACCCTACGCTCATCATATGAGAGACGGTAAGATGATAAATTTATAACTAAGTCCGATATCTCCCCCTCCTTCCTGATGGTCCTCTGTAAAAATCCTGACCTTCCCTTGATCTGCTTCTAGTATTCCTATATGGTCTATAACGATCAGTATCATCCTCCTCTCCAGACGTATATGTAGAATCCTCACCCTCTGATTCCAAATCAGAAAAACGTCCTGCATGGTCTGCCCAAGATACTTTTTTCTTTAGAGTAGTATTTGTTTGCCACCAATTATAAACCTTCGACTCACTATAATCCTTCTGATCCCTTGCAAATTTTTTCACTTTTACTTCTCTTAATTTCTTCTGCCATGTCCCCCAGCTCCCAACTCCCTGGCTTAGTCTGCTGCTTTACAGACAAACCTGGAGGACAGAGCTCAGTCAGATTTACAACCCTAGCCTCATCTAGACAGATGTCTGTAATCCTGAATGGCAATAGTTTTTTTCAACTTACTGGCCAGACATTTAAAAGCTGGATCTTAAGGTCAAGGGGGCCAGCCATGGCACACCCAGGTCTCTGTTTGCTGGGATACAGACTTGAAGGAGGAGGAGTCAACCAGTGGCCAGGCCTCCTAGTTTGTGGCTTGGCAGCTGGGGGATTTGCTGAAAACTTCTGAGTTCGTGTGAAGGGGTGAAGGTGATTGAAGGTGATTGTTGATGATTGATTAGAGTGGCTTTGTTCCCCACCCTCTTTGCATTGTTAAGCTGCGCCTTGCCAGAGAGCTAAAGGGCTCTTGGCCTGTGGCTCTTAGCCTGGGGGCTGCGTAAGGACCAGGAACCCAGATTCCTTGTGTTCCCAATAAGGTAAGTAGACTCTCCAGGCAAGGAACCACATAAACAAACAGGGTTTAAAAGGGGACTGCATATTTTTAAAAGGCTATCATGAAGGTAGAATGCCAGCAGGGGGGTGGGGGCTTTCCAGTGTTTTTCATTGAGTGTCACATGTATGACTATCTGCCCACAGGACAGAAGTCTTGGGTGTGTGCTCGATGCAAAAAGCTTCTGATCCTCAGGGAATGAGTTCGTACCCTTGAGGCTGAGGTGACTGATCTGGAGAAGCAGAGACAGTTAGTTCGGAACTCACAGAAGACTCTCGGGGACGTGTTAGATGAGCCCCGCTCTGAACGTGGCAACCCCGTTGCTGCCAGGGAGCATGAGGGTCGAGAGGGAACAGGGCACCGGGCTGAGGATAAGGGGAATGTGCCCTCAGAAGGGACCTCTTCTTTGGTTGGTGAGCGGGAATCCTTTCACGCCAAGGTACCATCCCTGGGCAGGGAGAGAGGGGGAGTCTTGGTAGTTGGTGATTCAATCCTTAGGCAAGTAGACAGCTGGGTGGCAAAACCGCGTACTGACCGTATGATGACTTGCCTGCCTGGTGCGAAGGTAGCGGACATTACGTGTGTAGTAGATGGGCTGATAGACAGTGCTGGGGAGGAGCCAATGGTCGTGGTGCATGTTGGCACCAACGATGTGGGAAAATGCAGTCGTGAGGTCCTGGAGTAAAAATTTAGGCTGCTAGGTGGGAGACTTAAGGCCAGGACCTCCAAAGTAGCCTTCTAAGAACAAGAAGATACTGGATTTATATCCCGCCTTCCACTCCGAAGAGTCTCAGAGTGGCTCACAATCTCTTTTACCTTCCTCCCCCACAACAGATACCCTGTGAGGTGGGTGGGGCTGGAGAGGGCTCTTGCAGCAGCTGCCCTTTCAAGGACAACCTCTGCCAGAGCTATGGCTGACTCAAGGCCATGCTAGCACCTGCAAGTGGAGGAGTGAGAGGGACGGTGGCTCAGTGGTAGAGCATCTGCTTGGGAAGCAGAAGGTCCCAGGTTCAATCCCCGGCATCTCCAACTAAAAAGGGTCCAGGCAAATAGGTGTGAAAAACCTCAGCTTGAGACCCTGGAGATCCGCTGCCAGTCTGAGAAGACAATACTGACTTTGATGGACCAAGGGTCTGATTCAGTATAAGGCAGCTTCATATGTTCATATATATGAGTGGGGAATCAAACCTGGTTCTCCCAGATAAGAGTCCGCACACTTAACCACTACATCAAACTGGCTCTCCAGTGCTACCTGTTCCACTTTGCAGGGCTGGAGAGACGGGCACAAATTAGAAGTCTCAATGTGTGGATGGGACGATGGTGTAAGGAGGAAGGGTTTAAGTTTGTTAGGCACTGGGATGCTTTCTGGAACAAGTGGGAGCTGTACAAAAAAGAGGGTCTCCACTTGCCCCTGGATGGAAACAGGCTGCTGGCGCTTAAAATCAAAAAGGTGGCAGAGCAGTTTTTAAACTAAATCTTGGGGGAAAGCCGACAGGAGATGAAATGTCTCTGGTTTGGGAGGACTCATCTCAAAGAGATGAAGGGTTAGCTGATACTTTTCTACCGGGTAATGGATCAGAGTTGTCCACTGAGATGGTGACAAACAGAATGGACTGCCTGCTAGAGTCTCGAGGTGGTAGGAGGAAGGTGGTGGGCCTAGCTTGCCTGGGAAATTATAGATGTTTGTACACAGATGCTAGAAGTGTTCGAAGTAAAATTGGTGAGTTGGAATGTTTAGTGTTGGGAGAAAACATAGACATTGTGGGAATTTCAGAAACTTGGTGGATGAGGAGAATCAGTGGGATACGGTGATTCCTGGATATAAGTTATATCGGAAGGAACTAATAAGAACTAATAAGTCACCAGGTCCGGATGGCATACATCCAAGAGTTCTGAACTTGTGGATCTTCTGACACAAATATGTAATCTTTTATTGAAATCTGCCTCTGTTCCTGAGGACTGGAAGGTAGCAAATGTCACCCCCATTTTTAAAAAGGGTTCCAGAGGAGATCTGGGTAACTACAGGCCAGTCAGTCTGACTTCAATACCGGGAAAGTTGGTAGAAACATTGGGGCAAAGAATCCCAGCTACAAATACAAGTTGATGGGGTGTGAACTGGCAGAGACTGATCAAGAGAGAGATCTTGGGGTCATGATAGGTAACTCACTGAAAATGTCAAGACAGTGTGCGATATCAATAAAAAAGGCCAACGCCATGCTGGGAATTATTAGGAAGGGAATTGAAAACAAATCAGCCAGTATCATAATGTCCCTGTATAAATCGATGGTGTGGTCTCATTTGGAATACTGTGTGCAATTCTGGTCACCGCACCTCAAAAAGGATATTGTAGCATTGGAAAAAGTGCAGAAAAGGGCATCTAGAATGATTAAAGGTTTGGAACATTTTCCCTATGAAGAAAGGTTAAAACGCTGGAGGCTCTTTAGCTTGGAGAAACGTTGACTGCGGGGTGACATGATAGATGTTTACAAGATTATGCATGGGATGGAGAAGGTAGAGAAAGAAGTACTTTTCTCCCTTTCTCACAATACAAGAACTCGTGGGCATTCAATGAAATTGCTGAGCAGTCGGGTTAGAACGGATAAAAGGAGGTACTTCTTCACCCACAGGGTGATTAACATGTGGAATTCACTGCCACAGGAGGTGGTGGCGGCTACAAGCATAGCCAGCTTCAAGAAGGGCTTAGATAAAAATATGGAGCAGAGGTCTATCAGTGGCTATTAGCCACAGTGTGTGTGTGTGTGCGTGTGTATATATATATATATATAAATTTGGCCACTGTGTGATACACAGTGTTGGACTGGATGGGCCATTGGCCTGATCCAACATGGCTTCTCTTATGTTCTTATGTTTTCCTGGAATGGACCATCTGTATCCCACCACCATATTGCCCTTCCCCAAGATCAGGAAAATGGCAGCTTCCTTCCCAAGGCACTTCCTTTCCCCTCCAATAAGGAGACAGCTGAATATTGAATACTAGGATTCCCATATGCAGTTGCACACGGTTCTGATCAAGTCCAAAGGCTCCTACAGTTTGAAATAAAACTAAAATGTTGGGAGACCCAGTAAGAGATCTTTTGCATAACAACTGCTCAGGCCTTTGTTTTGTGTTGAAGTCTTTTTGCTTGATTTTTAAGCTTCATTATTATTCGAAGGCATATTGACTATGTGCACTTTGGAGCACAGAATTATTTTTCTGCTTGAACGAAATGTATTAATCTATAGCTCACTCAGAAAGGAAGCCCTCAGCACTTAGATATGATATACAGCCTTTAATATGCATTTTCTTCATTTTGATTTTGATTACACCCTGGATTATTGTGGACAGTAGGACTGGTATCCTGTATAAGTCAGGTTGTTTACCTGGTATGTTGCATTCAGAAGAGCTTTCTATGGTGTGTATGTGTTTGTGTGTGTGTGAATAGATAGACAAGCTATCTATTCTTACTCTAAAATCATGTACATCAAGATTAGGTGATCACTTTCACAAGAAACAGCAATAGATTGTACATATCAAGAACTGATTTCCCAAGCCGTTACAGCAAAAAGTACTGTCTTGTAGGTCACAATTTTATCCAGAGAATAACAGATCTTTTCAAAATCCATTAGCTGTTGATTCTGCTGAGCAGGCCTGAAAGGAATTTTATTTGGTGTGTTTGTGGCCACCTCTCCGGGTATCTGAGGTGTCTCACAACAGGAGTTAAAACCATAGTAACAATGCAATCAAATCAATTCTAAAAAATGGAATCTCTCTCTAGGATCCTTGTACAGAGGGCAGTATAGGATGTAGTGAGTTAAAAGATGTTGTTCACCATTATACTCTTTCAGGTTTTGTGCTGTGCAACTGCTCAGTCTTATTCCCAAGGAATAAAGCACTTTAAGTCATAGCTTGTCTAATGGATAGTTTTCTCCTTTTGGTATCTCTATGAAATGGTGAGACAACGGGGGGCGTGGGGTGGATGGGGATTGTAGTATTGTGGCAGTGTGTTTAGGGTACTGGAAAGGGATCTGGGAGGTCCAAATTAAAATCCATGCTCTGTGGTTCAAATCCAAACATTTTCTTAAAGCTTAGAGGGTTACACTGGACCAGCTATTCTCTCTCAGCCTAACCTTCCTCACATGGTTGAGGATAAAATAGTGGAGAAGTATGTATACTATCATGAGCTCCTTGGAAGAAGGGGGTGGTGGTGGTAAATAAATAAATAAATAATGGAACTGAGCCAGCTGGGCTTGGAGAAAAAGCCAGAAGATTGCTGCTGGGAAGGTGACTGGTTCTGCCCCTCCTTTTCTAAACTACTGGTGAGCATTAACTGAAGTTGCTTTGAGAAAGGACAGAGTTTTCCAGTCTATAATCACCTCTGCCACTGTGCAGTAATGTCTGCACAGGATAGGGTGGCGTTTTTACTTGCCTATTTATTTATTTTAGTGCTGCCAGGTTTTCATTTATTATATGTATTTGTAATGCTTTTTATCTTACAACATATGTTATCGCCTCACTGTATAAAAATACATTTAAGACAGCTTATACTATGTAATCATTTTCTATATGTTTTTTGTCTATATTTATTTATTTATTTATTTATATTTACATTTATATCCCGCCCTCCCCGCCTAGGCGGCTCAGGGCGGCTAACAACATTTCACATATTTAACAAAGGATAAAACTTTAAAATTTAACAATTAAAGAAATTAAACATAAAAACCAGTTAATTAAGTTAAAATATTTAAAATACATAATTCATTACATAGAATAAATCTGGCAGCAGTAAGTATATGTATATTTTATTATTATTATTCATTATCCATTTCTCTACACACTTTCTGATATCCATTTTACATTTTCCCCCCCAACCCACCCCCCTTAGTCTATACATCCTCTTCTTCTTCCAGCCAGGGACAAAGGACTACATAGCACACTTCACAAAGTACTTGTCACCTGCTGGGAACAAGGCAAACTACCACAGGACTTTCGCGATGCAATCATCATCACTCTACACAAGAACAAAGGGGAAAAGTCAGACTGCTCCAACTACCGGGGGATAACCCTGCTCTCCATTGCAGGCAAAATTCTTGCCAGAATATTCCTGAACAAACTGGTGCCCACCATTGCAGAAGAACTCCTCCCAGAGAGCCAGGGCGGCTTCAGAGCTAACAGGAGCACCACCAACATGGTATTTGTTCTCAGGCAGCTCCAAGAGAAATGCAGGGAACAGAACAAGGGTCTATATGTGACTTTTGTCGACCTTACCAAAGCTTTCGATACCATTAGCAGGAAAGGCCTGTGGCAAATCTTGGAACGTTAAGGATGTCCCCCAAGGTTCCTCAGCATGATCATCCAGCTACATGAAGACCAGCGACGCCAAGTCAGACACTGCAACGACCTCTCGCAGCCCTTCCCAATAGGCACAGGTGTAAAGCAAGGCTGCGTTCTCACGCCAGCTCTCTTTACAATCTTCTTTAGCATGATGCTTCAAAGAGCCGCAGTAGATCTAGATGATGACAGTGGTGTCTACATCTGCTATCGCACCGATGGCAGCCTATTCAACCTGAGGCGACTAAAGGCTCACTCCAAGACAATGGAAAAACTTATCCGAGAGTACTGTTTGCTGATGATGCTGCACTCGTCTCCCACTTGGTATCAGCTCTGCAGCATATGACATCCTGCTTTGCAGAGGCTGCCAAGCTATTTGGCCTAGAAGTCAGTCTGAAGAAGACGGAAGTTCTCCACCAGCCTGCAGCCCAGGAAGATTATCACCCTCCCTGCATCACTGTGGGTGAATCAGTTCTGAAGACAGTCCAGCAGTTCAGCTACCTGGGGTGCATCATCTCCTCAGATGCTAAGATCGACAAGGAGATTGACAACAGGCTGGCAAAGGCAAACCGTGCATTTGGCCGACTGCACAAAAGAGTGAGGAGCAACAAGCATCTGAAAAAAGGCACAAGGATCAATGTTTACAAAGCGGTTGTGATGACAACCCTCATCTACGGCTCCGAATCGTGGGTTTTATACCGTCATCACCTGCGACTCCTTGAGCGCTTTCATCAGCGCTGCCTTCGCACCATCCTCAACATCCACTGGAGTGACTTTGTGACCAACACTGAAGTCCTCAAGAGGGCGGAGGTTACAAGCATCGAGGCACTGCTGTTGAAGACGCAGCTGCACTGGGCAGGGCATATTTCTAGGATGGAAAACCACCGCCTTCCCAAGATTGCTCTGTATGGCGAACTTTCCACCGGCCATCGAAATAGGGGGGCACCAAAGAAGAGGTACAAGGACTCCTTGAAGAAATCCCTTGGCACCTGTCGCATCAGCCATCACCAGTGGTCTGACCTAGCTTCAGATCGCAAAGCATGGAGGCACACCATCCACCAGGCTGTCTCTTCCTTTGAGAACGCATGAATAGCTGGTCTTGAGGACAAAAGGAGATTGAGGAAGAATCGCACTGCTACAGCACCAACCCCAAATCAGACTTTTCCCTGCAGCCACTGTGGCCGGACCTGCCTGTCCCGCATTGGTCTTGTCAGCCACCAGCAAGCCTGCAACAGACGCGGACTACTGCACCCTTCTTGAATCTTGGTTCGCGAAGTCAAGCCGAGGGGGGGGGGGGTAAGCATTAACTGAAGTTGCTTTGAGAAAGGACAGAGCTTTCCAGTCTATAATCACTTCTGCCACTGTGCAGTAATGTCTGCACAGGATAGGGTGGAGTTTTTACTTGCCTATTTATTTATTTTAGTGCTGCCAGGTTTTCATTTATTATTTGTATTTGTAATGCTTTTTATCTTACAACATATGTTTATCGCCTCACAGTATAAAAATACATTCATGACAGCTTATACTATGTAATCATTTTTTTATATGTTTTTGTCTATATGTATATTTCATTATTATTATTCATTATCCATTTCTCTACACACTTTCTGATATCCATTTTACATTTTTCCCCCCAACCCACCCCCCCTTAGTTTATACATCCTCTTCTTCTTCCAGCCAGGGACAAAGGACTTGAAGCTTCCACTGAATGTCCACTCTCCTTTCTTCCTTCGCCCATTTTAGGTAGATCTGCCACTTTTCCTTAATTCTTGATCTTCTTTCCTCCCATGATTCTTCTTGAGACATTATAGCAACTATATCTGACTGAACAAAATCAGAGAGATAATTATGCCAAGTTCTTTCCTTCCATTTACTTTTATCCTTCCATTCTGCCGCTATTACCGCTTTACCCGCTGATATCATTGCTTTTAGTAAATCTTGATTATTCTTCCCTATTGTCTCATTCCCTAATACACTCATCTGCATTAATTCAAAGTTAATTCTTGGCTCTACCTGAAAGAATTTCTTTATCATTCCCACTACCATTTCCCATAATTTCTTGGCGTCAAGGCACTCCCACCACATGTGGGTGTACCATCCCTTCTCTTTCTTACAGTGCCAACACTTAGGGCTCAACCCAGGCAAAAGTAGCCAGAGTTCTATACCATTTAGTGAAAAATTTCAGTTCCATTTCTCTAACCTTATGAATTTTAATTTTTTTAAAACCTTCCATTAACTTCTCCCCTGTTTGTTTCATTATTTGGCCTTCTGAACTCCATGTCCGTTGAAGGTAGCTTATTGCTTCTTCGTTGCCTGAATTCATACTCCTGTATAAGATGCTTACTATTCCTTTTTTTGTTTTACCCATTAATTTATAAATCTTTTCCATAGGTTCTTCTTCATTTATATTACATTTCTCCACTTCCTTCTTAACTTTAGTGTACAATCCTGTGGCCTTAAGCCAATATTGTGCTCCTACCGCTTCTTGTAAATCCTGTAATGGTTTTAACTTATCTAATATTAACAAGTCTTCTACCCTTCTAAATCCTTTAATCTTAAGTAGTTCACTCCACCTATGCTCCTTATCTCCCTCCATCAACGTTTCTAATGGCGTCCATCTAGATACCCGATTCAGCCATTTCGGCTGCCACTTCTTCCACACCATTAACCCATTTTTCCTTGGTCCCACGTTTAAATTAAGTTCCTTCAGCCCCATGTTCGTAAAGATGCCATGTTTTCCTATCCCGTTATTAGCCTCATTCTCAAACCTTATTCATTTCTGATCCCCTTCCTTCTCTATCTCTAATAATGCCTTAAGCTGAAATGCTTCATAATAATTAATTATATCTGGAACTCCCCATCCAAGTTCCGATTGATGGTTGTATGCTAGCTTTTTTGGGATTCTAAGTTTCCTACTTCCAAATATCCATTTCCTTATTTTAGTATTCCAATTACTCATTTTTTGCTTATCTATCTCTAATAGTATCGTTTGAAAAAGGTATAACAACCTTGGCATCCAAAACATCGAAACACTCTTTATTTTAGTGGTCAAACTCATAGTTCTTTTTCCCCACTGCTGCATTTTTCTATATGTTAAGTTATGCATATCTACTATTGTTATTGTTCTGCTTTCTATAAATCCTCAATAAACATTTTAATTTTTTTTTAAAAAGAAAGGACAGTGTTTCACTAGATGCTTGTAGGCTGCTGGAGAGTGGTATTTTTGTTCTTTTGTGTGGTCTGTTGCTCATTGTTCTGTTTGCCTATCTTCTTGCCCACCCCCTCCAGAAATGTTCTCCCCCCCTCCATATGCTCCAACAGTCTGAAGATAATGAACATAATTAGCAAAACACCATTGGGGTTGGTATTTTATTGCTATTGTTTTACTGTACTAAAACCAAAAATTTATTTGATGTATTTTAATCTGATGTACATCGCTCAGAGCCTGGCCTTGGCCGGGATGGGACAATTGATTAAATCCAATAAATAAAGAAAATCATAGATACCTTTAAACCACTAACCAATTATGAAGCAGGAGCTATCCAGTGTTTTGAAGAGAGTGCCACATGTATGGTTATCTATACACTGCATGGAAATCATGGGTGTGTGCTCACTGCATAGAGTTCATGGCTCTCAGGGAGCAGGTTCATTCCCTTGAGGGTAGGATTACTGACCTGGAGAAGCTAAGGCTGAGAGAGAGGTTTGGGGAAGAGACCCTCAGAGATTTACTGGAACAGTCTCACTTCTGTGCTGACATTCTCCTGCACTTGTTGAGAATGAGAGTCTTGAGGTCAGAGGGAGTCAGTCTGAGGAGAAGGGATATGATCCCTTAGATTGGTTACCACTTTTCCATTCCTGGTATCTGGTTATGTCTGTGGGATGTTTGGTGTAATAACCAGGCCTCAGATTCAGTGGGAGCTCACAGGAGCCCAGCTCCTGAAACTTTCTCTGAGTTCTACCTCCTCCTTCTGAGAGTTCCACCTCCTTGTTCATTGAATAGTGTGTGCAGCTGCATAACAATCCCTTGATGAGCTCCACCACCTATTTTTCTACAAAATGATTCCTGGTAATAACACAGTTTAGGAAGTTGTCTCAGTCCTAACTGTTGATATGATGCTACAGCTGCACATGAAGGGACTTGACCTTCTGCAGCAGAAGCTTTATCAGATGCATATTGCACAGCATTTAGATGAACTATCTTGGAAATTCCAATCTTCTTTGTTATTTAGTTGAATATGGATTATATTTGTGGCCTGTCTAAATAGCCCTGACAATCCTGACCTCATCAGAGTTTGGGAGCTAAGCAGGATTGGCCACAGTTTTCACTTGGATGGGAGATCACCAAAAGAAGACCAAGGGGTTGCTACACAGAGGGACACAATGGAAAACCACCTCTGCCCATCTTGCCATGAAAACTATGTAAGATAGAACTTCACAGGGTTGCAACTTGACAGTGCACAAGTACTATTATGGGTCATATTTGCCTTACTGATCTTGAGCAGCAATTGAATCCAAGTCTTGTCCCCAATGACATGCTAATTTATCTTGTTCTTCAGAAAGAAAGTGTGATCCATCTTATTTTACAAGTGAACTCATTAAGCCTGTGTATATGGTTAGGTGGCCAATGTTTTTTAAATCAGTTTGGCTGTCACAAACACATGTGATGTCTCAGTTTGTCTTCCTTTCATATGACATGTGCGACATTATTCTCAAATATATGAGGGATTTCTGTTATAATTAAATGACAATAATAATGAGGCTATCAGCTTTGAATAATGGCTTATTTATTAGAGTTTGGGTTTATTAAGAATGCCTTTTCATTTTAAAAAATCTCAGGTTTCAGTTGTTCCCATTTATATATATACCAAACCAAATTTATACCAAACCAAATTATATATATATATATATATATATATATATATATATATATATATATATATATATATAAATTTGGTTTGGTATTTCCCATACATATTCTGTGCATAGCAGTGATGGCTAGCACAGAACCAATGGATTAAAACTCTATTAGATCCTTTCTAATGTTTTTATCTTATCCTTTCCAGTTTTTTTATCTTAAATTAATTAGCTTTACAGTGTTTTCTTTGCCCTTAGCTAACCCACTGACTATTTCAAGAAGTTGTTATTCCACAGTGCAACCTTCTCTCTCTAAATGGCTTGGCATACTGACTAAACTTGGAATAACACAGGGACACATTGGTGTAATTTAAAGACATGACATTACATCTTGAAATATGCTGCCACCATATTGGTGCTGGGCAGAATGACCATAGCATCAGCCTAGAAGCAGACATAATCAGATGATGAACAGGGCTTTGTTGGTATCCTAAGCTTCTTTAGCCTGCTTCCAACATAAATAGCATAACTGGAAACATTCCCATTAATATCATGGAAGGTAAAATACAATTGTCCTCCCTGATCTTCTGTATGGTTGCCAGCTCTACATTGGCAAATGGCAGGAGATTTGCAAGGTTTTAAGGGATGTGATATCCTTCGTGATCCTCTAGAAATTTACCCAATTTCTATGATAAAGACTATAGAGACTGGAGAAATTCCTACAGTGTAATCAGGGGACATTTTATAGAAAAATATGGAGCTCATTAGCATAATTCATTAGCATATGCTGCCCTCCCACCATCCAAAAGCAACCCAACACAAGAAAGGAGACCCCCAGGCGATAGAATGGCCCATAAGGGGGCATCATTTTTTAATTCCCCCTCCCTCAAAAAACATGTAGATCCAGTCCTGTTAGATTTTAAAAAGTTTTATTGATTTAAACTACAAAAAGAAGCATTGCAGAGGATACATAAGAAGAGGGGAAAAGAGGGAAAAGGGGCCTTTACAGAGTAGGGGAAAACAGAAACAGAAACCAGTACAAATATATCAATTATAATTCCACCTCCCAATAAATGCTGAAATCTTTCTACCTACAAGTATAAAATCTCCTTAAATATTAGCTTCCTTTCTTCTTTTACCAGAATAAAAAGAAGAATAATTCTTTTAATGAACTAGTGAAGCAATGTAAAGCTAAACAGTTCTTCTTAAACACAAATTAAATATAACCAGTTAATAACAAATATTTTTTCTTTCAAGACTGTCTCAACGTCAAATTTATCTAATTTAATTTACACCTATAATAAGTACAAATTAAGTTGTTGATTTAGCAAAATCCTTATTTTAAAAAGCACATGCAAATCATGTCTTTGTTCATAGCAAATTACATGAGATACATCAAATACAACTGAATACTTTGTCTATCTCCGTCTAAACCATTTCTCCTGCTAACATATTAAAAGCAAGTCTGCCAAATTACCAAGTCTGTCAAATTCCACAGCAGTTATGCTATCTGCCTTTTCACCCTTGATCCTATTCTTACATCATTAGAAGCAGTCTCACTAAATAGGCAAACTGTCAATACATCTACTATATAGAGATTTATGTTAACTACACTCATTAACATCTCTTCTTCAAGATCTCTCTTATTCTTTTAAAGTTTAACATCTGTTCATTATTAATTGTTACGTTTGCTTATTCATCAGGAAAAAAAAAAAAGAAACCAGATTCTAGAGTCCTTCTTCCCAAAGATTAAAAACTTTTAAGTTCCTTTGATTTCTGCACCCAAATTGTATCCGAGGCAGCCCATTTATCCACAGTTTATCTTTTGGTATCACCTTTCACTTCTTAGTCAGAGTTCCTTGTTCAGCCATTCACCAAAGCAGAAGCAAAAAATCCTAAATCCTTTTTCTGATGGCCTTCCAAATCCAAATTTGTTGACTGAAGTGCAGCTTTTCTCTTCTCAACATGGCCTGCCCCCTCAACCACAAGGGGAAGAATTCATTGCCATTTTTCCTTCTCCACTTGATTTTACTGCAGCTTAACTTCCGGACTAGTTTTGAAAGTGCGTCAGAAGAGACAATCTTATTTTTCCTTTGTTTGTTTTGCATAGTAACAGTTTCCCCTTCTACTTTCACTGCTATCAGTTCACTCTCTTTAGTACTGAACCCCTGTAGATTTACCATTTCATTAGCTGTCGGATATTCTTCCCTCAAATCATTAGCTGTCAGCATAAAATAATCTCTAAGAAGCTGCGTAAATGAGATAAAATCTTCCTTCAAAAATCCAAGATTTGCGCAAATATCTTTTCCATGTGCCATTTCATTAAACAGTGCCATATCAAAACTCAGTCTTTTAAATCAGATTATACATTCAAAACTCAGTCTCTTAGGTCAGATTGTACTTTCGCTTCTCTCCTGTTAGTCCCCGTTCTACAACAGCTTCAAGTGAAGTTTTAGAAGGCATTCTTTCAGTTACAGTCAGGTAATAGAGACAGAGCTCTTTTCTGTATATCTCTTTTGTGTTCAGATTGTATTGCAAATTCTTGATAATCTCTTTGATATATATCCAATTAAAGTCCAGGTCAATTTTAATAATTATATTCAATCCAGTTTAAATAATTAAGACTGCTCGTAGCGTTTCGAGGCCTTTTGAGCTGATCTTTGAGCTAGTCTTTTGTCGTTATGCAGAGTGACCCATTGGGGGGTAGAGTTAGAAAAAACACCTACTTGTTAAGTAGAGTCGTTGCTTTAGAAGTGGAAAAATGTTGCTTTAAAGATGTACTGGGGAAAGTGAAAGCATAAAAGCAGTCGGGAGTTCTTTTTCAGCTGATATGCCAGCTTTCATAGCCGCAGAGCTTCAGGATGCATAAGGAGCACAGAGGGCAGTTGCTGCTGACCCCCTCCCTCCCCCCGTGAAGTTCCCATGCTGAAGAAAAAGCCCTCCAGACTTTTACTATGGGGGCATCACTTCTGTGACACCCCTCCAATGGCCAGACTCAGAGTTGCCACAGGGAGAAGATCTGCAGGCAACTCTGAAGCCAAGATGACGGATCCCGGAATGATCCGGTTCTGTTAATGAGGGCTGCTGGGGGTGTGGCAAAGCTCCTGGAGGCTGGCTGCTCTCCTAATTCAGGGATTGTTATGCAACTGCACCTACTAATCAATGGACAAAGTCGGTGGGGAGGAGGAGGGGGAACCCTCAGAAAGGTTCAGGAGCTGTGCTCCTGTGAGCTCCTGCTGAATTCAAGGCCTGAGTGTAATAGAGGATGTGGCATCAATTCGGGGTGATGTTCTAAAAATTTCTCCAGTCTCTCTGGTCTTTGCCATAGAGATTCTGGGGAATTCATAGTGTCACATCAACACTATTCCTTCACCATTTTTCTCCTGTGCCAGAAGTCAGTGAGAATGAGGGATTGAGGGCAGGGGATTTGTCAGTGGACAAATTAAAAGCCTAGCCTCAAAACCACAGCACAGTTTAAGATACTAACTAAGCCTGAAACTAGCCACTATTCTCCCAAACACTATATAAACTCATCTAGAGGCTGCCTCTCTCTACCCTCATGTCCCTTAGAGCATCCTTAGAGAGTTTGATTATGGGAATTCTAGAAAAAAGGGCAAAAAAGAAGCACTTTGCATAAACAGCCAATGAAGAGCACAAACTGGTTGTATATTGTAACACTGAACAAATTGGGAGTCCAGTGGCACCTTTAAGACCAACAAACTTTTATTCAAAGTGTGAGGAAGTATGCATGCACCTGAAAGCTCACACTTTGAATAAAAGTTTGTTTTAAAGGTGCCACTGGACTTCCTCTTTGTTTTCTTGCTTCAGACCAACATGACTGCCCACCTGGATCTATATTGAAACACTGCCCTTCTGAGAACTTTTACAAGTACTCTATCTTAAGACACAAACAATAATTTGGGTCCTCTTCTCCTCCAGCTAGTGATGCAAGAACAACGTATTTCATACCATTAATCAAACTGATTGCTGCAAATGGCTTCTCATGCTTCCTCTGTAGCTGCTCTGTGTATTGCCTCAACTTTCTCTCTCAGAAATTGCAGCAGAAAATATGCAGTGTGTAGAAAGGGCGATGGCACTTGCATATGCTGGGAGTATTACCATACAGCATGATGCTGGTGTAACAGGGAACACTGGAAGTACAACCACATGCATTCTCTGTGTTGGCTCCTATCTGGTAGACTGGCCTGCCTGAGAGGACCAGAAAGGCCCCCACATGTCTATCATTCTGTGGAACATGCAAAATAGAAATGTTCAGTGGGGCATTTTCAAATAAAGAGATTCAAATTGCAATATAATGGAATGGTCTATGAGGGTGTTTTTATAAGGGAATAGGATTGTAGTCTATTGCAATGTTCACTGCATAGATCGTCTTCCTTTTGCCACCTTGAAACCCATTTTCTGAATATGGTATATCACCTCTTAAAGGGTCTTCTTTGTTTGTTTGCATTGTTTTCCAATTCTGTAATCCTGGTTCTATTGTTTTTTTAATTGAATGCCTCGTACTGATTGCTTTTTATATTTTGTAATTCTCTTTGAATCTCAGTGAGAAAGGTGAGGCATAAGCAAAACAAAGAAATTAAGTAAATAAATAAATCAAACACCAATATTTAGTTTGACACTTTCACAGCTGGTGTCATGTCTTTAGTTAATTTTTTTTGAGCTTTTACTCCATGCTTGTGGATAAAAACTTATCTCAGTAGAGTTTCACCATCCTTTACTGCCAGCATCTTTAGAAATCGTACTGTTGTTATAACACAAATTAACATCTTAAGGAGGAAGCTCTATTTATATCTGTGCAGTGAAGGTGGAACCTCTGTTTATGAACTTATGCTGGTGTCATTGGAATTTAATGTTCTCTGTGAAGTAACTGAAGAATGCATCTGTTTATTATACAGTAAAGGTTTCCACACTTTGCTGATAGAATATCCTTTCTACTGATTTATGTTCTGAGGGTGCTGCTTTATATCAGCAACTTCTCTCTATATAAATTATAATAGCCAGCCATTAACCTTTTCAATTACTTCTACTTTATCAAACAAAATGTGTTTTTCTTCTATGGCATGCTAGACAATTGCTGATCTCTGATTGCTCCCCAAGTCGGAATGAAGAGTTGGACACAAGGCATGGGTATAACTATGGGCCACTTTATTAAGCATAATAATAAAAATGGCAAGGGCACCCAGAACTGCAGCCTGGTCAGGGCTAGGGGTCTCAACAGACCGCTCCCCTGCCATTCATGAGTGAGAGACCCAGCCCCCAGCTGGAGCTGTGTGACACAGCTCCCACCAGGCCAGCCCAGCAAGGAGGCACGCCCCAGAGGTTCCAACCACCAGACGCACGTCTCAATGGAAGGCACCCTCTAGTCAAGCCTCCAGGACAGTCTGCATTTTCCCCACTCCAGGTCATCAAACCCAAAGGTTGATTATGCCAGACCCCTAACTCCCCAAACGGGGGATGCTTCATGGTCCTCCCCTAGCTACATAGTACCATAAACCCAGTAAAACCTGCCACTACTAAGGCCAAGTCTCTACTTAGGGCTTAGCACCCACCGGGAAGCTCAAGGCTATCCGCAGCCCTTGCCAGAGATCTCTCAAGAAAAGCATGTTGCCCTTTTCAGAGAAATGCACCCCATCCCCTCTGTAGAGATCAGGAAATTTCATAGAAATATCCGTATGGGGCAAATAGTGGCCCAACCCCCCTACCAATGCCTTCCTAATTTCTTTGTTAGCTTTGTAACAGGCCTGCTCAATACCTACAGGGTCCCAAGCACTGCACCACACCTGGTGGGGAATCATGGCTGACCACATTATGGTGGTCCCAGGCCATCTCTCCCTAATGTACTGAAAATCCTCATGGGCCTGCAAGACTAATGCCTTGCCTTTTACTAGCCCAAGATCATTCCCTCCCAGGTGAATGATTAAAACATGAGGAGGAGGGCCCGCATTCCCTCGGAATAACAAAGGCAGCAGGCCAGGCCACTGAAGACCCCGGCACCCCTGCCACTCAATAGAAACATATTGGCTGAGTCCCAGCTGAGAGCCGACTGAAGTTCTCTGAGCCTGATGTGTGGCCCAAAAGATATGAACTCGGCTCCTCTGGCCAGGAACAACAGCATCTAAAAAAGAAAAAACAGTCAAACTAGAACAAGAACCAGCAACATTTCAACCAAACAAATGAAGATAGGAACTGAGCAAAGGTTGAACATAAGATTTGTAGACCAATGAGCGCCAACGGCCAAGGCTGTGAATGGAGGTGGAAGGATATCCCAGGGCAGCAGCTGTAGAGGCTGCCCCAATTCTAAAGGAGTGGGTACTGAACCGCACCCCAGACAACCCCAGTTTAGCTAAAGCCCGAGAAGTCACAGCCCAAAACTGATGCTTTTTCAGTGGGCTACCATTAATGTGACAAAACAAAAACCCCTCCTTGGGCCCCTGAACTGCCAAAGAAGCAGCCAAAGTGGAAACTGGGCACAACTCAAGTTCAAAGCAGGTGCCCAGCTCCAACACAGTACCTTTTTGACGCTGGTCCGTCTTAGAGCGACGGACGGTAACGACCGCCTTTCCCCCTACTAACCTCAGGTCTTGTAGCAACAAAGCATTACCAGAAACGTCATTTCTGGACCCTGCCACTAACTGACTCTCACTGAGCTCACTGACTCTAAGAGCCCCAAAAAAGGCTACCAAGGACTCAGCATGAAACAGTGTGGCCTCAAAATAAGATGCATACATTGTGCCCCAAACCCCCTTTAGGCTCCTAAGAATTAGAGGGGAAATAGGTTTCCGCATGTCAGGCCTAGGTCTAGCCTCTCTGGTCCACCACTCCAGCATCTTTCGAAGATGAAAATCAGCTGTTTCCTCCTTATAACCCAGCGCCTTGCTAGCAAAAGCCAATGCAGACAGGTGCCCCCTAATGGATTGCATGCCCAGTCCCTTACATCTTAGAGAAACACAGTAGTGGGGCCAACACCAGGAGGGGCCAAACAATGTGATACCCTACCTTAGCCCTAAAGTCCTCAAACTGCCACACAGCACGTTCGTAAGACTTCCGTTTAGCCTATCACTCTGCAGGCCTCGGCTCTCCAATCAGCCATAGCTCCTGGGGCATTGGCGCCGGCTCTCGATCGGCATCTGGGGCCAGCTGATGAAACCGCTCCATCTGTTTACGAGAGAGAGCGTCAGCCACCTCGTTATTCACCCCAGGCACATGCTTGGCCAAAAACAATATGTTAAGCCACAGACAACGCAGAGTGAAGGCCCTCCTCAACCTCATAACCCGCTGAGATTTGGATGAAAGGGAATTAATGACATGGACTACCGCCATGTTATGGCACCAAAAATGAACTGTGCAATTTGCCATATAGTTCCCACACAGCCAAACTGCAACAAGAATGGGAAAGAACTCGAGAAACGTAAGAGCCCCAAAAAAGGCTACCAAGGACACAGCATGAAACAGAGTGGCACCTATCTGAATCCAGGAGTCTGGCCAACTATCTGCGCACCAGTGTCCATGGAAATAAACTCCAAAACCTAAAGACCCAGCAGCATCAGACATGACCTGGAGCTCAGTTTCAAGCCTCATGTCGTTTCTCCAAAAGGAGATCCCATTAAAAGACTCCAAAAATTCTTGCCAAACCCTCAAATCTTCCCTCATGCTGCTGCTAACTCGTTTGCTATGTTGAGGCAAGCTTAGGCCTGCCATAGGTTCACATAGCCTACGAAGAAAGGCTTGCCCCGGGGCCACCACTTTTCAAGCAAAGTTAAGATGCCTGACCAGCTGCTGTAACTTAATCAAAATGACCTTCCATTTAAGAAGAAAGGAATGAATCCTATTTCTTAAATCTACTATTTTTTGGAAAGGTATTCTGGATAGTTGCGCCAGGGTATCCAGCTCAATCCCCAAAAAGATCAGTTTTTGGGTCAGGCCCTCTGTTTTTTCCTGAGCCAATGGAACCCCAAGTTCTGCAGCCAGCTCAATAAAGCCAAACAACAGCCGTGCACAACACTCAGTCCCCGCAGGACCCCGGCAGTGCTGATGCTGTTGGACCTATCGGCGGCGTTCGATACGGTCGACCATCGGTTACTGACTTGCCGCCTCGCCGACGCGGGGATTCAGGGGCTGGCCTTGCAGTGGCTTTCCTCTTTCCTCGAAGGTCGGGGACAAAGGGTCGCAATTGGGGGGGAACTATCCCGGAGGCACACACTTAATTGTGGAGTGCCCCAGAGAGCGGTTCTCTCCCCGATGTTATTTAACATCTATATGCGACCTCTTGCCCAGATTGCCCGAAGGTATGGGCTGGGGTGTCACCAGTATGCTGATGACACCCAGCTCTATCTACTTATGGACGGCCGACCGGTCTGCGCCCCAGAAAATCTAGATCGGGCACTACAGGCCATGGCTGAGTGGCTCAGACTGAGTGGACTGAGACTGAATCCGGCGAAGACAGAGGTCCTTTGTTTGGGCCGTCGAGGACCGGGCGGGGGGGAAATCCCCCTGCCAGCTTTTGACGGTGCGCCGCTGATGGCGGCAGACAGGGTCAAGAGCCTGGGGGTGCTACTGGAGCCGTCCCTAAAGATGGAGGCTCAGATAGTGGCCACTGCCAAGTCCGCGTTTTTTCATCTTAGACGGGCAAGGCAGTTGGCCCCCTTCCTGGACCGCGATGACCTAGCAACAGTGATCCATGCTACGGTCACCTCGAGGTTGGATTACTGTAATGCCCTCTACATGGGGCTGCCCCTGTGCCGGACCCGGAAATTGCAGCTGGTGCAGAATGCCGCGGCCCGGCTGTTATTGGGCCTCCCAAGGTGGGGGCACATTCGGCCGGGTCTTCGGGCTTTGCACTGGCTCCCAATAACATACCAAGTCCGGTACAAGGTGCTGGTCATTACCTTTAAAGCCCTATATGGCCTGGGACCTGCCTACCTGAGGGACCATCTCTCCCCACATGTTCCCCAGAGAGTACTGAGGTCTGGGACTCAAAACCTTCTCACCATCCCCGGGCCTAAGGAAGTCCGTCTCAAGACAACTAGAGACAGGGCCTTTTCTACAATGGCCCCTACATGGTGGAACCAGCTACAGGAAGAGGTGAGGGCCCTGTGGGATCTTACTCAGTTCCGCAGGGCCTGTAAGACAACCCTCTTCCGGTTAGCCTACGCCTGACTGGATAAATGTAGCTTATTAGACTTCAGTGAATTATATTGAATAGTTTTAATGTTAAGAATCTAAGGTTTTTAGAAGGTTTTTAGATTGTTAAATGCTTCGATTTTTTAATTGTAATAATTCTGTACTTTGTTTTATTATTTTATCGTTTGCTGTAAGCCGCCCTGAGCCATTTTATGGGAAGGGTGGGGTATAAGTTATAGAATAAATAAATAAATAAATAAATAAATAAATAAAATAAAAGTGGTAGTCATCCAAATAATGAACGACATCCTGCAAACTGACTTTTTCGTGAACAGCACATTCCAAGAATGTGCTGAAACACTCAAAAACTGCACACGATACAGAGCAGCCCACTGGCAATGATCTGTCCATGTAAAATTGACCCCCAAAAGAAAATCCCAAGAGCTCAAAATCAGCAGGATAAACAGGTAAAAGGCGAAATGCAGATTTAACATCGCATTTTGCCAACTCTGCCCCCTCACTGCAGTGTCGAACCACAGCTACGTCCTGATCAAAGCTGGTATACCTAACAGAGCATAAATGCTCGGGAATCCCATCATTAACAGACTTTGGGGAAGGATAGATGGTGAATCAAACAAAATTCCCCAGGTGCCTTTTTAGGCACCATGCCCAAGGGGGAAACCCTAAGGTTAGGCACAGGGGGATTGGGAAATGGGCCCAAAATCCTGCCCTCAGCCAACTCCTTGGCAATCTTATCCTTAACTACCTGCTCTAAACCTTTAACAGAACTAAGATTCCCGGACATAGATGGAACCCAGGGCCCCTAAAAAGGAATCCTAAATCTGAACTTAAAACCTTTTAGCAGGTAAACGCTGTCAACCTTTCGCGGATACCTGGACAGCCTTTATCGGACTGGGCCCCTTTTCCAGCCTGATAATTACCTCCCCCACCTCCTGGTTTCTTTTGATTCTTACACAGCCGGGCTTTTGGACAGTTACTGAAGGAGTGAGAGCCGCCACACATGGGGCATTCGTGCTTGAACTGACAAGCTTTTCTGCAATGCACTCCCTGAGAACCAAACTCCCAACAAAGCAGGCGGGGTTGAACTGCCTGCCCCGCTGAGCCGCGGGAAGAGGCTGCCAAAACTGAAGAGGTTGCCACTGACCTGGCCACCAAATGACCGCTATCGGAGTGGTCACCCAAATTTGGCCGCACAGGAGATATGACTTGTAGCCACAGCTGATGGTGAATGTGATCCCACTGAAGGGAAGGGTACAATGCAGCCCTCATCCTGAATTCCTCATCATATTGAATCCAGGCAGGCCCAATAAACATTGTATACCCCTTATAAATTATGTCCATGTACTGGATAAGCACAGCTGCCCTCCAAGGCTGAGCACGCGCAATCACTCCAGTATAGATAAAAAACCCAGACAGCCAATTGGCCCAAGTCCGGTCCGGTTCAATTTTTTCTTTTTCCTTGTCATACAAGTCCTCCTTATCCTTCTTCTCCAACTCCAGGAACAGGAGAAAGAAAATATCGACATACTCACTCTTTAGGATCTTATCTTTTGTTGCAGGCAGCAAGGTAATGCTACGTCCCCAAAACGTAAGGCGGAAAAAGGGACTGCCCCGTAAGGAGAAGGAAAGCCCCAACCCCCCATAAAAGAGCCTGCAAGACCCTGCTGCCCCACACCTGACCAAACTCCACAAGGGCCACACTGAACAGTCAGCCAAGACCAATTTGGCTGCGAGCCCATGCCTGTGGGGGGAGAAAACCCAGAACTCACAGCAGGAATGCCAGGCCCGGCAGGCGTGGCATGACCTCATGGACCCCAAGGCCAAGCCAGCCCAGCATATGCCTGTGCAATGTCCCCAGCCTTACCAACAGATCCAATAGGCACCAGCATTGACCCGGGTCCAACAGCTCCTGACGATGGCACTGATCCCCCATCTGGACTGCCGAGACCCATGGCACTGCCAGCGATGAATGCACCAAACCTGCCCTCGAGAGTAGACAACCTGGTTAATATATTCGTCTGGAGCACCCTTTTAGAAGCCTTTTCCAATCCTACCTGCTCTGAAGGAGGAATACCAGACGCCTCCTCCAGAACCAATAGCCTTTGCATTATGCTAGCATTAACTTCCTCCTCGCCCTCATCATCGGAAAAAGATAAGGGCAGTGGTGGCCTCTTTGGCGGAGCCTTAGGGGCCTTTGGTGCAGGCTGCTTGCCCTTAGATTTTCCAGACCCCTTTCTATCTGACATCTTTGCAATGCCCAGGGCCTATTGAGCCTACAAAATACACCCAAGTGGCCCCCTATGAAGGCACCCCCAAAGCCGCCCCTCACTACTAAATAACAGCCCCTGGAAGCAGTAAAAAATGCCTGCCTATGCGAAGCTGTCCCAAGCTAGGGCAGATCCACAAAATGGCCTCCCCTCAAAATCCTCCTAAAATGGCCGCCTTCCCTAGGAGAAGAAAGGGAACCAAATATGGCCGCCGTCCCACAGAACAAGAAGGGGAAGCAAAATATGACTGACTCTGCTAAAACATCACCACCACCCCAACTCAACCAGGGGATCCAAACAACTACAAAAAACCCCTTTGCCCTGCAGAAGAAGGGAAAGGACAAAACACCCACACCCTTCAGCAAAAGGAAAAAACAATTTTAGCCACAGAAACACCCTTGCCACCCAATTATGGTGAAAGGGGGGGGGGTGCGATAATAAAATAATACACTGGCCGTCAACTCAATGCCCAACCAGACAGCCAAAGCAAACCACTCGAGCACACTGCTCCTTTCCTGCTTATCAGCAACCCAATCACTGATAAGGAACGTCAATGCCGAACCTGACTGGGGAGGGGCCTCAACAGCAGTCAAGGAGCCCCCACGCCTTCCCGGAGCGCAAGAAAACACTCCCGCCCAAACTGATCCTTGTCTGGGAACTGAAGCAGGGAGTGGAGGTCTGGCCGTTACAATGGCCAAGCCCCACCCCCTCAAACACGTGCCCAAATGGGCTGCAGATCCTCCCTTCCCTTCCAAGGAGGCAAAGCTTGCCCCAGCAGCCTAGCAGCATTGATGCAGGCTGCCAGCAGCGAATTGTAGAATCACAGAGTTGGAAGGGGCCACACAGGCCATCTAGCTCAAAACCTTGCTCAATGCAGGATCAGTCTAGAGCATCCCTGACAACTGCTTGTCCAGCCGCTGCTTACAGACTGCCAGTGAGGGGGAGCTCACTACCTCCCTAAGTAGTTGATTCTACTGTTGAACAGCTTTTACTGTAAAAAAACTTTTTCCTAACACCCAGTGGATACCTTCCCTCCCTTAATTTAAACCCATTATTGCAAGTCCTCTCCTCTGCTGCCAACAGGAACAGCTCCTTGCCCTCTTCTAAGTGGCAGCCCTTCAAATACTGGTTGTTTCAATCCTATATAACATTCATGTTCAGTCTTCCTTATGGTTACTGGATGGGCACAAACTAGCTCATTAACTAAAGTTTATGAGGAATTTTGAGCTGTTCGTGGTTTGCAAACTGAAGTTTATGACAGGTCAACCAGCACTAACTTTCCACAAACTTTCAAGCAGTTTGTGGAGGTTCTTGCCAGACTGCCTCTGCTCAAACAAATTTCAAAGCAATGGGTGGTGGTGGTGAAGTTTTCCGGCCTTGGGTACACTCTTGTCCATTTCAAACTAGTCGTGTCAGCTTCAAGAGGGTTCCTTCACCCACTCCCTACTATGCTGAAGTTCTTTCGTGTTCATTTCCCATTTTCTTGCACAGAGTTTGAAAAATCCCCCCCCCCCCCATCTTGGATTTGGGACTCTGTGGTTTGAGATCAGTCCTTTTAAATTTGCAATGCCAGAAGCACTAGATTCTGCTGGGCATTCTGCTCATTGACAATGGTTGCGCTGGACCTGCGATCCCCCCACCCTCCGGATTTCTTGTGATTCTGTTTTAAGATCAGTCCTTTTAAACTTGTAATGCCACAGTGGCACTGGCTTCTGTTGGGCATTCTGTACACTGAACTGGTTGTGCTTGGCTTGAAAAAAAGTCTCCCCTTCAGTTTGTACTGTAGTGTTTCTCTGATTTGACATTAGTCCTCTTTTACTTGCATTGCTATAGTGAGTAGTGACATGGGGTTGTGCACACTGAACTGGTTTTTCTGGGCTTACAAGCCCCTGCCCCCTGCTTGGATTGTGATTCTGTACTTCACATCAGTTTTGTTGAGCTGGCATTGCCACAATAGCACTGGATTGTACTGTGCACTAGTACATTGCAGTGGATTCTGCAGGGTACTCTGTGAAGAAGAGTAGTAGTAGTTGAATTTATACCCTACCCTTCACTCAGAGTCTCAGAGCAGCTTACAAATCTCCTTTCCTTCCTCTCCCCAGAGTAGTTCTGTCAGAGTAGTTCTGTCAGGGCTGAAAGAACTATTCTTGAGAGAACAGTGACTGACCCAAGGTCACCCAGCTGGCTGCACTTTCAGTTTCCACTGCAAAAATTCTCTAAGTGTTTGATTCTGTTCTTCTGGGCTTCTATTGCCCTTGGAGAGGAGGTAGAGGAGAGTCAGCCAGCAATCCTCTTCAGATTTGGTATCTACAGCACACCAGGGGTCCATTCTATTGCATCACAAACTGAGCTAAAAGTTCATGATGGACAAACTGGACATACCACGATTCACAAACCACAAACCACATTTTCCGGTTCATGACATCCCAGCCTACAATGTGATTAACAGCTGCTATGAATAGTGTGCATCTGGCTTCTCTGCTAATCTCTCCCATAGAGTGACAAATGTTTAACTGTGGGAGGTTGATGTAAACTTGTGAACATGGGTGAATTATGCCTATTCAATCAATTGGGTAGTTGGGGCTTTTCTGTCAGTCACTTGTTTGGAACTTAAAACTCTGGGTAAGATGCTTGACTCAGACATTGTCAAGTACCTTCGTCCGTTGATTTAAATAGATGAGATTTATAATTAATCTCCATTAGAGATGCTGTTAAAATCTCACAACTCCACTTTAGCAACCTGAACATTCCCCTTTCCCTTGTGTGAATCAAACCCATTGATATTTGGCTGCATCTACACATTATTGGATATTGTTGAGCAAACCAATAATTTGCAATTGGATTTTCCTGTGCAGGCAAGATAATCCAGGAGGTAAATGTTTGCTATAACTCAGACCATTTCTGCAGTAGTGAAAATTGATGTTTTTAAAACTGTACATTATGTAAAATTTTCTGCAGTCACCAGGTGCAAACCCAAAGTTTTCTCCTGCTTTTTTGGAACTTGCTAAACTGGGGGCTCAAAAAATGCAGGGTAAGGAGGAAAAAACTTTGAGTTTGCTCCTGGTGAGGAAAAATCTACTGTGGAAAATTTCACTTAGCGTGCAGTTGTTAAAACATCAATGCAGGGAATTTCACTACTGTGAAAATGGTCAGAATGTCCAGTTCTGTGTGGATATTTATGGTCATGCCATTTTCTGTTCTTTACATCAAATTTGCACTAGATTTTCCCAATTGTTTACAGTTTTTACTGTATTACTGCTAATTTTGTGTCATTGAATATAAATAGTATATGATGTATAACAGTACAGCAGTGTTCTAAATCCTTTAATGTCAAATGGTCTTAGGATATAGCTGTGCTTCGAATTGCACTATAAAGGGTGCAAATATGGCAGAAGAAACAAACCGGGAGCACCAGCAATAAAAAATGGGTGGCACACAAAGCCTCACAATGGTTACACACAAAAAGGGGGTGGGGAACCCAGAAAAGGGCCTATTTGTGCACCTTTAACTTCCACTGAAATATGTGGGACCCAACTCTGTAACTTTGTATGAATTATATTAATTTGCACATGTGTGGACAGGTCTTTGTTAGAACTTCACAGTGATTTTGCTGCTACTCTTACTTCTGTATGTATCTGAATGCCTTGCATGGTGCATGGAGGAGAAAATTGCATGGTTGTGCTGAAGGGCAGAATGTCAAAGACACGAGTAGACTTTCTGGTGAAAAATTAATTTCTCAACAAAGAAGACACAAGGGCAAATAACTCATTTGAAAGATTTAAAAAAGGTTAATTGACTAATTGGCAAATAGGATTAAATATTAACATGTGGATTACTTTCAGAGCTCTACTGTTTTGCAGGGTTTAAACCAAATTATGATTTTTCTGGTAAAAGGAAGCAGAAGAGAAACAATGAAAATGAAATTACAGTTGAAAATGAGAAAGAATATTATGGGGATATAAATGCCAACATAAGAAAGGCTGAAGAAAGACATACTTTTGTCATGAAGTTGAAAGGGCTGTGATAGAACCTTCAGTGTTTGCAGAGCATAAAAGCAATTGAAGACCATCTGAGATACTGTTTTACTACATGTGAATAGGACAAAAAAAAAGGAAATATGACTAGGTAATGTCCTGATCTGGATGGCTCAGACTAGCTAAGCAGGGTTGGTGCTGGTTAGTTTTTGAGTGGGTGATCACCAAGGTATCCAGGGTTCCTATGTAGAGGCAGGCAATGGCAAAACACCTCTGGATGAAAATCCTATGGCGTTGCCATAAATCAGCTATGACTTTGGGGAATTCTTATGACTGAGGGAGACCGGGAAACTATCTTGCAGTGCCATTCTAAGCAGATCCTTTGAAGCCCCTTGAATTATATTGACTGAAAGTGGTGTAACACTGCCTAGGATCGTACTGTTAGTAATAATAATAACAAATTTTTATTTATATCCCACCCTCCCCGCCAAGGCAGGCTCAGGGCAGCTTACAAGACATGGTACATACCATGATTTTACAATAAAATGCAATTAATACAATAAAATACAATTAAAATACAGTTAAATTACAAATGTATGAGTTTAAATTAAGTAAATAAGTTAAAACCAGTATAAATTAATGGTGCTACAGTTCAATACATATATAGAGATGGCAGGCTGTCATTACCAGGAACTATTAGGAACTATTGTCATGCCTGAGTACAGTGAGGAATTACATATGTGTGGAAGCAGGTTTTGACACATGTTCACAGGATGGTGGAAAACTGCCTACAAAAAATGTGAGCTTTGCAGGCACATGTCTCCTCCCCACGCAATCTGTACAAATGACTGTTTTTTTTAAAGTTGAAGATTTCACAGATTGGCTGTTCAGGAATGGGAACAAGAAGTCCCTACTAAAAAACTGATGACTTTGATTTTGACTATAGACATGAAGTCCTGGATGTTCTGCATGTTCCATTGGACCATTTCCTGCTCAATACCTAAGTAAAGTAAAAATGGAGTCTTCATCTGATGCCTGAAGTTCAGCAATATAGGCACCAGCAAGTGATGGCTGGGAGCTGATTCTAAAAGCAAGGTGCCACAGCAGAGAATGCCCTCTGTCTGGTAGCCATCTACATCAGCTCCAAAGCTGTGGTTACACAGATGAGGACTTTTGAGTAAGATCTTGACAACTTGGCAGGTTTGTGAAGTTCCATACATTTCAATAGAAAGTTCCATCAAAACTGAGGCTGCTATAGCTGTGGCTATTTCAGATGTATTTGCATTCCCCATGGAAAGCTCTTGCAATTGATGTTTGGACAGTATTTTTCTGCAGTGATGGGAGTGGATAAGGGGGAAATGGAAGGAAGATTTCTAATGCATGACTCAGATCTTCCTGCTCAGAAGGAACAATCCTAAGTAAGTTGACACAGAAGTAAGTCACATTTTATTCAACAGGGCTTACTCCCAGGGAAGTGTTCTGAGGACTGCAATCTACAACCATTGACTTTTTTTCTACAACCAGAGCTTCTCACCTTCATTTGCAGAGCATCTTCTCTAATAACTTGGTACTTTGTCAGATAAACATCAGGTTTTTTGTTTTGTTAACTCCTCCTTCCCACCCTGCTCCAAAGATACCAGATCTTGGACTTCTGGGATCGGAAAATGGCAAGCTGAGCTGCTTTCCTTAACGGGGGCAGGCTGGCACTTCTGTTCGGGGTAGTAAAAGGCAAACTAATGCCTTCTGCCTACTTTTCTCAGCTAGAGAATTGTCCAAGATATGCACAGATACTTTGAGGAGACTTACCTTGGCTGAAAGGGAGTTCCGGAGGGGGCTCCTTTGAGGCTTCCGGAGAGAAGTTGCTTATTCATCATCTACAGAAGTTTCCAGAGTCATTTATTTGACTTAATCTCGACAGGATCCGAGTCTTCTTTTACAACTTTAAACATATAATCTACAAAACACTGGTGTCGATTTGGATAAACTACAAAAAAAAAAGGTATCGATTGCTATCTTTTCACTCCGGGACTAATTAAAGCTAAACAAAACAAAATTAAAAAGTGGGAGTTAGATATAATGGAAGCCTGAAAGGAGGAGAAGAAAAGGGGCTAAATTTGAACTTTGTAAATTTAAAAGACAGTGCTAAAAGGAGAAAAGAATTCATTGTTTTGTCTATCTGCGGTTGAGGAAGTAGCCCCATCGTCATAGATCTGCAGCACTCAAGGTAAACACAGGAAGTACGTCAGACATCATGAGATTTCTCTACCAGCGAAACAAGACTTGGTGGCAGGAAAAGCAGGAAGTACCAGAGGAAGAAGAAGAAAGCAAGAGAAGCAAACAGCCTACTCTAGGATTATAATATCAGAGAGAAACATCGGTGGCCATTGTTGGGAGGACAAAGTTTTAGCAATGTTTTTAAAGTGACTGGCACATTAAAAATTGGTGGAGTTAATTGAGTTGGTAATTTTAAAATAAAGACTATTGGATAGTGGTGAAGAAAATTTGAATTGGATTAAGGGGAAAGAAGAAAATTTTTTAAAGTGAAGCAGGGGAAAAGAAAAACTTTAAACATTAATATCTGAGCCTGGGAGCCTCAGAGGACGGCAAAATTGGGTTCATTGGAAAGGGCAAGCTTCACTCTATTAAACCTGATGGTCCAAATTTAATTTGGTGAGATAAAAATTCTTGATCTTTTTTATATGTCAGATCCAAAGGAAATTCGTACTAGGTCTGGTTCAATGGAGAAAATGCAAGCCCAATTAGATGCAATGGAAGCCAGGATAATGAAGGGGGTGAAAGAAATGATAACTGCCTCTAAAAAAAAATGAAAAGATATTGAGGACTCAAAAAAGGAATTTAAAAAAGAGATAGAGAATCTCAGGAATGAGACTGTAGTAATAACAAAAAAAGTACAGGAGGTGGAAGAGAGAGTGAAAACACGTGATTCCACCTTATTAAAATTACAAGAAAAGGTGATAATACATGACTGCAAGTTGATGGAGACACAGATTCGTCTGAGAGGTGTACTGTCACGGGCTGGGGCCAGGCCAGGCGAAGTCCAGGGGCAGTCCAAGGTCTGTAGCTGGGTAGCAAGGAGGGTCCAAAGCGCCAAAACTGAATCACATTCCAGGTATCGTAGGTCAGAGGTTCAGAAGCCGAAGTCAGGGGGTCCAGAAGTCAATGCCAGAGTCAGGGGGTCCAGAAGCCGAAGTCAGAAGCTGAAGTTGATGTTAGAATGTCAGGTAAGTGACTAGTTGCTTCCACAAAGCCTTCTCTCAAAGCCCACAGCTATATAGCCCTCTGCTGTCTGTTGCCCATTTGGGCTAATTGCTGACTCAGAGGGCAGCCAGGATCCTGCTGAGACTCAAGCACCCTCACTCCTAGAAGGGCCAGAATCCTTTCAAAACTCAGGGCTCAGGGAGCGTCTTGCTCGTGAGCGTGCCGCCCTCCTCTGATCCCTGAGGTCCTGATGAAGGCGGTCATGCACACGAGCCACCCGAGAGGGCGAGGCAGGGGGGCTTAGATCTTCTCCAGCAGGAGGCAGGGGCACTGGTGCAGGTGGCAGGGGCACAGTTTCTTCTGCAGGCTCGGCTTCTTCTGCAGGGCCCCCAGCACCCATGACATGCACCAGAAGATGAAGAATCTGATTTGAAAGAATACATAATAAAAATAATTGCAGAATTTTGGAGGAAGATCCTGAAGGGAATAGAAATATGTATGATTATATGTATAGAGTGAATTCACTCTATGCAAAAAAGAACAATCTGCCAAGAGATGTGGTCATAAGATTTATGACAAAAGAGATGGTGGGAAAAATCATGAACAAAAATTTTGAAAAAACATTGATAGTGGGAGGCAGTAGGATAAGAATTATGAAAGAGTTGCCAAAACAAGTGTTAAATGACAGGAATGCATACAAAAAACTGACAGAAAAATTACGTGACAACGGAATGAGATACAGATGGATAATACCTGAAGGTTTGAGCTTTGAACTTCAAGGGAAAAGGATTACAATTACAAACACACAGGAACTGCGTTGATTTTATGGAGAAAATAAAGACTTTGCACCATGATGGATTACAAATTAATATCTTGGGATGTAAATGGACTAAATTCACCACAAAAAAGAAGGGCAACATTTCATTGGATAAAAAAACAAAATTGTAATATAGTTTGTTTACAAGAAGTGCATATTAGACAAAAGGATTATAAATTTTTATGGAATAAGCAATAGGGACTAGAATTTTATACATTGGCTGAACAGAAGAAGAGAGGAGTCATTTTTTATATTAAAAAAAGAATTAGACCCGAAATTGGTTTTTAAAGATAAAGATGGAAGGTACATTGCAGTGGAAATTTTATTGAATGCTAAAAAAAATTTTGTTGGTGGGACTTTATGCTCCAAATGGTGCAAAGGACACTTTTTAAAAAAAATATTACACAACATCTTGATGAAGTGACTTATGAGCAAATTTTGTTGATGGGGGATTTTAATGGAACAATTCAGAATACACTAGATAGATCTGGGAAGAAAAAAAATTGATAAAGAAGGGAAACTGCCAAAATCATTTTTTGAGCTGGTTAAACAAGAAAATTTGGAGGATATATGGAGGAAGTTCAATCCTGAAGTACGAGACTATACCTTTTTTTCAGCCAGACATAATTCTTTTTCTAGAATTGACATGTTGTGGGGTACCAAAGACTTGGGACTTATAACAAAGAAGATAGAGATTTTACCTAAAATAGGAGCTGACCATAATCCAATAATGTGGATTACAAAATTGTCTAAAAAGTCGAGAAGATGGAGAATAAATGAAGATTTACTACAGAATAAAGAAATAGTGACATCTCTAGAAAATGAAACTAAAGCTTTCTTCCAAATAAATGATAAAGATATAGAATTTTAGATGGTGTGGAATGCTTATAAAGCAGTAATGAGAAGAATATTAATAGCACTGAATAATAAAGATAAGAGAGCAAAAGATAAACAGATTTTGGACATTCAAAATGAAATTAAGAAAAAAGAAGGTGAATTAAGAAAAAGGCCAGGGAAAAAGAAAATTATAAGGGAGATTACAATATTGCAAACACAAATGAGACATTTGTTAAATAAGGAAATGGAATGGAATTTGAAAAAATTACAACAGAAATCTTTTGAGGGAGCAAATAAACCTGGAAAGTACTTGGCTTGGCAACTGAAGAAAAAAAAGTAAAATTATTAACAAAATTGTGGTTGATGGAAAAGAGAAGGTGGATCAAGAAGGAATAAAGCGAGAATTTTTTTAGTATTATGCTAATTTATTTAAGGGTGTTAAAGTAAAGAAAGAAAAGATTGAAACGCATTTGCAAAAAATCAAAATAGCACCCTTAACTGAATATATGGACAAATTTTTGAATAATCCAATTGAAAAAATAGAAATTGAAGCAGCAATTAATGTAATGAAAGTTGGAAAGGCACCTGGACCAGATGGATATATGGCAAAAAAAATTTAAATGCTTAAAGAAGAATTAGTACCAAAACTTCAAAAATTGATGAATGCAATAAGATCAGATGGGAAAATACCCAATACATGGAAAGAAGCTGTAATTTTGCTGATTCCAAAGGAAAATAGAGATGTCACAAATGTAAAGAATTATAGACCAATTTCATTATTAAATAATGATTATAAGATATATTCAAGAATCCTGGCAGAACGGCTTAAACAATATTTAATAAATTTTATAAAGGAAGATCAAGCGGGTTTTCTTGATCTTCAAGGCAAATAAGAGACAATATTAGAACTGTTGTAAATATTGTAGAATATTATGAGAGACATCCAGAGAAGGAAGTTGCATTATTTTTTGTGGATACAGAGAAAGCTTTTGATAATCTGAACTGGGACTTTATGTTTGCAGTAATGGAGAAAATAAAGTTGGGGGAGAACTTTATAAGAATGATAAAGTCAATATATACTGAACAACATGCAAGGTTATGTATAAATGCAGATCTCACAGATGAAATGAAAATTAGCAAAGGTACAAGCTTTCGCCATTGTTATTAGCAAAGGTACAAGCTTTCGCCAAAGGTACAAGCTTTCGCCATTGTTATTTATAATGACTCTTAAAATCCTACTCATGCAAATACAAGATGATGAAGAAATAGAAGGAATGAGAATTAAAGGTTTTACCTATAAATATAGAGCATTTGCAGATGATATAATGTTTATAAATGAAAATCCTATACAAGTAACACCTTGGTTATTAGCTAAAATACAAAATTTTGGAGAATTGGTGGGACTTTATGTTTATAAAGAAAAATCAAAACTTTTATGTAAAAATATGCAAGTAAATAAACAAAAGGAACTGCAGAGTCTAACGGGATGTGAGGTTACTTCTAAAGTAAAATATTTGGGTGTGGAAATAACAATGAAGAATATTGATTTGTTCAAAAAAAATTATGAAAAGTTATGGTGGAAAATGGATGAAGATATGTTAAAGTGGAGCAAGCTTAATTTGTCTTTGCTTGGGAGAATAGCTGCAATTAAGATGAACATTTTGCCGAGAATAATGTATTTATTCCAAACAATCCCGATTGTGAAAGGCAGCAAACAATTTAATAAATGGCAAAGATCTCAGAATTTATATGGGCTGGGAAGAAACCGAGGATTAAAATGAAAGTTTTAACAGACGCTAAAAAAGAGGAGATTTTCAACTACTAGATTTAAGACTATATCATGATGCAGTTTGTTTGGTGTGGATAAAAGGTTGGGTGACGTTATTGAATAAAAAACTTTTAACGTTGGAAGGTCATGGAAATAAATTCAGCTGGCACGCTTATATGTACTATGGGAAGAAAAAGATGGATTTTTTCCCCTCACCATTATATAAGAAACAATTTGCTAAATATTTGGATGAAGTATAAGAAATATGGCGATGAAAGAAAACCACTATGGATAGTGCCTGCAGAAGTAATAAAAATAACAGCAGAGTTAGGAGAGGGAAAATGGATGTCATACAATCAATTATTAAAAATACAAAGTGGGAAAGTAGAGTTGAAAACTGCTGAGGGGCTGAATTATAAGTATGTCTGATTTCAAATGCAACAAATAAAGAGTTTGGTGGAAAGTGATCTTAAGACTGAAGGAATAAGATGAGAACAAATGGAAATGGAATAAGTTCTGCTTGAAGATAATGAAAAATTAATTTTGAAAATTTATGTTACTTTTAAAATGGTCTACAGAAGATGAAATAGTGAAATCTCAAATGATTAAATGGGCAATTAATGTAAATAAAGAAATTCAGATGGATACATGGGAATATTTGTGGAAGAACTCTATGAAATAGAGAGCTCTCTATGAAATTGAGAGCAACATGTCAGAGTATCAAAGAAAATTGTTTTAAGATGATGTACAGATGGTATATGACTTCTAAAAAATTGGCAAAGATGAACAATAAGATGTCAGATAGATGTTGGAAATGTAAAAAACATGAAGGTTCTTTCTACCATATGTGGTGGACTTGTAAAAAAGCGAAAAAGTTTTGGCAGATGATTCAAGAGATTTCTAAGATCTTGGGATACGAATTCAACAAGTGGCAGAGACTTTTCTGTTGGGATTACAAATGGAAAAATTTCCAAAAGAAGATAGGACTTTAATCTGGTACTTGATTTCATCTGCTAGGACATTGTATGCGCAGTTGTGGAAGCAAGAAAAAATACCAGAGAAATGGGATTGGATTGTAAAAGTCATGACATGGAGTGAAATGGACAAGTTAACAAGAACCTTAAGAGACTATGATTTAGAAGTATTTAAGATGGAGTGGGAAAAGTTCAGAAGATATGTAGAAAAAGAGTGGAAAATAAAAGGACATTGGACAATTTTTGATAATGACTAAGTATAAGAGGGAGGAGGATATGAATATTGGTTCTTTTTAATTAAGGGTACCTTTAATACTAATATTTTAAGTATAGTACACCGGTGGGGGTCAAGTAATGGGGGGACGGGTAGGTAGAAAGTAATATATGGGATAGAGGGGAAAAGTAGTTATTAATGATGTAAGAAATTGAATATACTACCATATATTACCAATAAAATTGTTTGAAACAAAGATACCAGATCTTAATCAATGAAAAGCAGAGGCAAACTGGCTATTTAATTTACAAGGGAAGTGTCCTGCATACCACTGCCCTGGAGTGGTTGGAGGTCTGCTAGTGGCCAGAAACCAGCAAGGTCATGTCCCAGAGCTTTTCCAGTGCTCCAGGGTTTCATTTGGCAACCGTGATTGGCATCAACACGCCAGCTGCTTTCTCCTACGCTGATGCCAGTTGGTGCCAGTGTAGAAGAAGTAATGAATGACTGCTGGGTGATTATCATGGAAGATATGTCATAAGAGCATAAGAGAAGCCATGTTGAATCAGGCCAATGGCCCATCCAGTCCAACACTCTGGTCACACACACAGTGGCCAAAAAAAAGGAGGTTCACAAGTGGGGCTAGAAGACCTTCCATCAATGGTTACTGGCCAAGAAGACTAAAGATTATCTCCTTGTCCAGAGGAAGAAAAGATCTCAATACTAGCACTAGGAGACATCAGGGGAAGGTCATGGCCTCTATTTCTTGATTGTTGGCACTCCAGTGGAAATGATTAGCCACTGTGTAATAAAATAGAATGCTGTTGGTCTGATCCAGCAGGACACAATTTATTTGTTACGAAGTCTGTGCTGCTGGCAGGGTTTGGGATGAGGGGCCTCTGTAGTTCTAGCCTACAGAGGTTGTTCAGCTTGTCTTGCTCCTGGGCGATTTTAACTTCCCAGTCCATCCATGTTGAAAAAAGTCTGTTTCGCCATGACACTTGAAGAACTCCTGTGAACTGCTCTTGCCTTTTCTCAGATGAGCCTGACAGACTGTTTCAAATCCTTAACACCAGTTAGCAGTATTACATTGTCAGTTCTCAGCATTGCTCATCACAGTTGCCTGTCTGTTAGTTGAAGTACCTGCTTTCATGCCATTAGCATGGGGTACTAGTATGGAATCTGCCAGATAATGCAGCAACAGGTAGGCCACGTTTAACAACCATTTAGAGCCAGATAAAATTATACCAGAGGCTGCACTCTAATCTGAGATCTTACTTCAGCCTGCCATGATTCTTCTGACAGAGGCACACGATGGCTGTGAGGCAAGCACAATGTGCGGGAGGGGAGGGCCTTAATAATTCACTCTGAACCAGGGCACAGCCCTGGAGCCTATTCTATAAACTGGGGCTCACTCCCTACATGTGATACATTTATCAGATTTGAAGGTGGTCATGAAATACATGGCTAAGAGACTGGGCTGTGGAGCCTTTGAGATCTCAACTAGTTCACCTTGTGGTCAATACATTCAATATTACAGAAATCCAAAAAGGTTTGATAGTCCACTGAAGACAATAGAATCATAGAATTGGAAGGGACTTCCAGGGTCATCTAGTCCAACCCCCTGCACAATGCAGGAAATTTATAAATACCTCCCCCTAAATTCACAGGATCTTCATTGCTGTCAGATGGCCATCTAGCCTCTGTTTAAAAACTACCAAGGAAGGAGAGCCCACCACCTCCTGAGGAAGCCTGTTCCACTGAGGAACCGCTCTAACTGTCAGGAAGTTCTTCCTAATCTTGAGCCGGAAACTCTTTTGATTTAATTTCAACCCATTGGTTCTGGTACTACCTTCTGGGGCCACAAAAAACAATTCCACACTATCCTCTATATGACAGCCCTTCAAGTACTTGAAGATGGTGATCATATCACCTCTTGGTCACCTCCTGCTCCTAATAGTTGATACTCCAATGTTAATGCAATGTCAGTTCAAATTTTCATTAATTCCATGAAGTATTGGCTATGTTGCTACAGCACTACCAACTTCTTCCTGTTTCAAATATTTTGTCAGGCATAGGACTATTGGAAAAGTTCAAATAAGTCAATAAAGACATAGACTTGTAAATACATTCCTGATGGGACCGCAAGTCTCCAAAAATTCTCCAATAGGCAAAAATTTCTCCAATAGGCAGTCCTGAAGCAACATATTCATTCTTCATGGAATTAATGAAAATTTGAACCAACACTACATTAACATTGGAGTATCAACTTTATTAGGAGCATTATCTTCAGTGGACTATCAAACCTTTTTGGATTTCTGTATTATCGAATGTGTGTATAATGCATGGTTATACTTTTTAATCTTTTATAATAAATTGGATGTGGTAGGTTTCATAGTAATTTAAGTTACAGTTCATTATATACTGACATAGTCTTCTGTTTGGCAACCAGGACAGTGTGTTGATATGCTACTGGAAGCAGGATCTTCTACAGAGCAACCAGAGAAGGGACCTGATCAGCTACTAAAAAACCAGAAGTTGAAAAAATGGTCTCCAGAACAAAACAGAATCATCATAAGAGAACATAAGAACATAAGAGAAGCCATGTTGGATCAGGCCAACGGCCCATCAAGTCCAACGCTCTGTGTCACACAGTGGCAAAAAATTTTATATACACACATACACTGTGGCTAATAGTCACTGATGGACCTGTGCTCCATATTTTTATCTTGAAGGTGGCTATACTTGTGGCCGCCACCACCTCCTATGGCAGTGAATTCCACATGTTAATCACCCTTTGGGTGAAGAAGTACTTCCTTTTATCCGTTTTAACCTGTCTGCTCAGCAATTTCATCGAATGCCCACGAGTTCTTGTATTGTGAGAAAGGGAGAAAAGTACTTCTTTCTCTACTTTCTCCATCCCATGCATTATCTTGTAAACCTCTATCATGTCACCCTGCAGTCGACGTTTCTCCAAGCTAAAGAGTCCCAAGCGTTTCAACCTTTCTCCATAGGGAAAGTGCTCCAGCCCTTTAATCATTCTAGTTGCCCTTCTCTGGACTTTCTCCAATGCTATAATATCCTTTTTGAGGTGCGGTGACCAGAACTGCACACAGTACTCCAAATGAGACCGTACCATCGATTTATACAGAGGCATTATGATACTGGCTGATTTGTTTTCAATTCCCTTCCTAATAATTCCCAGCATGGCGTTGGCCTTTTTTATTGCAAATGCACACTGTCTTGACATTTTCAGTGAGTTATCTACCACGACCCCAAGATCTCTCTCTTGGTCAGTCTCTGCCAGTTCACACCCCATCAACTTGTCTTTGTAGCTGGGATTCTTGGCCCCAATGTGCATTATTTTGCACTTGGCCACATTGAACCGCATCTGCCACGTTGACGCCCACTCACCCAGATTTCTCCAAGCTAAAGAGTCCCAAGCGTTTCAACCTTTCTTCATAGGGAAAGTGCTCCAGCCCTTTAATTATTCTAGTTGCCCTTCTCTGGACTTTCTCCAATGCTCCATGCAATGTTATTTTGAATCAGGGCCTGAAGAGTGCAGATATTTGAAATGAATGTTTAAAATATGGAAAGAAGATGTCTCAGTTCTACCATCACTGAACAGCGACTAGCCGATCAGCACAATTTTATCATGTAAAACAACTTTTCCACAGCAGTTGAGCTAGATGAAATAAGAAACAACAGCCAACCAAATGGACAACATGAAGAACAAGAAATAAATGCAACCAACCAAGAAACAGGCCACAGAAATACAGTTGCTTTTGAAAGACCACTAATTAAGAGCGAGATATTATCAGGTCAACTCTGTGCAGGAAGAACTGAAGGCAAAAATTTTAGGGCATACTAACAAAGAAGACAGACAAAGATTCCTCTGCTTAGAACAACACCAAAGAAAGGATTTGTAAGATTAATTGAGAATATCAATGCAGTGATTGAAACAATTTCTACAGTAAACATAATTGAAACCAGTTGGTGTACAGTGTGGTGATTATAGTAATAAAATAGCTGGGAATGGACATTAAGAAAAATGCAGCTAAGGATTTGTAGGTGAACCCAACCTGGCAAATGAGATGAGGGGAGGGATTAAAAGAAAGGAAACTCAAAAATGAAAAAAAAAAAAAACCTCAGGAATGAATATCATTTATATATAAAAACAATAACTTAAGTTGCAGAAGAAATCAAACAAAAAATATTTGGAATTATTATTGTTATTGCTGTGAATTGTCACAGTCACATATTTGACTGGTAGATGGTGTTCTCAATCTGAGATTTAGCAAAGTTCTTGGGAATTGCAAATGTACCTTCACAAGATTAAGTGTTGTCGTTGTTAAACACTGATATTTATTTCTTTTCTACAGAATAACTATGTTAAAGGCACAATTCATCCAAAGTCTTCCAGTCCTTCTCAGCCTCTCCTGCCCACAATATTACACCACATACATATTGTTAGACTAATCATCCTGGAGTTCTATCTGGTTTACTGCCATATTGCTTTATTGTTTGATTGTGTATTGTCTGATTGTTTTAACTTGGTTTTTATCACATGCAACTGTTATTTATACTTGAATTGTTGTGAATTGCTCTGATCCCATTTTGAGATAGGGGAGGATGTAAACCAACCAACCAAACAAACAGATGTACTTTGGGGCCTTCTGAATTTCAGTGGGAGAAATTAAAGTTTATGTTTAATGCTTCATTTGAAAGCAATGGGGAATGAAAATATTTAACTGTGGTGGATCATTCCCTAGATATTCAAAGCACTTTTGTGGGTTTTTTTAAAACAAATATGCAAGCTTTACCTAAAATAATCTCTTTTGCTTCTATGAAATGAAGAATGAAACAGATCTTGTTTCCTTCAAAACATGCCATATTATAAAATCGCATCAGTGCCTTTCCTCTTCTGCCTGCCTCTTGACAGTATGTCATCTTGGAAAGGTCTCTGTCTTAACTTTCCACTACCCTGGGGGTGTCAGTGTGGACTGACACCGCCTTGAAAGGATGTGCATTTCACTAGCAAAAAGAGAATTATTGACACTAGGCATGGCCCACTGTCAACAGTCTGGCATATTATTGAGTGGTGAACATCTTTTAGCAGGTTATTAGCCCCAGAACAAATTCTGCTTTCAAAATATACCTTGGCATCTGCCAGAGTATGTTATGGCAACATTCTAAGCTGAATATTCAGGGGTAGATATCCCTTAACAATTTTCAGATTTTAGTTTGGGGACTGGTGTCCAAGTCCTTTTGATTGCTTTCTGAATGCTGAAAACACTAAAAAATCTGACACGAAACATGTGATACCTCCTGAAAATGGTACCATCAAAAGAGATGTCTTTCATTAATTTGTTCAGTTATTTGTTTTAAAAGGAACTCATAATTATAAAGTTAAAATGATGCCTGTTCTGAGTTATAGCAAATTCATATTTCAGAACTCCTTATTCCAGTTAGAATGTTGAATTCCATCAGTGGGATTTCAGTATGTGAGTCCACTGCCATGTGCAAAGGGATTCTATCATGTTCAATAGAATCTTATTTCACTCTTTCTCTGTCAGGGCATGTATGTGAGTGTGTATACAAGCACTGAATCAGGGCAGTCTGAAGTATGGGAGAACTATGTGCACCACCCAATGACAGAATTATGTTAAGCCCTGGGATTCTGCTACATCTATGTAGGGAAGAATCATGTTTCCTACATTTAGAAAGGGATACTACAGCACTTCATGGTCCTATTCTGATTGTGTCTTAGATGAAACCTCATTGCAGTAAACCCATGCGTCCCAGAGAATTTGGACCTGGCACTGCAGGCCTTGGCAACTTGGTTAAGGCTGAGTGGGCTGAAATTGAATCCAGCGAAGACAGAGGTCCTTTGCTTGGTTCGGGGTGCTCTGGGAGGGGAAATATCTCTCCCAGTTTTTGACAGGGCGCCATTGAAAGTGGCGTGCCGAGTCAGGAGCCTGGGAGTTCTACTGGAGCCTTCACTATCAATGGAGGCCCAGATAGCAGCCACTGCCAAGTCAGCCTTTTTTCATCTGAGGCGGGCAAGGCAGTTGGCTCCCTTCCTAGAGCGTCAGGACCTGGCAACAGTGATCGATGCAACGGTCACCTCAAGACTCGATTACTGTAATGCCCTCTACATGGGGCTGCCTCTGTGCCGAACCCGGAAGCTGCAGCTGGTGCAGAACGCGGCTGCCAGACTGTTGCTGGGGCTCCCAAAGTGGGAGCACATACAGCTGGGGCTGCGTGAACTGCACTGGCTGCTAGTTACATACCGGATTCATTACAAAGTGCTGGTTATTACCTTTAAAGCCCTAAATGGCCAAGGACCTGCCTACCTTAGGGACCGTCTCTCCCCGTACGAACCCCAGAGAGCACTGAGGTCAGCAGGAAAGAACCTGCTGACTATTCCCGGGCCAAAAGAGATAAAACTACAGAGTACCCGTACTCGGGCCTTCTCTGTTGTGGCTCCACACCTATGGAACCAGCTTCCGGAAGAAATGCGGGCCCTACGGGACTTTGAACAGTTCCGCAGGGCCTGCAAGACCATCCTTTTCCGAATGGCCTTCACCGACTAAGGAGAGAGACTGTTAAGTAAGCTCACCATCTGTATAATAGCACCAACATATTAATATTATTTTACCGTTTTAGAATTTTAATAGAATTTTAATTAAATTGTTAAATTGGTATTGTTAAATGCTGTATAATGTATGTATTGATTTGTGTTCTTAGCCGCCCTGAGCCTGCTTCGGCGGGGAGGGCAGGATATAAAGAAAATTGATGATGATTATGATGATGATGGGGGGAGGCATTGCATAGATGCAAAACTACCATATCAGCAGAAGTCTTCTTTCTGACATGCTAGTTTTTACCTGTAGGGAATATTGTATGTGGGAAATAATTCAAACATTTACTTTGCCACCTGATGTTTGAAGTGGTATTGCTTAACAACTGCTGCATTGCCATTTTACAACAACCCTATTTCTTTTCTTTTCTTTTTCTTGAACAATTAGCTCATTTTACGATGTCTTCTTGAACAATTATGTGTGTCATGAACATAGGCACTTTTTAAAGAATGGGCAAAATTGATTTTCTAGCCCCACCTTGTGATGTGTTCCTACACTGGTTGTCACACACTAAAAAGCAGCCCCATATCAAGCCCCACCCCTCTGTAATATGCACCTTCCCTTAGCTGTTTTGTCCCCCAAATCAAAATGAAGAGTCGGACACAATGCATTGGTATAAATAATGGGCCACTTTATTAATCATCATAATAAATGGCAAGGGCACCCAAACTGTGGCCTAGTCAGGGCTAGGGGTCTCAACAGACCGCTCCCCTGCCATTCGCGGGTGAGAGACCCAGCCCCCAGCCAGAGCTGTGTGACACAGCTCCCACCAGGCCGGCCCAGCAGGGAGGCACGCCCCAGAGGGTCCAACCACCAGACGCACGTCTCAATGGAAGGCACTCTCTAGTTCACTCCTACCTGCTTCCAGAAGTCTGGCCAGCTATCCGCGCACCAATGTCCGCGAAAAAAGACTCCAAAACCCAAAGACCAAGCAGCATCAGACATGACCTGGAGCTCAGCTTCAAGCCTCATGTCCTCTCTCCAAAAAGAGACACCATTAAAGGACTCCAAAAATTCCTGCCAAACCCTCAAATCTTCCCTCATGCTGCTGGTAACCTGTGTTCTATGCTGAGGCAAGTATAGTCCTGCCATAGCATCACAGAGCCTTCAGAGAAAAGCTCGCCCCGGAGCAACCACTTTGCAAGCAAAGTTAAGATGCCCTACCAGCTGCTGCAACTCGAGCAAGGTAACCTTCCTTTTAAGAAGAAAGGAATGAATCCTATTCCTCAACTCGACTATTTTTTTTTAAAGGTACCCTGGACAGCTGTGCTACAGTATCAATCTCAACCCCCCCAAAAGTCAGCTTTTGGGCCGGACCCTCCATTTTTTCCGGAGCCAAAGGAACCCCAAGCTCTGCGGCCAGCTCTATAAAGCCAGACAGCAGCTTCCCACAATGCCCATTCCCTTTGGGACCCACAAAGAGATAGTCATCCAAATAATGAATGACATCCTGTAAACACACTTTCTCCTGAACAGCCCATTCCAAGAATTTGCTAAAACGAAAGCTGAACAGGATACAGAGCAGCCCATTGGCAATGCTCTATCCATGTAAAATTGACCCTCAATAGAAAATCCCAAGAGCTCGAAATCATCGGGATGCTTTGGTTGAAGGCGAAATGCAGATTTAATATCGCATTTCGCCAACTCTGCACCCACCCCGCAGCATCTTACAATGGCTACAGCCTGGTCGAAGCTGGTATACCTGAGCATAAATGCTTGGGAATCCCATCATTAACAGACTTCCCTCTGGGGAAGGAAAGATGGTGAATCAAACTAAATTCACCTGGTGCCTTTTTAGGCACAACACCCAATGGGGAAACCCTAAGGTTATGCACCGGAGGATGGGGAAAAGGGCCCAAAATCCTGCCTTTAGCCAACTCCTCGGAAATCTTATCTCTGACAACCTGCTCTAAGCCCTTAACGGAACTAAGATTCCCAGACATAAATGGGGCCCAAGGCCCCTGAAAAGGAATCCTAAAACCAACCTTAAAACCCTCTAGCAAGTAAAAGCTGTCTGCCCTTCATGGGTACCTAGACAGTCAATGCTCAAGAGGACCCGCCTTTATCGGACTGGGCCCCTTTTCCAGCCTGATAGGTTCCTCCCCCCCCCCCAGGCTTCTTTGGATTCTTGCGTCCCCGGGCTTTCGGGCAGTTATTAAAGGAGTGGGACCCACCACCCATGGGGCATTCATACTTGAACTGGCAAGCCTTCCTGCTACACACTTCCTGAGAACCACATTCCCAACAGAGCAGGCAGTGTTGAATCGCCTGCCCCGCTGAACTGCGGGGAGAGCCTGATGACGCTGCGGAGGTTGCAGATGACCTGTTCACCAAATGACCGCTATCAGAGCGATCACCCAAATTTGGCCGTGCTGGAGACATGACCTGCAGCCACAGCTGCTGATGAATACGATCCCACTGAAGGGAAGGATACAAGGCAGCCCTCATCCGAAACTCCTCGTCATACTGCATCCAGACACGGCCGCTAAAGCTCGTGTACCCCTTGTAAATTATGTCCAAGTATTGGATAAGGGCAGCTGCCCTCCAAGGCTGTGCCCGAGCAATCACCCCAGCGTAAATAAAAAACCCAGGAAGTCAATTAGCCCAGGGCCGATCCACTTTACGCTTTTTTAACTTTTCTTTTTCCTTTTCATCTAACTCCTCTTTATCCTTTTTTTTCCAACTCCTGGAAAAGGAGGGAAAAAATGTTCACGTACTCTCCCTTCACGATTTTTTCCCTAGTTGCGGGTAGCAAATGGTTCCCTAAAGGCGAGGCTACATCACCGAAGGGCAATGTGGTAAAAGGAACCATCCCATAAGGAGAAGGGGTGCCCTAATTTCCCATAAAAGAGCCTGCCATACCATGCTGCCCCACACCCGGCCACGCCCCACAAGGGCCACATCGTCCATTCGGCCAAGCCCAATTTCAGAACGAGCCCGACCCAGAGGGGGCAACCAACCCAGAATTCACAGCAGGAATGCCCTGCCTAGCCGACGAGGCAGAACCTCAAGGTCCCCACGGACAAGCCTGCCCAGCATAAGCCTGCCAGTTGTCCCCGGCCTTACACACAAATCCAGCAGGAATCAGCGACGATCCAACTCCAGGGTTTCCTGAAGATGACCACCGGGGTGCAAGGCACTGCCAGCGACGAATGCACCAGATCTGCACTCAAGGATAGACAACCTGGTTAATATATTTGCTTGGAGCCCCCTTTTAGAGGCCCTATCCCTCTCCACCCCTTCTGAAGAAGGAATACCTGTCGCCTGTTCCAGAGCCCGCAGCCTTTGCATAATATTGGCATTAACAGCCACATCACCCTCTTCATCAGGTGAGGACAATGGGGTTGGAGGCTTCTTGGCAGGAGCCTTAGGGGCCTTAGGCGCCGGCTTCTTCCCTTTAGACCTCCCAGACCCTTTTCCACCAGACACCTTTATAAGATACGGTAGCACTTCAAAATGGCTTCCCGCAAGAGCCTCCTAAAATGGCCACCCTCCCTTGAAAAAGAAAAGGGACCCAATATGGCCAACACCCCACACACTTACAGACAAAAATGGCAGACCCAGCTAAGGCAACAATCGCCTTAACTCCCCCTGGGAGTCTCAACCCCCCACAAAAATTCTTTTCCCTGCCAAAAGGGAGGGAGAGGGCAGACCACCCCAAGCCCAGAAAGGACAATATCAACTACAGCTTGCAAGCTCCCTCTATTAGCCACCAACGACCCCAGAAACTCCTTCAGCCCACAGAACGAGCCACAGACAAGCTACAGACGAGCCACTCAAGAAGCCCCCAAATGCTGGGAAAAGCCCCTGCCGCCTTCAGGGACCCGCAGGCACCGCCGCCGCGCAACGGGGCCCCGCTACCACCAAGAAACGAAGGCCTCCAATCAAGCAAGGGAAAAACACGCCGCACAATGAAGCTTCTCGCCTGGAACGATCTTCTCCGGGACTGAAGCAGGGAGCGGAGGTCTGGCCGTTACGATGACCTGGCCCCGCCCCCTGAAATATGCACCCAAACGGGTCGATGATCCTCTCTTCCCTCCAAGGGGGCAAAGCCTGCAAATGCAGCCTAGCAGCGTTGCTGCAGGTTGCAAGCATAAAAATCTTGCTATTTGCCTAGCCAGTATGGGGAAAGAAAAATGCTCATAAAAATAATTTCAGGAAATAAGGTAATGTTAATTCTACATTAAAGAGAGATAGGAGGAACTTAGCACATGGTTGTTTTTTTCAGCAGAGGCCTGGTGTTTTTGTATCATCTGGTTTCACTTCAAAAGGTAACTGTGAGGAACAAAACAGGTGGATATGAGGAGTTTGGCCTCCTGCCCTGAAACCCTGAGCTTTCACTGAAGGCTTTTAGTTGCAGGGTTATACTTGAAATGTGGGTAGTGCTTTATTATGATTTTCTTTGGCTAAGATGAAAACATGACTTAAAGTATTCTTGAAAACATGATAAACATAAGCTGAATGCTTTTTTTAAAAAAAAAAATCTATGACCCTGGTAACAAAACAGGAAACAATTTCAGAACAGTGTTTCAATAGAATTGAGCAATGTGTTCTATTTTAAACAAAATCATTTTAAAATCATTTTAATTAGGGTAGAAATTATTGGGAGGGTTTTATAATTAACGAGCTAGAAAAATTGATTGGTGGCAAATTAATTAGGGAAGATATTTATTGGAAGGGTTTTTACAATTAATGAGCTTTTAGATTAAATCAATTGGATTTTTGGCTAATGATCGAGAAGTTAGGGAGTTAATTAATTAAATAGCTATATAGGAATTGGCAGATTAGTTTAACTAGATTAGTTTAATTAATTTATAAAAACAGATAGATTGGCTGGAAGGAGGGGTGAGAAGAAGAGGGTAGCTCAAAAGGCTCCACCGGACTAGGGATCATTGACAAGATGACTGGCCTAGGGATACCAGTACTCCTGGGGAGGGGAAGATATGACGGTGGGACGAGGCAGAGTTATAAGGGAAGGAGACCGAGACATAAGAGTGCTCGACCCCCTTCCAGCCTCCGTCCCATCCCGACGGTGACAAGTAGTAGGACCAGGCTGAATTACTCGCCTCCGTCACTGGTGTTATGCAACGCCAGGTCCATTAATAATAAGACCTCTGTCCTGCGAGAGTTTCTGACCGAACAGGACATGGACCTGGCTTGCGTGACCGAGACCTGGGTGCGGGAAGGGGAGACGGTAGCTCTCTCCCAGACCGTTCCCTCGGGATACTCGGTCTTCCACCAGTCACGGACTAGCGGGCGGGGGGGAGGGGTGGCTCTTCTCATACGAGAGGCTTACTCCTTTAGGGCACTTCCGGCCCCAGAGATTCCAGGCATAGAATGTGTTGGCCTGATGTGGGATGTTGGGGAGGGGTTGGCGATTTGGCTGGTGTACCGACCGCCTAACGCACCGGCCAACGCCTTACCGTCCCTGGTGGAGGCCGCGGCGGGCTGGGCGTTGGAGCACCCAAGGCTTTTGGTCTTGGGTGACTTCAATGTCCATGCTGACGACGCGGCCTCCGGCCAGGCGACGGACCTGGTGTCATCCATGGCGACACTAGGACTCTCCCAGGTTATTACAACGCCCACTCATCAGGCGGGACACATGTTAGACCTGGTCTTTGCGGCCGGAATATCAGTGACTGATATTGCAATGGAAGCAGTGCCATGGTCAGATCACTTTGCCCTTAAGGCTCGTATGGGAGTGTCACCCAAAACCTGTTTAGGCGGAGAGCGTATTTTAGCTCACCCGCGGAGCCAGATGGACCCGGAACGGTTCCTAACGGCTCTTCGGGACACCTGGCCTGCTGGCGACTCCCTGGATGATCTGGTAGAGTCCTGGAACGATGGGCTCTCCAGGGCCATCGAGGAGGTCGCACCCAAGCGCCCTCTGCGTTCCCGCCCGAAGCCGTCGCCCTGGTTCAACCAGGGGCTGCGGCAACAAAAGCGGGGACTCAGACGGCTAGAGAGGCAATGGCGGCGTACTCGAGACGAAGTGACCCGAACATCTTATAGAGAGAATTTGAAGGCCTATGAGATGGCAATCAAAGCCGCAAAGAAAGCGTTCTTTGCGGCTAAGATTGCGTCCGCAACTTCGCGCCCGGCCCAATTGTTCGACATAATTAGAGGACTTACAACACTGCCGCAAGGCAGACCAAATTCTATTGAATTGGAAATAGGCTGTGAGGCTTTTGCGAAATTTTTTGTGGATAAAATCGCGTCACTCCGCCCCGACTCCTCAGCCAATTTTGAGACAGTTAGTGAACCCGAGGCTCCGAGCCTGTCTTCGGATTATACGCTGGATGACTTCGACCCCCTCAGCCTGGAGGAAGTTGACAGGATACTCTTAGCTGCTCGCCCAACTACCTGTAAATTGGACCCATGCCCTTCCTGGCTTATTAAATCTTGCCAGGGTGACCTTAGATATCCTATACGGGATATCATAAATAGATCCCTGAGGGAAGGGCACTTTCCAACGCCACTCAAAGAGGCCGTGGTCCGTCCCCTCTTAAAGAAACCATCTTTAGATCCGGCCCAATTGGCAAACTATCGGCCGGTTTCAAATTTGCCCTTTTTGGGCAAACTTATCGAGAGGGCAGTGGCGAAGCAGCTGCAGACTTTCCTGGAGGATGCTTCCATCCTTGACCCATTTCAGTCCGGCTTTCGCCCGGGACATGGGACGGAGACGGTGCTGGTCGCCCTAATGGATGACCTTCAACGGCATCTGGATCGGGGCAGCTCGGCGGTGCTGATGTTGTTGGACCTGTCGGCGGCGTTCGACACGGTCGACCATCGGCTACTGAAGGGTCGCCTCGCCGACACAGGGATTCAGGGGTTGGCTTTACAGTGGCTTTCCTCTTTCCTTGAAGGTCGGGGACAAAGGGTCGCAGTTGGGGGGGAGCTGTCCCGGAGGTGCACACTTGACTGTGGTGTGCCTCAAGGGGCGGTTCTCTCCCCGATGTTATTTAACATCTATATGCGACCTCTTGCCCAGATTGCCCGAAGGTACGGGCTAGGGTGTCATCAGTATGCTGATGACACCCAGCTCTATCTATTGATGGATGGCCAGCCGACCTGCGTCCCGGAAAATCTAGACCGGGCACTATATGCCGTGGCTGAATGGCTCAGACTGAGCGGGCTGAAGCTTAATCCTGCGAAGACAGAGGTCCTTTGCTTGGGTCGCCGTGGTCCGGAAGGGGGAATCCCCCTACCAGCCTTTGATGGTGCGCCGCTGATAGCGGCGGACAGGGTCAGGAGCCTGGGGGTGCTGTTGGAGCCTTCCCTAAAGATGGAGGCTCAGATAGCAGCCGCTGCCAAGTCCGCGTTTTTTCATCTTAGGCGGGCAAGGCAGCTGGCCCCCTTTTTGGAGCGCGACGACCTAGCAACAGTGATCCACGCTACGGTCACCTCGAGGTTAGACTACTGTAATGCCCTCTACATGGGGCTGCCCCTGTCCCGAACTCGGAAATTGCAGCTGGTGCAGAATGCCGCGGCCCGGCTGTTATTAGGTCTCCCAAAGCGGGAACACATTCAGCCGGGTCTTCGGACCCTGCACTGGCTTCCAGTAATATACCGAGTCCGGTACAAGGTGCTGGTTATCACCTTTAAAGCCCTATATGGCTTGGGACCTGTCTACCTGAAGGACCGTCTTTCCCCGCACGTTCCCCAGAGAGTACTGAGGTCGGGAACACAAAATCTCCTTACTATCCCTGGGCCGAAGGAAGCCCGGTTGAAGTCCACCAGAGAAAGGGCTTTCTCTGTTATGGCCCCTACATGGTGGAATCAGCTGCCGGAAGAGGTGAGGGCCCTGCGGGACCTTGTTCAGTTCCGCAGGGCCTGTAAGACGACCCTCTTCCGGCTAGCCTATACTTAGCTTGAGAATTTTACTGTAACTTGCTGGATTCCTTTTATATATAGCTGAAATATTTATGTGTATTAATAACTAGGGTTTTATCTGTTTTATCTGTTTTATCTGTTTAAATATGGATCCCTTTATATGTGTAATTTTGATGGATCTACTATTGGAAGCCGCCCTGAGCCACTTGTGGGAAGGGCGGGATATAAATCTTAAATAAATAAAATAAATAAATAAATTTAATTATGTCTACTGCATTTTATCCCCAGGGGAAATAATTCCAAAATCCAAAGGCTGCTCTTGTTGATGCCAATAATGACAATCTCATTGACATCCTGGTGGAGTAGGATAAGCTTTCATGGAAGCTCTCTTTGTGTGGAGGCCCAGTGTCTGACTTTGCTGGTGTAAGCACTCAATGCTTTTGGATCTCCTTTAGAACTGAAATAAGGCCTCCTACATTCTTTAAACGCAAAGGTACACGATGCCATGTGGAATGTGTGGAATTGTGTTCCTTGCAAAATCTGTAGGGGATTGCTTAAGAAGAGGCTATTGATTCTGCTTCAGGGTATGCAGTAGATGATCATTCAAGACGCTTCCAGCTCAGAATTTAATTGAAATTTTATAGATTCTGATATTTTCAAAAATATTTATTTAATTCATTTATATGCCATTGAACCCAATGAGGACACAAAGTATCTTACACTCTTCTCTGCTCCCCACCTTATCTTCACAACAACTCCATGAGCTACAATAAGTTAGGCTGATGAAGGTTAGGTTAGATTGTCATATCTGACAAATGGAACTTTGATGAAAGCTTATACTCCCAAAATCTTGTTGGTTTCTTTCTTTCTTTCTTTTTTTATAATTTTATTGACAAAAACATCATCTTTTTACAAATTATTATATTATTCTATCAAACCAATCTTAATACATAGTTAAAAGTTCTTCTTATAACTTTCATCCTACTTATATACCACAGTCTTTAAATTAAACTATCTTACACATAGAACACAAAATCTTGTTGGTTTCTAAGGTTCTACTGATCTAGCTCTTCTACTGCAGACCAACATATCACCTAAAACTAAGCTGAGAGTGTGTGACTGGCCCAAGATCACCCAACAAGCTTCCATAAAAGAGTGGAGATTGAACCTGGGTCTCCCAGATCTTTAACCACTACACCATACTGGCTAATCTGTCCACTTTGCATATAGTGAAGATGCCCCCAGAATGAAGGCTGAATAGGAATAAAAGTTGGGGAGGAAGAGGGCAGACAGGATGAACAATACCCTTCTTCCCTAGCCCTACCTTTCACTCAGACTTCATTCTGGGGGCATCTTCACCATATGCAAAATGGATCATAGGCATAGCTTACCCCTTTACTTTTTCTGAGTTCTTAGTTAAAGCATCTCAGATGGAAGCATTCCTTTGATGGACACATTCAGCTTTATATGCAGGAGAATAGATAACATCTCATGTTTCTAGTTCTTGTGGTTTAATATATAATCTGGACGATGAATGATTGGGTAAGTGGTGATTAGTGAATGTCTGATCTGAAGTAGAGAGAGGTGGCCTTCAGTATCATTTCAATATTTCATTTAAATAAGGAAAATAAATACAAAAGCTGTGTTGTGTGCCTTCCAGTCACACTCTGGGATCCTATGTTTAGTTGTTCACAAGCTTTATAAATATCCACTGAATAAGTTAACCTTTGCTGTATTGTTGTTCTTCATACTTGTCCATAGATGGTTGGCTCTTGTTCTCTGAATTGGTACAGATTGCTTACAGAGAACATGAGAGCTTTCAGAGGTTGAATGGGTTACTTACAATCATTGAATCTGAAAAGGATGCATATATTCCTGGTTAAAGCCTGACAGGTACTTCCAGTCTCTGACTCCATGTTTGCTGACAGCAGCTGTTAATGATGATCTTTCCTGGGCTCAGCATAACTGAGAGTCAGCTCATCAATTTGCCACAGTTCATTTCTTTGTCTTCACTGGTATTGTGAACAATTGACTGACCTTGTCTGTTCAGGTGCGCAAAAGGATACTGTCCAAGCTACAAGTTGCTTTCATTATCATACAGATCACTGGTCACCTGGAGAGGTATGACCCTTGTAGGGATGTTCCCAATGAACCACAGATGTCCTACCGACATTATTTTCTTTTGTAATTGTTGCTTATTTAAAGAGAAAGAGAGAGACAGGAAGAGGAAGTTGAAGAGAAGGGAAGAGTAGAGAGAATGAGAAATGCTAACATACTGTAAAAAAAATGAAAAGTGGGCCATACACATTAAGGTACAATATGTATCCCAAATATGTAAAGATTGACAGCTATAAGTTACAATGGTGGTCAGTGACTTAGGACTGCATTGACATTCCTGACTTTATGGTGGTCCACTGTTGTTAAGATAGTTTTGAAGGGAGAGCCTCACTGCATAACCTCTTTCTTGTTTCTTCAAAGGGGGGCAAAACAGATTCTTCCCAAGAAAATCAATGAATGTGGAGCAGAAATATCTGAGACAAACTTACTGAGTCTTCTGTATGATAAAATATTCCAAATCCTTTAGCAAGCCTTGTTTATGCAATATGTTGATTTACAGCATGTAACAAATCTTTTCAGCCTAGCTGTGAATTTTAACTTTGGGAAGCAGGAGAGATCTCTCTAGCATAATGGCCTTTATTAACAGGAATCACGCTATTGGACCAAGTTAATAACATAACACTAGCATGCTGCTAAGTTGCTTTTGAATAATGCCTTTAAAGAATATGGATATGGTGGCAAGTAGTCCAATGTACAATCTATTTCCTTTGATGAAATGTTTCAAAAATGTTATTATGCTTCCCATTATCATCTGATTTTTTTTTAGCTATTCCAAGAGCAGTGCTTGTTTAAAATATGTGAAGCTTCTAGAGAAGCAATTTCTATTTGTACTCCCTAAATTATTAGTATATTTGACAGACTGGAAGTCAGATAGCTCTAAATGCTTTTCCTGATTAGTATTAATGAATATTATGTTTACAGAAACCTGCCTACAAGGGATTTGTGTGTGTGTGTGTGCTCAAAAAATGTTGCGTAAAAATAAAGATGCTAACTTAGGAAGATGTAAGATGTAAAATACATTACAAGGTCAAATCCAGCCTCAACTTCATCTCTCTTTTCCATTAATGTTTTTAGAAGGAGTCTTCTAATGCATAGGTGCTAGTGCTTTGGGATTTGGTATGAAGATGTGACACCTCATCTTAAATTCCTTAACCACATTTCTTAAGTTGACAGGGATGTCAGGAAGCGTGCCTGATAAGGCTTGCTGTCCCCTCCGAACTGACTAATCATACATGAAGCCTTGGCAAGAGATAACCAGGTTACAGGAGACCCAAAATGACATCACATCAACTCCGTTTCATAACCTGTAGACACCAGTGCCTATCACCACTCCAGGTTGCTAACATCCTTGACACACAAATGGTATTTTCAGTCTCGGATGTCCCCCTTTTACTCTGTATCTGTCATGATGGGGTAAATCAAGAGCACATTTGTCACTAAATGTAAAGGACTATTAACTCCCCAGCACTTTGTCAGCCAAAGCATCATTTTTCTGGTGTACATCATCCCAGACCTCCTCAGCATTCTAGTGATTTGCATAACTGTTTGGCTGCCTGAACTGGCGATCAGAAAATAATGGCAAAGTTGTTCAGAATTCCATGAAAAACTCTGCCCAGAATAGGGGGGGGGGGGAGAGAAGAAAATAGACTGGTGCTTTAAATCTTGGAGAGTTGTTCACATCAGTAATGAATTTCAAATAATTTATTCACTACAGGAGTAAGTGGTTGGCATGCAGTCCTTGCAGCTGGTTTGTTGAGATAATTGATTTCCATATAGTTTAAAAGATGGAGGGTAGGTTGGTAGGAAAAATCTATGATGACTACTGTGGGGTTTTTGAGGGAAACCATGAATGCCATATCAGTTTAATTATAGCTCCATCTTTAGCTGACATGAGTTCTTTCCTACTAGCATTAAAATATCCCAGCATCTTGAAATGGAACAACAATGCATTTTTTATGTCCTTTCTCCTACCTTGTATGCTAGCTCAGAGCACAGTTACAAGTGTACTTCTAGCTTTCTCCCCCACTAGATAGTTAACATGACATGCAAGACCAGTCTGCATGACACAGATAACTCAAGGGAATGGGAACAAAGTAAATGAGCTGTATTAGTGTTTGGATGTGAGCTGGGCTGGGTGGCAAGGCAGGAGGGAAATAAATTCTCAGAACTTCTCATTTCATTTCTAGAATTGATTCCCCACCACCATGCTGACCCACTCCCACTCCCCTGTACACAAAGATTTTAAAAAGGTAATCATATTCAGAAAATGAGATGTTCTCTTTAGGTACCAATATCAATGTGTAAAAGGGGAGAAAAGTCATTAAAAAGACATCCTCCTCAATAAGGCCTATTATTTATCAACAAGCTAACTGAGGTAATAAAACAAGCCTTTTAGCAGCAATAAATGTGTCCTAAAGCACATCCTGGGAACACATAACTTCCTGACAGATGCCAGTTCGGTGTAGTGGTTGAGTGTGCGGACTCTTATCTGGGAGAACCGGGTTTGATTCCCCACTCCTCCACTTACAGCTGCTAGAATGGCCTTGGGTCAGCCATAGCTATTGCAGGAGTTGTCCTTGAAAGGGCAGCTGCTGTGAGAGCCCTCTCAGCCCCACCCACCTCACAGGGTATTCATTGTGGGGGGAGAGGATACAACAATAACAACAAAAAAGCCGCTCTGAGTCTCTGATTCAGAGAGAAGGGCAGGGTATAAATCTGCAGTCTTCTTCTTCTTCTCACCTACCACAACATGAGAGTCAGAGGGAGGAGATGATTGACTCATTATTCACCCCCCCCCCCCCAATTTGGTGGTGCAGTAATAAGATGCTCGCAAAAGGCACACTTAATAGACAACGAATGGGAGGGGGAGCTTAAGATGGAAACTGAAACGGAGGGGGAGAATTGGCCACCTGATATAACTCAAGGGATTGAGGATTTCTGGTACAAAGACGATAAACTATACATCCCAGAAACCCTCCGGAAAGAAGCACTACAACATTGCCATGACAATAAAATAGCCAGGCGCTATAGTCTGTAGGGTGTTTTGCAGAGCTGGGTACCAAGATTGGTGGATTCAACCCCTGGAGTCTACAAAATACCCTGCTCCTGTGGTGCAGTCTACATTGGCACTACCCAACGCAGTATCAACACCCGTCTCACCGAACACAAGAGACACTGTCGCTTGTTTCAGCCAGAAAAATCAGCTGTAGCTGAACATGCACTTCAAGAAGGAGACCACGTCATCCACTTTGAAAGAACTGAAGTCCTTTCTACGGTCTCACATTATCATACCCGCCTGAACAGAGAAGCTATTGAGATTTACAAACACCAGCACAATTTTAACAGAAAGGAAGAAGGCATTTTCATCCACCAATCTTGGTACCCAGCTCTGCAAAACACCCTACAGACTATAAATTGCAGAAAGTCTCAGAATAACCAGCAAATTCCACAGAACAATCAGCACAATCAACAACCATCTTCCTTATCTTCAAACCCCTTCCAACCTTCCCAGCAATTAACACAGAACAATGGTCACATTCAACAGCCAGTTTCCTTATCACTACCCTTCCAGGAAGCCCCACCAAACAATGGGCACATCCACAAACCAATTGCCTTTTCATCACACCCCCTCCAGCCTAGAAATAGCAGCTCTCCAGCAGCCCTGGCCCCACTCAATGCACAGCAGCCAAGAAGGTCTAAGCGCCTGCTCCGGCTGCAACGCCACTGAGGATGTTCTCCGCAGCTGAGAACGAAACGTCTGGAAGGAAAACTTTCTCCAGTAGAACACGGCACTTGATCCCGAAAGATTCTACAAACCCTAAGACTATTATTCGGCTGCAATATGGTCTGAACAAAATGAGATACTTGTTAGAGGGATTTCTCCTTGTTGTCTGATTGAAATTCATATGCTAACACTCAAAACTCCAGTTGGAGGAGATTGGGACGGACCGACTATCTGGGACTCTGAGCTACTTTTCAACTTGGATTAATGGACTGAGTTTGCTGACAGAGAAAAATGACTGCTAAGCTAAATCTTTCACAAAAAAGATATTTTAAGCAGTTTGAATTCTCTGAAGCAGGATCTTGGTTTATTGACAGAGTTGGTTAAGAAACAAATGGGAGCTTTTGTGCTGAAAGCTAGCAAAATCTCAAATCTACATGAGCAGAGTGCTAAAGAGAACCCGGTGACGTCTGTGGAATTGAAATGGGAGAGCGACTCATTGGGAAACAAAGAAAAGAAAATCAAAATGGAACCCTATGGCGTAACTAAAAAAGAAGACCAGAAATGGAGATTGACTGAAGTTATGTCGAGAAGAACAAAGGCTGTAGAATTTTTCCCACTTTCTTCGAGAGGGACAACTGCATTAAGAAGTAAGAAGGTGCATTTTAACCAGAAAATCATGATGTGGAAATCTTTCAGAAAGAAGAACCTCCTGAACTAGATCTCTCTCTGAGCGTTTTCGCACTGACCTTTTTCTGGCGTGACCACCCTCTTCACACCGGAGGATCTGCGCGGATTTCGCACAAGAAGCGCCGGCGCACCCAAAAGAGCCGGCAACTTCCGTCATGAAACCCGCTCAAACGGAAACCGCCAAGAAGCAGGAAAACGTTTGAGTGGCTTTTGCGACGGAAGTCGCCGGCTCTTTTGGGTGCGCCGGCGCTTCTTGTGCGAAATCCGCGCAGATCCTCCGGTGTGAAGAGGGTGGTCGCGCCCGTAAAAGGTCAGTGCGAAAACGCTCTCTGTGAATAGTTGGATATGGACTTTGCATGAAAATCTGATATATGATATTAGAAGGCTAAGTGAGATTCTTTTTTCTTTTTTGGGGCTATAATAAGTTGTCTTGTCTAAAATAATATGGACATAAAAGTTAAAGGACCAAAAAGTTTTTGAAAATAATTTTATATAAAAATAGTTAACCTAGATCAACTTTTAAGAAGGCAAATAGCATAATTATTTGGTAAATTGGTGATCTTGTCTTTAACAGATAATGATATTAGCGTTTTATGTTTGCTATTGGTATGGGTAATCCTACAAGTTAGTCTATAATTGTGAAGAAGGTAGACATCATAATTATTTTATAAATTAGTAGATCTCCTTCTAATATGTTTGTTTGAAGAAATTGTCTATAATAAGATAGATAAATTATTGTGTTCTATTTCTAGCCTGTTAAGGATAAAGATACTGGTCTCAGAGAAGGTGCATTTTAGTTATAAATCAGGAGATAGATTTTTTTTTTTTAACAAGAAGGGTCTCTTGAAATGTCTCTATCTTTGTGGGTAGTTGGGTATGGAACTCTCAATAAGAACAGGTATGTGACTTTTATTTTTGGGTTATATTAAGTTGTTTTTTTCTAGACCAATAGGGATATAAGAGTGGATTAATTGTTAAAAAGCCAGACAGCAGTTATTTTGTAATCTGGCAGATTTGCTTTTAATACGCCTCCCAGGAGAAACTGTTTATATTGAGATAGACAAAATACTATGTTGTATTTTTTTAGCTTCTTAAGGATAAAGATATTAATTTTATGTGTTATGTTAATGAGGATATTGTTAAACTAACAAACTAGTCTGTGTTTTCAACTTGGTTCAGCTAAATCAGACAGTTCCGTGTTGAGATTGCTCTGACTTTTTTATACTTATTTGTGTTGAAGAAGAATTGTTTAAACTTGTATTGCAAGTAATAGTTTTGTAAGAATGTTTTATAACAAAAGATAAAGATGTTAAAATACATGGAGAACTCTATACTTGCAGGTAGAACATATTGGGTATTTTATTTGGAGGTAAAATTATAACTGATATATTTGTATTTTTCTCTTTTTCTGCTTTTCCCATCCTGTATATGCCCTCCCCCCCCTTTATGTATCTATGCTGATGCTTCTTCTTTTTTGTAGTTAAAATCAATAAAAATTATAAAATCACAAAAAAATAAAAAATAAAAAAATGGCTTATAAGTACCTGGGTGCCTTTAAAGTAAAGAGGATTATAAATAAGGTGACTGTTGCACTGGACTTGCCTAAAACCTTTTTAAAAATCCATCCTGTCTTCCATTCTAGACTGCTGAAGAAAGAACCTGGTGGATCGCGGTGACACCCAAGCCCCCCCACTCCCACTCCTGAACCCATCCTGGTCAGTGACCAAAACCACCATGAAGTACAAGAAATATTGGATGCTAAACTGAAAAAGGGGACACTGTGCTTTTTAATTAAATGTTTGCATTCCCCCCCTCCCATAACGAATGGGTGCCATCTTCCCAAGTAAACACCCCATATCTGATTGTACATTTTATAAGGGGAGGGCAGGGTATAAATCAAATTAAACATAAACCTAAATTTCCCTCGAAACCCTGAGGGGCCACTTAAGGGGGGCATCATGTCAAGTTCCTTGCCATTCTCTGTATCTGTTTGATGTAACCTGAGGAATGTAATATTTAGAATGCTTAGTCTGCTGGAGAAATGAAAGTTAACAGCTTGCCTCTTGAGAGCTGGAAAACTGCTTGGTACCAAGGTCACTGTTCCCCTCTCGGGATGTTTTGTAGAATGCTTGGTAGTGAATGTGTGTGTGATTTGTAGCCACTACGTTTGAACTGTCTTCTCAACCTAAATTAAGGTGCACTTATAATGACCCCCTGCAAAAGTATATAACCTCGACCTGTGTTGCTATGTGCCAGTTTCGACACTGACTTCGTGTCAATGTATCCAGCCTTACAATAAATACTTATCCAAACACATGGAGAGTCACAATTATTGAGGGAGAATTGGGAACTTGACAGTAGGCCTATTTGCTATGGAGACATCAAGAAAACTGTTGGATATTGTAACTTTGCATTCAAGAAGATCTGGGAGGGAAAGAATTGTCTCACTGGGGTACGTTTAGCAGCTGGCCCAACTCTCTCTGTGACAGTGAGGATTCCTTGGGGGATGAGGAGCCTGCTGTAGCTGGTTCTGAGCCAGCAGTTGAACAACAGGAGATCGAGTTACCAACTGATCATAACTCACAGTCCCAGCCCACAGATGCAGCTAAGCCAACACCCTGCAGTTCTGAAATAATTAAACAAGCCTTCAGCGGCAACAACCCAGCTTACCTGGCTCCCCCACACTCATGCAGTGCCAGTGCTGTCAGTGGCATACAGAGTTGCAGGCAAGGAGAAAGAGCATGTGTCTCCTGGCCTGTTGTCAGCTGTCAACTGATGAGATAGATGAGTAGTTTCTGGATGGCTGTCAAATAATTGGCTGTAAATATGGCTCATTAAGACTTAGCTATAAAATCAGCCACAAAAAAACAGCTGTTTGTGGACACAAGTATGATTTGCTACTGGGTCACTGGAATCCCTGACTCTGTACAGGACTTGAACTTGCTACCTGGACCCCTGGACCCTAGACTGGACTTTGTTAACCTGCTCTCTGGAACCCCTGACTTTGGGCTGGACTTGGAGATCCTAAAACTTATTGCTGAGAACTATAGAAGTTAGCTTAAAAGATTCATATACCCCTTGAAGCAAAAGTACCAGCAGGAATCCTAGAGGAAGAGAACTAACAAAGGCAAGGAATTGGACTTTTGGATAATAAAAAATGAGATTGATAAGAACACGTGAATTCCCTGCATTGTGAAGGAGGCTGGACTAGATGGCCCTGGGGGTCCCTTCCAACTCTATCATTGTTATGGGATCAATGGATGACAGTGAGACTTTCATATTTGAAAATTCCCAGACAGCAGAAGAAATTCTTAAGAACCTAGAAGAGTTTTTTGGATTTACTAGTATTAAATTGCAAGGATTATGAACAAGAAAACATCACAAAACAAGTTTCCATAACAGGGAAAATTGTGAAAAATACATATCTGAACTGAGAAAGGTTTTTGAAAATCTAGCAATCTGTGGCTTAATCTAACTGATGAACAAAAGGCATTTTTTATGCTTGGGACTTTGTGGAAAGATTTTTTTGCATTTGTGAATGTGCAGAGTCAAAGCCAAAAGAAAGACTTTCAGTCAGACACTAAAAGAATTGAGGGGGGAATGTGCAAAACAGCTTATTGAATGTGAATCAACAAATGGCTCGTTACATTCCCTTAACAAATCTTTCCTTTGATCTAATATTTGTACATCTGCAAAACATGATAGATTAAAATAGGGTTGCCAGGTCCCTTCTTCATTGTGGTGGAAGGATTTGGGGGGCATTCCAGGAGTGGTGACACAAAGTCATCAACTGGAAATGACATCATTGTGTCGATGCTGTTGGAGGTGACACTGATTTCTGGGCAAAACTATGGGTTTTTTGCTTCAAAACCATAGAGTTCACCCAAAGGCCAGAGTGTTGCTATGTGATGTCTCCAGTGCGATGATATCACTCGGAACTGATGTAATTGTGTCAGGGACATCACATGACAATGTTACTGTTTGGGTGGTGGGGTTTCATTATCTCTGCTAGTGTCATTTGGCATTTAAAATCACTCAGCTTTCCAATATATAGGACAGATGTATTTACATTCTAGCTGTATCTGAAGAAGTTAGCAGTGACTCACAAAGCCTCGTACCCTGCCACAAATTTTATTAGTCTCTAAAGGTGCTACTGGACTCTTACTCTTTTCTTATGTATGTATTTTATATATTGTTTTATTCTTAATAGACTCCCCATTTATTTTTGTTTATTGTTTATAGACTCCTCATTCATTTTTGCTTATTATTTATAGACTCTTCAGTCTAGCTGGTTCACAGTCATTGATGGCCATTTTTGAAAACATGCTTTTTTGGGAAAGTTTGTAAAAAAATACTTCTGTTCAAGGAAAAGAAGCTGAATTATGTGTAACTGCATTACCTCTTAAAAAGTGGATTTAAAAAAAAAAACCCAGTTATGACAGTACATATAGTTATTCCTGTTCTGGTCAGTGGAAGATACAGATATAAACATGGAACTGAATTAGACTTAGTTGCCTCTACTATTGGGTCCCTTTTTCCTGATTTGCCTAATTCACAAAATCAGCATTGCTGTCAGATGGCCATCTGGCCTCTGTTTAAAAACCTTCATGGGAGCCCACCACCTTCCAAGGAAGCCTGTTCCATTAAGGAACCACTCTATCAGAAAGTCCTTCCTAATGTTTAGGTGAAAATTCTTTTGATTTAATTTCTACCCATTGGTTCTGGTCTGACCTTCTGGGGCATCGGAAAACAATTCTGCACCATCCACTATATCAGGGGTGGCCAACGGTAGCTCTCCAGATGTTTTTTGCCTACAACTCCCATCAGCTACCCAGCCAGCTTGGTCAATGGCTGGGGCTGATGGGAGTTGTAGGCAAAAAACATCTGGAGAGCTGCCATTGGCCACCCCTGCTCTATATGACAGCCCTTCAAGTACTTGAAGATGGTTATCAAATCACCTCACAGTCATCTCCTCTCCAGGCTAAACATACCCAGCTCCTTCAACCTTTCCTCATAGGAATTGGTCTCCAGACCCCTCACCATCTTCAATGTCCTCCTCTAGACAAGTTCCAGCTTGTCTATATACTTCTTAAGAACATAAGAACATAAGTGAAGCCATGTTGGATCAGGCCAATGGCCCATCCAGTCCAACATTCTGTGTCACACAGTGGCCAAAAAACCCCCAAGTGCCATCAAGAGGTCCACCAGTGGGGCTAGAAGCCCTTCCACTATGCACCCCCCGAAGCACAAGAATACAGAACATCACTGTTCCAGACAGAGAGTTCCAACAATAAAATGTGGCTAATAGCCACCAGTGGACCTCTACTCCATATGCTTTTCCATTCCCCTCTTGAAGCTGTCTATGCTTGTAGCCACCACCACCTCCTGTGGCAGTGAATTCCACATGTTAATCACCCTTTGGGTGAAGAAGTACTTCCTTTTATCAGTCCTAACCTGACTGTTCAGCAATTTCATTGAATGCCCACGAGTTCTTGTATTGTGAAAAAGGGAGAAAAGTATGTCTTTCTCTACCTTCTCTATCCCATGCATAATCTTGTAAACCTCTATCACGTCACCCCACAGTTGACGTTTCTCCAAGCGTTTTCACCTTTCTTCATAGGGAAAGTGTTCCAACCCTTTAATCATTCTAGTTGCCCTTTTCTGGACTTTCTCCAATGCTATAATATCCTTTTTGAGGTGTGGCGACCAGAACTGCACACAGTACTCCAAATGAGACCGCACCATTGATTTATACATGGGCATTATGATACTGGCTGATTTGTTTTCAATTCCCTTCCTAATAATTCCCAGCATGGCGTTGGCCTTTTTAATTGCAAACGCACACTGTCTTGACATTTTCAGTGAGTTATCTACCACGACCCCAAGATCTTTCTCTTGGTCAGTCTCTGTCAGTTCACACCCCATCAACTTGTCTTTGTAGCTGGGATTCTTGGCCCCAATGTGCATTACTTTGCACTTGGCCACATTGAACCGCATCTGCCACGTTGACGCCCACTCACCCAGCCTCAACAGATCCCTTTGGAGTTCCTCACAATGCTCTCTGGTTCTCATCACCCTGAACAATTTAGTGTCATCCGCAAACTTGGCCACTTCACTGCTCACTCCCAACTCTAAATCATTTATGAACAAGTTAAAGAGCATGGGACCCAGTACCGAGCCCTGCGGCACCCCACTGCTTACCGTCCTCCATTGCGAAGACTGCCCATTTATACTCACTCTCTGTTTCCTATTACTCAGCCAGTTTTTGATCCACAAGAGGACCTGTCCTTTTACTCCATGACTCTCAAACTTTCTAAGGAGCCTTTGATGAGGAACTTTATCAAAAGCTTTCTGGAAGTCAAGGTAAACAACATCTATCGGGTCTCCTTTGTCCACATGTTTGTTCACCCCCTCAAAGAAATGTAACAGGTTAGCGAGGCAAGATCTTCCCTTACAGAACCCATGCTGAGTCTTCCTCAATAACCCGTGTTCATCAATGTGCCTACTCATTCTCTCTTTGATAATGGTTTCCACCAACTTTCCCAGTATTGAAGTCAGACTGACTGGCCTGTAATTTCCTGGATCTCCTCTGGAACCCTTTTTAAAGATGGGGGTGACATTTGCTACCTTCCAGTCCTCAGGAATAGAGGCAGATTTCAATGAAAGATTACATATTTTTGCCAGGAGATCTACATGTTCACCTTTTAGTTCTTTCAGAACTCTTGGATGTATGCCATCCCGATCTGGTGATTTATTGGTTTTTAATTTGTCTATCAGTTGTAGGACCTCCTCTCTCATCACCTCAGTCTGACTCAGGTCCTTCAGCACCCCTCCCAAAATTAGCAGTTCTGGAGTGGGCAAACATTTCTCATCTTCCACAGTGAAGATGGAGGCAAAAAATGCATTCAACTTCTTAGCTCTTTTCTTATCCTCCTTTAGTAATCCTTTTCCCCCTTGGTCATCCTAGGGCCCCACTGCCTCCCTGGCTGGTTTCCTGCTTCTAATATATTTGAAGACATTTTTATTGTTGGTCTTTATGTTTTTTGCAATATGTTCCTCATAGTTCCTTTTTGCCTGCCTGATCACAGTCTTGCATTTGATTTGCCACAACCTGTGTTCCCTTTTATTAACCTCACTTGAACTAGCTTTCCATCACTTAAAGGAATCCTTCTTCCCTTTTACAGCTTCCATTACTTTGTTTGTTAACCATGCAGGCTTTTTCTTATACCTATTTGTGCCTTTCTTAACTTGTGGTATATATTTTATCTGAGCTTCTAGGATTGTAGTTTTAAATAGCTTTTAGCTTCCCCAAGAGTTTTGACCCTTTTTACCTTTCCTTTCAGTTTCCTCTTCACATGACTCCTCATCTCAGAGAATTTACCCCTTTTAAATGAATTCATTTACCCCTGAAATGATGAGAGAGCGCGCAACAGGGTTGATGACAACAGTACCTCAGAAATGACCTTTGCTTAATTCCTCTGTTTCATTCATCTGCGTGCATGAGAAAGAAAGAAAGAAAGAAAGAAAGAAAGAAAGAGAGAGAGAGAGAGAAGAAGAAAGAAAGAAAGAAAGAAAGAAAGAAAGAAAGAAAGAAAGAAAGAAAGAAAGAAAGAAAGAAAGAAAGAAAGAAAGAAAGAAAGAAAGAAAACTGGTCACTGATTTCTTTTTCCATTTAATATCCTGCATCAGCTAAATAGTTGAATTGTATTTTCCTTCTATTTTTATCATTAAATTATGTAAAGTTATTCTTAAATTGCTTCTTAAATGAGGGACACTACTGAAATCAGAGCGTTGAACCTGATCAATACTTTTATGTGTCACAAATGACAAAAAGCTAATGCACTTGGAATTTACTGAAATGTTTATTGGTTTACAGCAGTCCTCCAGGGAACACTACAAATCCACAAAATGTTTGTGAATGCTCAGTGTTGCATTTCGAACACCGATTCCACTAATAGATGTGCAAAAAAAAATAACTCATGTAGACAGACAGGCAGCTCTCTAGTGACTGTGCCTGCCAAAACTTGTGAAGAGAAAAGCATTTCTATGTGGATCTGCAGTAAATTATACTTAACAAACTAGTTTTAAATTAGTCCGTTACAGGACTTTTTTTCTTTCATAACAGGAATGCAGTTCCAGCTGGCTTGGCATCAGGGGGTGTGGCTTAATATGCAAATGAGTTCTTGCTGGGCTTTTTCTACCAAAAAAGGCCTGTGTGGAACAATGGTGATGTCAGAGGGTGTGGTCTAAAATGCAAATGAGTTCCTTCTGAACTTTTTCTACAAAAAAAAAGGCCTGGTCTTTTAACAGTAATGGAGCAGCTAGGATCACAGAACTTGCCAAATAAATGATCCATGTAGCTCCATAGTCTGTTCACAGAGACCAGCCAAGATGTTATGATAACATTCACAAACAGGGGATGTGTTAATGTGAGCACCTATCAGTCAGAGTGGTGTGTTTTGGAGTCTGCACTTGTGGTTATTGTTTATATTCACTAGGAGCCTCACTAGGGTTGCCCTCCTGGCAACTGGTGGGGGATTGGGAAGAAAGAGAAAGGCCTGATCATCATCTCCAGCAATGCACAGGAAGTGATGCCATCATGTCAGTGACATCCAGGCAACACTCTGGTATTTGGACAAAAACTCAGTGGTAGAAGCCAGTTTTACCATAGAGTTTTTACTCAAATACCAAAGCATCTCCTGGACATTGCTAGTCTAATGATATCACTTTGTGTGCAATGCCAGCAATAAGGCCTAGGCACATCCGAGTCGGTGAGGTAGGCAGCCACCTATAGTGCTCCTGCATGCCTAACTCACCTGACACCCGACATGGCATTCCACAGACCATGCAGCCCCTGACTGCCAAGGCAAGAGGCAGAAGCAGAGGAGGGTGGACATGGAGCCGCCCTGAGCCTGCTTCAGCGGGGAGGGTGGGATATAAGAATGAAGAATAAATAAATGGAAGAAGCAGCTGCAGGTGGTGTCACCTCAGCAGCAGCCTCACTTACTCACTCCCCTCACTTGGGCAGGCAGGACTCAAATGGTGTCACCTCCACCACATTGAAGCACATGTCCCTCCACCTGGAAACCCAAGAGGAAAAGCCTCCCTCCCTCATGCCTTGCCCCTCTGCCTCCCCCCATCACCCCAAATGTTGCACACTGGTGAAGTCCCAGCTAAGACACTGCACTCTGGCCAAAGGTGTGCTGCCTTCCAAGGCAACACCCACAAAACCTGAGCTGGACTCCCAGCCAGGACTGCCTGCCTGCCTCGCACCCCCTCCAGTTCCCACAAAATGAGATGTGGGCTTGGATGTTAGCTGCGCTGGAGCCGCAGCAGCCAGGCTGATTTCCAAGTACACCACAGTCAGGTCAAGCTGCTGGCTAATGTTCTTGAAAGGAAGACATCTTCTCCCTGGAAAGCCAGGTGTGACTCAGGATGAGGGACGCATTCGCCCTCTTCCTAACCAACAGGTTGACAAGGCACATGTTGAGAGCAGGGAGATCATCTGTATGTGTGACAGTGGGTACCAAGTGGGGTGTACCCTTTCATTTTGGTTACTTAGTGGCAAGGGTGTGATCATTAATAGTAAAATAGTAATTAATGTAAAATGGGAGCGAGAAGAAAGAAAGGATTTCTTCTATTACTAGTAAAATAGTAATTAATGTAAAATGGGAGCGAGAAGAAAGGAAGGATTACACACACACATGGAATTTTCCTAGGAATTCCTACTTAGAAGAGAAGCGAGCATTCTTGACTGGTACAATAAACCCTGCAGAGGCGTTGTCAGAGAAGGAGTGCATGAGAGGCTGCAGTAGACATTACCTGGCCAGCAGTCTCGTGGCACATTCCCCACCCCACCCCAGCCCAGTCCAACCATTGAGCAGTCTGTGTGTATCACCACTTGCTGCCTGCTCGGCCAAGCCGCTGCCTGGATGGCTGGTGCAGACCCGCTCCCATCGAGGGGGCCGTGCTGTTGCTGCCATGGCTCTTGCCCAGGCCCCAGACAGTGTAACAGGCAATGCTTTTAAGTCTCTTATTTTAATGGGGAAATTAGCTAAGAGACTTGGTAGAACGAATTAGGAGCGAGGATCTTTGCTTTCAATAATATGGAGTTCGGGTTTTCAGCCAAGAAATAGACCAAACAATTGTATCTTTTATAGTGTTTACTTAGGATGTGTAATAAGAGGATTCATACACACATATTTATGTACAAGCAATCAAGAGGCTAAGAAAATAGAGGTTATTGATAGAGGAATTCAAAGGTTGTTGAAGCGGGTAATATTCACCTGATCCAGAACAGGAGATGTCCATCCAAAGGAAAAATGCACGGAGAGGAACGCGAACGACCAGCGTAACGTGCCCTATAGACCCAATTACAGGAGTAATTGGGTCTATAGGGACTGCAAATGGCGCCCTACAGAATGCACACCCAGGTGGGGTTTTGACCCATACTTTATAGGGGTATGACGGATGGGGGTCGGTAGTTACCAAAGGGGGTTTGATGTTTCATAGATGGCTATCGTGGATCGTTATGTTGGGAAACTTCGTACATTTCGCTAGGATGATAAGCTTGGAGGGACTACATAATTTGTTACTGGGTTTGGTCTGACAGTCGGAAAAGGGATCAAAGGTAGAATTTGATTGAATTTAGCAAGGTAGAGGTGATAGACTGGAAGAAGAGACAACTGGCAAGTTCCAGATCAGAGTGGGAGTAATACTTACTCGCAGTTCCCATGCTATTATGCATCCCGTTTGGGTGGGGACGCTGGAGGGGGAAATGGTGAGATTGTGCTTAGATACAAACTGCAGGCGCCAACCAACCAGGCTCTCTACTGGGTCCACTCCACCCGTTTAGATGGATTGTTGTCTTGGCCTGTCTTTGGTCGGACTCCATTTTGTTTACCAGAAAATAGGAGACCCTCTCTCTTTATTTGCACTGGGGTACTCCTTTTATATCAGGCAGCACCTCTCAGTAACAACAGACCCGTGCTCACCCTCACCACCTCTAAACCTCCCCCCGCCCAGGCACATGCTGTGGACTGGGGTACATTCCTGTGGGGGTGGGGCCCCCCTGCAGCCTAGGGCATCAAAAACCCTAGCACCAGACCTGGACCTAAGTCTTTCCCTTTCTCCTGCTAAGTCCCCCCCCCAGCCAGCAGGGGACCCCCACCTCCACTGGAGTGTTTTGAAACCCTAACCCCCATCCTCCAGTACTCCAGTCCAGCAAGATTAATATACACATGCAAACAGTTTTCTGAAAGTGGATCATTCTTTGAAGTGAACCATTTCTTTGCAAAATGTTGTTTGTGGGACAAAATCCCAGGGGCTAGGCTGGGCTGAGATATGAACTGTGTCACTTTGATAACAGTAGCACACAATGTACACTGAAAGATAAAGGAGGAAAATCTTATAGTCACAATTCAGCAAGGAACTAGGACGATGAGAAGTAGGATTGATCTCTGCCCAGTTTTGGTATTACTATTAATTTAGCTGAATTCCAAGAAGAAGGCATGATCCCTTGTATTAGGCTCCTGTTGAATACTTCTGGAACAGCAAAGGACAGGTCCTCTTGCGGATCAAAAACTGGCTGAGTAATAGAAAGCAGAGAGTGAGTATAAATGGGCAGTCTTCGCAATGCAGGAGGGTAAGCAGTGGGGTGCCGCAGGGCTCGGTACTGGGTCCCATGCTCTTTAACTTGTTCATAAAAGATTTAGAGTTGGGAGTGAGCAGTGAAGTGGCCATGTTTGTGGATGACACTAAATTGTTCAGGGTGGTGAGAACCAGAGAGGATTGTGAGGAACTCCAAAGGGATCTGTTGAGGCTGGGTGAGTGGGCGTCAACGTGGCAGATGCAGTTCAGTGTGGCCAAGTGCAAAGTAATGCACATTGGGGCCAAGAATCCCAGCTACAAATACAAGTTGATGGGGTGTGAACTGGCAGGGACTGACCAAGAGAAAGATCTTGGGGTCGTGGTAGATAACTCACTGAAAATGTCAAGACAGTGTGCGTTTGCAATAAAAAAGGCCAACGCCATGCTGGGAATTATTAGGAAGGGAATTGAAAACAAATCAGCCAGTATCATAATGCCCCTGTATAAATCGATGGTGCGGTCTCATTTGGAGTACTGTGTGCAGTTCTGGTCGCCGCACCTCAAAAAGGATATTATAGCATTGGAGAAAATCCAGAAAAGGGCAATTAGAATGATTAAAGGGCTGGAACACTTTCCCTATGAAGAAAGGTTGAAACGCTTGGGACTCTTTAGCTTGGAGAAACGTCGACTGCGGGGTGACATGATAGAGGTTTACAAGATATTGCATGGGATGGAGAAAGTAGAGAAAGAGGTACTTTTCTCCCTTTCTCACAATACAAGAACTCGTGGGCATTCGATGAAATTGCTGAGCAGACAGTTTAAAACGGATAAAAGGAAGTACTTCTTCACCCAAAGGGTGATTAACATGTGGAATTCACTGCCACAGGAGGTGGTGGCGGCCACAAGCATGGCCACCTTCAAGAGGGGTTTAGATAAAAATCTGGAGCAGAGGTCCATCAGTGGGTATTAGCCACAGTGTGTGTGTATATATAAAATTTTATATATATATATATATATATATATATATATATATATATATATATATATATATATATATATATATATATATATATAAAAGTTTGCCATATATAAAATTTTATATATATATATATAAATTTGCCACTGTATGACACAGAGTGTTGGACTGGATGGGCCATTGGCCTGATCCAACATGGCTTCTCTTATGTAAAGGGGGAATTATTTTGATTGATAATTAATATACAGTTTTCAGTTACAATTTTCAAATCTATGAATGATTTCAAGATAATGCTACTATTAATATAACCAGTAAAACATATCAAGCATTGACAGCTACTAGCACTGTGGACCATGTTATGCTATATTGCTAAGGAACCTGGATGGTGAGGTGAGTCTGACCAAGACAGTGTTGAGATAGATCCTGGTTTTTTTCTGTCAGATGGGCCTCAAAAACCTTTCTGTCTTTTTTTAAAATTTATTTTAGTAAATTTATATTCCACCCTACCCCATGAATGGGCTCAGGGTGGATTATGACATACAATATTACAATATTTAAGACATTAAAATCAATAAAAACAATATATTAAAATAAGTAGAAACCTCTTGGTTCAGAGCAGGACACAGAAAGGTATAAGGTTAGAACAATTTCCAGCTGGCCACTAATTAATGTTGTCATGCTTCAAGTGGGTCTTTTCAAGGGAGGCCAATTTAGTTTGGTTTAAATGTGGATGCCAGCTGCCTCAGCCAAAGACCTGGCAGAACAGCTCCATTTTGCAGGCCCTGCAAAAAGGCAGCAGATCTGGCAGGGCCCTAATCTCCAACAGGAGCATGTTCCACCAGGCTGAGGCCAAGGCAGAAAAAGCCCTGGCCCTGGTCGAGGCCAGACGGACATCCTTAGGGCCGGGAACTACCAGATGTTGGTTTTCTGAGTGTAAAGCCCATTGGGTCACATACAGGGAGAGGTGGTCTCTCAGATATGTCAGTCCCAGGCCTTGCAGGGCTTTGAAGGTCAATACAAGAACCTTGAAATTAATCTGGTACTCCATAGGTAGCCAGTGCAAATGACATAATGCTAGCTGAATACCCTCCCATACAGGCATTGCCACCATCAGCAGGTACGCTGCTGCATTTTGCACCAGCTGGAGTTTCTGGATTAGCCCTAAAGGCAAGCCTGTGTACAGCAAGTTACAGTAATACAGTCTGGAAGAGGCCATTGCATAGGTCACTATAGTTAAGTCCTGAGGGGAGAAGTAGGGGGCCAGCTGCCTGGTCTGCCGAAGATGGTAAAAGGCTGATCTGGCAACTGTAGTGACCTGGACCTCCATAGAGAGTGAGGCATCCAGGACCACTCCCAGGCTTTTCACCTTCTGGATCCTCACAAGTGGTATGCCGTTCAGGACTGGAAGCCTGATACCCTGTGCTACTCCACACTGGCTCGGGTACAGGACCTCCATCTTTGTTGGATTAAGCTTCAGCCAGCTCTGCTGCAACCACACAGCAATGGCCCCCAATGCCTTAGCCAGGTGGTCCAGGGCAGAGCCTGGACGACCATCCATCAACAGCTTGAGCTGGGTGTCATTCACATACTGGTGACAACCCAGTCCAAACTTCTGGACTAACTGGGTGAGGGGATGCATATAGATGTTAATTGGTAAGAGAATTGCCTCCTGAGGCACACCACATTCAAGTGAGTGTCATGAGGAGACCTGCTCACCAAGCACTACCTTCTGTCCTCAACCGTGGAGAAAGGAGGAAAACCACTGTAAGGCAGCCCCCTGAACTTCTATGTTGGTGAGGCAATGGGTCATAAGATTGTAGTTAACATAAGATTGTAGTTAACATAAGAACATAAGAGAAGCCATGTTAGATCAGGGCAAAGGCCCAGGCCATCCAGTCCAACACTCTGTGTCACACAGTGTGTCACACAGTGGCAAAAGTGTGTGTGTGTGTCACTCTGTGTCACACAGTGGCAAAAGTGTGTGTGTGTGTGTGTGTGTATATACACACACACACACACACACACACTGTGGCTAATAGCCACTGATGGACCTCTGCTCCATATTTTTATCTAAACCCCTCTTGAAGGTGGCTATGCTTGTGGCTGCCACCACCTCCTGTGGCAGTGAATTCCACATGTTAATCACCCTTTGGGTGAAGAAGTACTTCCTTTTATCCGTTTTAACCTGTCTGCTCAGCAATTTCATCAAATGCCCATGAGTTCTTGTATTGTGAGAAAGGGAGAAAAGTACTTCTTTCTCTACTTTCTCCATCCCATGCATTATCTTGTAAACCTCTATCATGTCACCCCGCAGTCGACGTTTCTCCAAGCTAAAGAGTCCCAAGCGTTTCAACCTTTCTTCATAGGGAAAGTGTTCCAGCCCTTTAATCATTCTAATTGCCCTTTTCTGGACTTTCTCCAATGCTATAACATCCTTTTTGAGGTGTGGCGACCAGAACTGCACACAGTACTCCAAATGAGACCGCACCATTGATTTATACATGGGCATTATGATACTGGCTGATTTGTTTTCAATTCCCTTCCTAATAATTCCCAGCATGGCATTGGCCTTTTTTATTGCAAACGCACACTGTCTTGACATTTTCAGTGAGTTATCTACCACGACCCCAAGATCTCTCTCTTGGTCAGTCTCTGTCAGTTCACACCCCATCAACTTGTCTTTGTAGCTGGGATTCTTGGCCCCAATGTGCATTACTTTGCACTTGGCCACATTGAACCGCATCTGCCACGTTGACGCCCACTCACCCAGCCTCAACAGATCCCTTTGGAGTTCCTCACAATGCTCTCTGATTCTCACCACCCTGAACAATTTAGTGTCATCCGCAAACTTGGCCACTTCACTGCTCACTCCCAACTCTAAATCATTTATGAACAAGTTAAAGAGCATGGGACACAGTACCGAGCCCTGTGGCACCCCACTGCTTACCGTCCTCCATTGCGAAGACTGCCCATTTATAACTCACTCTCTGCTTCCTATTACTCAGCCAGTTTTTGATCCACAAGAGGACCTGTCCTTTTACTCCATGACTCTCAAGCTTTCTAAGGAGCCTTTGATGAGGAACTTTATCAAAAGCTTTCTGGAAGTCAAGGTAAACAACATCTATCGGGTCTCCTTTGTCCACATGTTTGTTCACCCCCTCAAAGAAATGTAACAGGTTAGTGAGGCAAGATCTTCCCTTACAGAACCCATGCTGAGTCTTCCTCAATAACCCGTGTTCATCAATGTGCCTACTCATTCTGTCCTTAATAGTGCTTTCTACCAACTTTCCCGGTATTGAAGTCAGACTGACTGGCCTTTAATTTCCCGGATCTCCTCTGGAACCCTTTTTAAAGATGGGGATGACATTTGCTACCTTCCAGTCCTCAGGAACGGAGGCAGATTTCAATGAAAGATTACAGATTTTTGTTAAAAGATCCACAAGTTCAACTTTGAGTTCTTTCAGAACTCTCGGATGTATGCCATCCGGACCCGGTGACTTATTAGTTTTTAATTTGTCTATCAGTTGTAGGACCTCCTCTTTTGTCACCACAATCTGACTCAGGTCTTTCAACACCCCTTCCAAAATTAGCAGTTCTGGAGTGGGCAAATATTTCTCATCTTCCACAGTGAAGACGGAGGCAAAAAATGCATTCAGCTTCTCAGCCATTTCCCTATCCTCCTTCAGTAATCCTTTTACCCCATGGTCATCCAAGGGCCCCACTGCCTTCCTGGCTGGTTTCCTACTTCTAATTTATTTGAAGAAGTTTTTATTGTTGGTCTTTATGTTTTTTGCAATATGCTCCTCATAATCCCTTTTTGCCTGCCTGATCACTGTCTTGCATTTGATTTGCCACAGCCTGTGTTCCCTTTTACTAATCTCACTTGGACTGGTTTTCCACTGCTTAAAGGAGTCCTTCTTACCTTTTACAGCTTCCTTTACTTTGTTTGTTAACCATGCAGGACTTTTCTTATGCCTGTTTGTGCCTTTCCTAACTTGTGGTATGTATTTTATCTGAGCTTCTAGGATTATAGTTTTAAATAGTCTCCAAGCTTCCCCAAGGGTTTTGACCGTATTTACCTTTCCTTTCAGTTTCCTCCTCACATGCCTCCTCATCTCAGTGTATTTACCCCTTTTAAAGTTAAATGTGGTTGTGGCAGTCTTTTTGGGCAACTCCCTATTTATACAAACGGTGAAATCAATAACATTATGGTCACTGCTCCCAAGCGGTGCAATCACTTTTACATCTCTCACCAAGTCTTGGGCATTATTTAGGACCAAATCCAGGATCGCCCCACCCCTGGTAGGTTCTGAGACCATCTGCTCCATAGCACAGTCATTGAGAGCATCAAGAAACTCAATCTCTTTCTCTCGACCAGAACACATATTGACCCAATCAATCTGCGGGTAGTTAAAATCACCTATTATGACACAGTTTTTACGTTTAGCCGCTATCTTTAATCCTTCCATCATATTATAATTGTCCTCTCTCTTTTGATTTGGTGGGCGATAACAAACTCCCATAGTTAAATTTCCATTTGGGCCCTCTATTTCAACCCAAAGCATTTCTAAAAGTGAATCTAATACTCTGACCTCAGTCTTACTGGACCGTATATCCTCTCTGACATACTACTACTACTACTACTACTACTAATAATAATAATAATAATAATAATAAATTTATTTTTGTATCCCGCCCTCCCCCGCCAAAGGCGGGCTCAGGGCGGCTCACAGACATGGAATTCCATGATTCAAGTCTCTCTCTCGGCTTGGCTTCGCGAACGAAGATTTAAGAAGGGTGCAATAGTCCACGTTTGCTGCAGGCTCGCTGGTGGCTGACAAGACCAATGTGGGACAGGCAGGTCCGGCCACAGCGGCTGCAGGGAAAAGTCTGATTTAGGGTTGGTCCTGTAGCAGTGCGATTCTTCCTCAATCTCCTTTTGTCCTCAAGACCAGCTATGCGTGCGTTCTCAAAGGAAGAGACAGCCTGGTGGATGGTGTGCCTCCATGCTTTGCGATCTGAGGCTAGGTCAGACCACTGGTGATGGTTGATGTGACAGGTGCTAAGGGATTTCTTCAAGGAGTCCTTGTACCTCTTCTTTGGTGCCCCCCTATTTCGATGACCGGTGGAGAGTTCGCCATACAGGGCAATCTTGGGAAGGCGGTGGTTTTCCATCCTAGAAATATGCCCTGCCCAGCGCAGCTGCGTCTTCAACAGCAGTGCCTCAATGCTGGTAACCTCCGCCCGCTTGAGGACTTCAGTGTTGGTCACAAAGTCACTCCAGTGGATGTTGAGGATGGTGCGAAGGCAGCGCTGATGAAAGCGCTCAAGGAGTCGCAGGTGATGACGGTATAAAACCCACGATTCGGAGCCGTAGATGAGGGTTGTCATCACAACCGCTTTGTAAACATTGATCTTTGTGCCTTTTTTCAGATGCTTGTTGCTCCACACTCTTTTGTGCAGTCGGCCAAATGCACGGTTTGCCTTTGCCAGCCTGTTGTCAATCTCCTTGTCGATCTTGGCATCTGAGGAGATGATGCACCCCAGGTAGCTGAACTGCTGGACTGTCTTCAGAACTGATTCACCCACAGTGATGCAGGGAGGGTGATAATCTTCCTGGGGTGCAGGCTGGTGGAGAACTTCTGTCTTCTTCAGACTAACTTCTAGGCCGAATAGCTTGGCAGCCTCTGCAAAGCAGGACGTCATATGCTGCAGAGCTGATACCGAGTGGGAGACGAGTGCAGCATCATCAGCAAACAGTAGCTCTCGGATGAGTTTTTCCATTGTCTTGGAGTGTGCCTTTAGTCGCCTCAGGTTGAACAGGCTGCCATCGGTGCGATAGCGGATGTATACACCATCGTCATCATCTAGATCTACTGCGGCTCTTTGAAGCATCATGCTAAAGAAGATCGTAAAGAGAGTTGGCGCGAGAACGCAGCCTTGCTTTACACCTGTGCCTATTGGGAAGGGCTCTGAGAGGTCGTTGCAGTGTCTGACTTGGCCTCGCTGGTCTTCGTGTAGCTGGATGATCATGCTGAGGAACCTTGGGGGACATCCTAAACGTTCCAAGATTTGCCACAGGCCTTTCCTGCTAACCGTATCGAAAGCTTTGGTAAGGTCGACAAAAGTCACATACAGAGCCTTGTTCTGTTCCCTGCATTTCTCTTGGAGCTGCCTGAGAACAAATACCATGTCGGTGGTGCTCCTGTTAGCTCTGAAGCCGCACTGGCTCTCTGGGAGGAGTTCTTCTGCAATGGCGGGCACCAGTCTGTTCAGGAGTATTCTGGCAAGGATTTTGCCTGCGATGGAGAGCAGGGTTATCCCCCGGTAGTTGGAGCAGTCTGACTTTTCCCCTTTGTTCTTGTATAGGGTGATGATGATTGCATCGCGAAAGTCCTGTGGTAATTTGCCTTGTTCCCAGCAGGTGACAAGTACTTTGTGAAGTGAGCTATGTAGTACTGTGCCCCCATGCTTCCAGATCTCTGGTGGAATTCCATCAACTCCCGCTGCCTTGCCACTTTTCAGTTGCTTGATGGCTTTAACAGTCTCTTCTAGGGTGGGGATCTCATCCAACTCTGTTTTCACCGGTTGAAGTGGGGTGAGGTGGATTGCTGAATCTTGAACTACGCGGTTGGCACTGAAGAGAACCTGAAAATACTCCGACCACCGGTTCAGTATGGATGCCTTGTCTGTGAGGAGCACTTGGCCGTCTGCACTATGCAAGGGACTCTGAGCCTGATATGATGGACCATATACTGCCTTCAGGGCTTCGTAGAACCCTCTTAAATCACCAGTGTCTGCACACAGCTGGGTTCTCTCTGCAAGCTTGGTCCACCACTCGTTCTGAATGTCTCGAAGCTTGCGCTGGAGGTTGCTACATGCAGCGCGAAAGGTTGCTTTTTTCCCAGGACAGGAGGGCTGAGCAAGATGTGCTTGGTAGGCAGATCTCTTTTTTGCCAGTAATTCTTGGATCTCTTGATTGTTCTCATCAAACCAGTCCTTGTTCTTCCTTGTGGAGAACCCGAGGACTTCTTCAGAGATCTGCAGGACAGTAGTTTTTAGGTGTTCCCAGAGTGCTTCTGGAGAAGGGTCTGTGGGGCAACTGGGGTCCTCAATTCTTGACTGGAGTTTTGCCTGGAAGGCAGCTTTAACTTCGGCTGACTGGAGGCTGCCAACCTGAAACTTCCTCCGAGGGATACCTCCTCTCCTGGGTGTGGGTTTAAAGTGAAGACGGAGATTGCAGCGTACAAGACGATGATCCGTATGACATTCTGCGCTGGGCATTACTTGGGTGTGTAAGACATCTCGAAGGTCTCTCTGGCGCACCAGAATGTAGTCGATAAGGTGCCAATGCTTGGACCGTGGGTGCATCCAGGTTGTCTTCAGACTGTTCTTCTGCTGGAAGATAGTGTTGGTGATGGTGAGCTGGTGCTCCATGCAGAATTCTAGTAGGAGGCGCCCGTTGTCATTGCAGTTGCCAATGCCGTGTTTGCCAAGTACTCCTTTCCAGGCTTCCGAGTCTTTACCTACTCTGGCATTGAGGTCGCCAAGGATGATCACCTTGTCCTCTGTAGGGGTCTTCCGTACGAGGTTGCGTACGAGGTTGCGTAGATTCAAGTAAAACAATGTAAACAACAATTTTAAATATAAACAATTACATAATAAATTATTTAAAATAGCTAAAATAGATAAGAAGAAGAAGAAGAATTGCAGATTTATACCCCGCCCTTCTCTCTGAATCAGAGACTCAGAGCGGCTTACAATCTCCCATATCTTCTCCCCCCACAACAGACACCCTGTGAGGTGGGTGGGGCTGGAGAGGGCTCTCACAGCAGCTGCCCTTTCAAGGACAACCTCTGCCAGGGCTATGGCTGACCCAAGGCCATTCTAGCAGGTGCAAGGGGAGGAGTGGGGAATCAAACCCGGTTCTCCCAGATAAGAGTCCGCGCGCTTAACCACTACACCAAACTGGCTCTCTGGTGCTATAAATTACTATATTACTATATATATACTAAGATAGGTGCTATAAATTACTATAAGTCATAATATCCACAAGATGGTTAAATGACTACACGTCAGATTAGTCAGGTTCTGTCTCAAAGGCAAGCTGGAAAAGAAATGTTTTGCAAGCCCTGCGGAATTGGTTCAGGTCCCGTAGGGCTCGTACCATCTCTGGAAGATGATTCCACCATCGAGGGGCCATTACTGAGAAGGCTTGCTCCCTGGTTGTCTTCAATCTAGCCTCTCTTGGCCCAGGGATTGTTAGAAGATTTTGAGAGCTAGATCTCAGTGCTCTCTGGGGAACATATGGGGAGAGGCGGTCCCTTAGGTAGGCAGGTCCTTGGCCATATAGGGCTTTAAAGGTGATGACCAGCACTTTATAGCGAACACGGTACACAACCGGCAGCCAATGCAGATCCCGCAGCCCAGGCCGCACATGTTCCCACCGTGGTAGTCCCACTAGCAGCCTGGCCGCCGCGTTCTGGACTACCTGAAGTTTCCGTGTTCGGTATAAGGGCAGCCCCATGTAGAGGGAATTGCAGTAGTCTAGTCTCGAGGTGACCGTTGCATGGATCACAGTGCTAGGTCGCTGCGCTCCAAGAAGGGAGCCAACTGCCTCGCCCTCTTGAGGTGAAAGAAGGCGGATCTAGCAGTGGCAGCTATCTGGGCCTCCATTGATAAAGAGGATTCCAGTAGCACTCCCAGGCTCTTGACTTTGCGCACTGGTATCAGTGGCGCACCGTCGAAAGCCGGTAGGGTAATCTCCCCTCCCGGTCCGCCGCGGCCCACGCAAAGGACCTCAGTCTTCGCTGGATTCAACTTCAGCCCGCTCAGCCTGAGCCAGTCAGCCACGGCTTGCAACGCCCGGTCCAAATTTTTAGGGACATCGCCAGCCCGGCCGTCCATCAGTAGATAGAGCTGGGTGTCATCTGCATATTGATGACAGCCCAGCCCATACCTCCGTGCAATCTGGGCAAGGGGGCGCATAAAGATGTTGAACAACATCGGGGAGAGAACTGCCCCCTGAGGCACCCCACAGTGAAGTGGGTGCCTCTGAGACAGCTCCCCCCCAATTGCCACCCTTTGTCCCCGACCTTCAAGAAAGGAGGAGAGCCACTGTAAGGCTAGCCCCCGAATTCCTGCGTCGGCGAGGCGGCGGGTCAGCAGCCGATGGTCGACCATATCGAACGCAGCCGATAGGTCTAGCAACAGCAATACTGCCGAGCCGCCTCGATCCAGTTGTCGTCGGAGGTCATCCATGAGGGCGACCAAGACTGTTTCCATCCCATGGCCCGGGCGAAAGCCGGACTGGCATGGGTCTAAGTTGGAAGCGTCCTCCAAAAAATCCTGTAACTGCAGCGCCACGGCCCTCTCAATAATTTTGCCCAAAAAGGGCAAATTTGAGACTGGTCGGTAGTGTGCCAATTCGACCGGGTCTGATGAAGCTTTTTTCAAGAGAGAGCGGACCAATGCCTCTTTCAGGGGTGTTGGGAAAGCACCCTCTGAAACAGATCGATTTATAATATCCCGTATAGGATATCTTAGTTCCTCCTGGCAGGCCTTAATTAGCCAGGAGGGGCATGGGTCCAGATCACAAGTTGTGGATCGTGCAGTGCCAAGAATTCTGTCGACCTCCTCCAAGCTGAGCGGGTCGAAGCAATCCAGGGTTAAATCAGAAGACACGCATTGGGCCTCGAGTTCGCTTACTGCGTCCAAGTTGGCAGGGCAGTCGTGGCGGAGCGATTGGACCTTATCAGCAAAGAATTTCGCAAAAGCCTCACAGCCAATCTCCAATTCCTTAGCTTTTGAGTTGCCCTGTGGCACTGTAGTAAGGTTCCGAATTATTCTAAATAATTGGGCTGGGCGCAAATTTGCAGATGCGATCTTGGCCGCAAAGTATGTTTTCTTTGTGGCCTTGATTGCCATCTCATAGGACTTCATAAACTTCCTGTAAGATGTTCTAGTCACTTAGTCACGAGTACATACAGAGCCACCCCACCTCCAACCCTTCCCTCCCTATCCTTCCGATATAACTTATATCCAGGAATTACCATGTCCCACTGATTCTCCTCATTCCACCAAGTTTCTGAAATTCCCACAATGTCTATGTTTTCTCCCAACACTAAACATTCCAATTCACCAATTTTACTTTGAACACTTCTAGCATTTGCATACAAACATCTATAATTTCCCAGGCAAGCTAGGCCCACCACCCTCCTCCTGCCGCCTCGAGACTCTGGCAGACAGTCCATACTGTTTGTCACCATCACAGTGGACAACTCTGGTCCGTTACCCGGTAGGAAAATAGCAGCCAACCCTTCATCTCTTTGAGACGTGTCCTCCCGAACCAGAGACATTTCATCTCCTGTCGGCTTTCCCCCAAGATTTAGTTTAAAAACTGCTCTGCCACCTTTTTGATTTTAAGCGCCAGCAGCCTGGTTCCATCCGGGGACAAGTGGAGACTGTCTCTTTTGTACAGCTCCCGCTTGTTCCAGAAAGCATCCCAGTGCCTAACAAACTTAAACCTTTCCTCCTTATACCATCGTCTCATCCACACATTGAGACTTCTAATTTGTGCCTGTCTCTCCTGCCCTGCATGTGGAACAGGTAGCACTTCTGAGAAGGCTACCTTGGAGGTCCTGGCCTTAAGTCTCCCGCCTAGCAGCCTAAATTTTTCCTCCAGGACCTCACGGCTGCATTTCCCCACATTGTTGGTGCCAACATGCACCACGACCACAGGCTCCTCCCCAGCACTGTCTATCAGCCTATCTACTACATGCGTAATGTCCGCTACCTTCGCATCAGGCAGGCAAGTCACCATACGGTCAGTACGCAGTTTCGCCACCCAGCTGTCTACTTGCCTAAGGATCAAATCACCAATTACCAACCCCCCCCTCTCCCCCTGCCCAGGGATGGTTCCTTGGTGCGAAAGGATTCCCGCTCACCAACCGAAGAAGAGGTCCCTTCTGAGGGCGCATTTCTCTTATCCTCAGCATGGTGCCCTGTTCCCTCTCGACCCTCACGCTCTCTGGCAGCAACCGGGCTGCTACGTTCAGAGCGGGGCTCATCTAATACGCCCCCGAGAGTCTTCCCCAAGTGCCTAACTGACCGTCTCTGCTTCTCCATGGCAGTCACCTCGGCCTCAAGGGTACAAACTCGTTCCCTGAGGACCAGGAGCTTCTTGCATCAAGCACACACCCAAGACTTCTGTCCTTTGGGCAGATAGTCGTACATGTGACACTCAGTGCAAAACACTGGAAAGCCCCAACCCCCAGCTGGCATTCTATCTTCATTATATATATATATATATATATATATATATATATATATATATATATATATATATATATATATATATATATATATATTTAAAATATACAGTCCTCTTTAAATGCTGTTTGTTTATGTGGCTCCCCTTCTGGAGGGTCAACTTACCTTATTGGGAGAACAAGGAAATCAGGGATCTGGGTTCCTGGTCCTTAGGGAGCCCCCAGGCGAAGAGCCACAGGCCAAGAGCCCTGTAGCTCGCGCCAAAGGCTCGCGCCTTTGGCAAGGCGCAGCTTAAAATGCAAAGAGGGTGGAGCAGAGGCATTCCTCAGCAATCAGCAGCAATCACTCTCAATCTCTTTCTCCTTTAGCCCACTCAACCAAACAAAGACCAAACAAACAGCAGTTCCCCAGCTATCACACATCAGAATTTTAGGCAGCCCCACAAACCTCAGAATGAAATCTTTCAAAACTCAGAAATTCTCAGCAACTTCTCCAGCTGTCTCAGCTATGAGAGTTGCTCTGCTCTGTTCTGCTCCTCTCAGACCATGTCAAACACCTTCAGATCTAAGAGCAACAGCAGTGCTGATCTGCTATGAACTAGATGCCTCTGGAGGTCATCTGTGAGAGCAATTAATGCAGTCTCTGTCCTTTGGCCTGGGTGGAAACTAGACTGAAATGGATCAAGGACAGATGCATCCTCCAGGAAAACCTGACACTGCTCAGCTGCAGCCTTCTCAACTACCTTACCCAGGAATGGAAGGTTAGACACTGGGCAATAGTTGGCCAGGACCATAGAGTTCAGAGTTGGTTTTTTCAAAAGTGGTCGAATCACTGCCTCCTTCAACCTTTACAGGAAAGTCCCTGAAGAAAGGGACAAGTTGACAATTTCACTCAGAGGGTCCCAGATGCCATCCCTGCATGCTTTAATCTGCCAGGATGGACATGGATCAAGGAGAGGTGGCTTCACAGTTAACAGGATCCTGCCAACACCTTCCTGAGAGAGCTGACTGAAGTGGTCCAAAATTGGACCTGAAGATAGATAAGAGGCTTCCAGTTCCTTTGCTGTAGCAACCATGGCCAGTAGTTCCTGGTGAAGACATCTGCAAAACAGGTTGCAAAAGCCTCACAGTCAACCTCCAATTCCCTAGCATTTTGCTTGCCTGATGGCAGTGTGATTAAAGATCAAATTGTTCTAAATTTGGGCCTGGTGCGACTTTGCAGATGCAAGGGAGGCTGCATAGAATTCCCTCTTAGCAAACTTCATTGCCATCTCATAGACCTTCATAAACGTTCTATAAGAAGTTCTTGCCTCTCTGTCACAAGTACATCGCCACACTCACTCTAGTCATCTCAGCTGCCACTTCATCCTCCACAGCTCCAACATATACCATGGAGATGCTTTGGTACAACAGTGGAGAGGATGCCAGGGAGCTATATCATTGATGGCTGTGGAGAGACACGAGTGCCAATTCTCCACCATCACATCTAGTGATCTGCCAGGGGGCATCAGATCCCACAGAACTTCCTGAAGCTGCTCAGGGTCCATTTGACTCTGTGGGCAAGCATAAATATGCACACTGCCTAAACAGGGAGGGTTTTGCATGTCCAGCCAGACCTTCAGGGCAAGGTGGTTTGACCATGGGACTGCAGTCACATCCACTAGATCCACATTTATCCCCATCCCAATGGTCCACCTGATGTGTAGGAGCCAATATGTTATTGTTTATAAAAAGCCTGAATAATTAGGTTTTGCTTTTAAGAGACACTGGTCAAGTTGCACACCCTCCCACAACACACAAGCAGATATATAACTTCTAAAAGTACAGAATAATAAATTACCACCCAGATCTGAGCACTGCACTATAAATGAAACAGCTTCCTTTCTGAAGGAAAATGAGAGGCATTATGTATCAAACGTTTAACACAGGAACTTGTGAATTCCCCCAATAATTGGCTAATACAATGCTGCTTATATAAGGAGTGTCTCATCTCCTTTACTACACAATAGCTGCTTTAATGTGAGTATTCCTCAGTGACAAAAGGTCTATTGTTTGAATCTTATATGCATTAAATAGTTTTAAGAAATCCACAGCAACTGTCAGCTATGCCATGGGCAACAAGCTACAGTTGGATGTATCAATAATAACATCATCATTCTGGGGTGATAGAGCCTGACAAATCAGAGCAGATAGATAGGTTTAGGAAATGAAATTATATTTGCTTATTTATTTAGCTATAGGCCGGAACAATGGAACTCAAAACCTGGGCAGGAGGAAGTTGCAGTCTCTGTGCTATGAGTCAGATCAGGGAAGAAAATTATTCCTAATCTTGCTGTATTAGATGGTGAAGCTGGTGAGAACTCAGGTAATTCTAACAGGTTATGAAGATTTCTCCTGATGTCTCATCTGAGTGACTTTTCAATCACCCAGGGTAAGGTCTGTATTAACTCTTCACAAATGCATAGTCAGACATGTTTACATAAAGTTGCCACATAATGAATCAGACATCAGGGTCAGTATTGTCTACTCAAAGTGGCAGTGGCTCACCAGGGTTTCAGGTAGAGATCTTTCACATCACTGACTACCTGATCTTTTTATCTGAAGATGACAAGGATTAAACTTGTGACCTTCTACATGTCAAGCACATGCTCTAATATTGAGCCACGGATTCTCCTCATTCACAACATCTCTGGGTATATTTACTTCATTTTCCATTAGTGCTGACAGCATGATTTATGAAAGAGCAAGAGCTCAGTAGCACCTTAAAGACTAAAAATTTATGACAGAAGTTCTGAAGAAGTGAGCAGTGACTCATGAAAGCTCATACCCTGCCACAAATTTTGTTAGTCTTTAAGGTGCTACTAATTCTTGCTCTTTTCAACTGCCATGGACAGACGAACATGGCTACCCATCTTGATTTATCAGCATGATTTATGATAGCCTTATAGCAGTTTTGCAGTACCATGACTAGCAAGACACTCTACTTTTCAGGCAGTACCCAGTTGCTGTTTTATTTTGAGGATCTGAGAATGAACAGGGTGCAAACTCAGTATCTGAAAGTGATGTTGTTTCTTTGCACAATCTTAAATTTGCCCTGGATCTTCCAGATTGGACTACTGTCATAGTTGTTATATGCAGGGTGGGGGGACAAATAGTTCCTAGAGAAGCCCAGATGTATCTGTTTGTTTATTCCCATGCTATTCAGATCACATCTCACACAGAGTCACATTGGCAATTACCATCAGCCCAAAGAGTCACATGACTACTATATGCTCTGTGCCATCCCACCAAACACACATACATACACACACATGTGCCATCAAGGGGCTTTGTCAACTTATGGCAACCCCTGCAAGTGGCTTTCAAGGCAAGTGAGGTGATTTGCCATTGCCTTCTTCTGCAGAGTCTGCCTTGGAGGTCTCCCATCCAAGTACTGACCCTGTTTAGCTTCTGAGATCTGATGAGATCAGGCTATACCATGTTGCCTTCCCTAAACACACAAACAATAACATATTATTTCATATAATCTTATATTCTAATAGTCAACTGCGGCCCAATCTGTGGGTAGGTAGATCCATGGATCAAGGCTGCAATGAAACAAAACATATTTTCCTGAAAATTGGGGCCGGTGCCAGGATTTCTGATGCCCTAGGCAAGGTGCCAGGGGCCACCCTGCAGCTTGCTTCCCCTCCACCCTCTCCTGGCCCTGCTCCCTCCCTCCCACAGGGTCTCTCAGATGAGCTGCTCTCCTTTCCGGAGAACTTCCTCCCCCCCACCCAAAGCCCAGGACTGACCTCCGTCTAGACTGCTGTGCACCACAGAGGCTTAGCAAGGACAAAGCCCCTCCCAGACCTCTCAGCAGACTTTGATCTGGGGTGGGGGTGGGGAGAAGAAGGTGGCACTTCCCACAGAGTCTGTCAGCCTTCCACTGCTGACTGCCAGACCAAACAGCCCTCCAGTAGTCCCCCAGCTGCCACTGCCGGAGACCATCGCTGCCAGCTCTGACTCCTGCAGAAGGGTGAGGAAGAACCCTTCGTGGCAAGCTCAAGGCCTCTGCCAAGGGGGCACCCCCTCCCTCCCAGCACCAACCCACCAAGCCAGCCAGCCCAAGCAGCCAACCACTGACGCACTGCCACCTCTCATGGAAAGGCGAAAACACTGGGCTGGACTGGAGTGAGGCTAGCGGAGAGGGAAGGAGGGAGGGAGCAAGGGAGGAACAGCTGATCCATAGCCACTCAAGTGACACAAATTTTTGCAATAATAAAAAAAAGACATGGGGTGGGGGGGGGGGGTGGAACGTCCAGGGGCATGATCCAGTCATGGTTTGTTATTCCCATAGATTGCAGAGGGACAGCCAGGCAGCAATCCGCCTACAGATTAACCACCCATTGCATGAAGTGAGACTCCTAAACAACAGAACTATGCTTGAATCCAGTGGCACTAATTCTGGGTATCTGCTTTCCTATGCATGCACACTTTTCCATGCACAGGAGAGCTGATACCTAGAATTAAACTTTGTTGGTCTTCAAGGTGCCACGAGGCTTGAACTTTGATCTGCTGCTTTAGAACAACCTGGCTACCCACCTGAATCTACTCCTAAGCAGACATGCTTCAGGAGGGGAGCCTGACAATGCAAAAAAACGCTCTTCGGGGGGGGGGGCTACTTTGAAGCAAATGTGCACAGGATTCTACCCTAACTCTCCCACTGAAGCATCTGTGAATGCTAATCCTTGAATTTTTACCCTGGAATAACATCTCCTTGCAGTGGAAAGCTGTTTTTTTTTTTTTTTTTACTGAAGTCAATGGGATGGAAAAGCGCTTAACTGTGTCTCAGCCCAGCCTGGGGGGGGGGCAGGATTGACATCTTTGATGGACACACACACACACATTCTCTCTTCACACACCCAAAGAGGAATGAATCCACTTTGCAGAGAATAAGTCAATCTGGGGGAAGGAATGGGGGTATCCTACCCTTCCAAGGTACAAAAGAGCTTCTTCTAGATCTCCCAGGGGGCCACTAAAGGAATTCCTTCTTGCCAACTTTTAAAGTGTGATTGTGTGCGGGTGTGGGGAGGCACCACAAGCTCGCAAGGCCAGCTCCCTGGTGATCTTTTCACCTCTACAAAAATCAATGTGTTGTTGGCCAGTGGTCCCCAACCTTTTTGGCCCCAGGGCCCGGCCCCAAGGCCAGCCTGCCGACCGCGGCCCCAGGGCCAGCAGGGTGGAGGCACCCAATTCGGCCTCCCCCCGTGGCACCTCCTCCTCCCCCCCATTTTCCACCCCTGTTTCTTCCTCCTTCCTTCACTCCACTGCACAGCCTTGCTGTCCCCCTACGCAGCCTCACCACCTCCCCCCACCTTTTGCTCCTCCCACTCATGCAATCTCGCCACATCTTAAAGGTGCAACGTGACTCCTACTTTGTTCTACTGCTTCAGAGCAACATGGCTGCAACATGGCTCCTCCCTTCTTTGCCCCCCCCCCGGTGCAGCCTTGCCACCTCCTCCTCCCTCCTGTTTTCATAATTTTAAGGCCAGGAAAGGGGCCGTGAAGCTCCTCTCAGGCCGACACTCCCCCCTTCCAGAAGGAGGCAAGGGCAGTGTCCCTCACTGCTGCTGTTGCAGTTTTCCTGGCCAATCAGCTGATCAGCCGATGGGAGGTTGGCCTGGGAGGTGCTTCACGGCCCCTTCCCTGGCCTTAAAATGGTGAAAATGGGGGGAGGAGGAGGCTCCATGGGGGGGGAGCAGTGAGGCTGCTGGGGGGGGAGGCGAGGCTGCATGGCCCATTGCAAACAGGCAATGGCCCGGTACTGGTCCCCGGGCCGGGGGTTGGGGACCCTTGTTGTTGGCTAAGAAAAGACTGGATCATGAAAGGCAGCCATGTGCTGACAGGCTCGCCTAGCCCCCACTGAAGCACTGTGGCTCTGCTTGCAACTCTAATGGCGGGAAAAATCCCCAGCTAGGGGAAGGGGCACTGGGGGTGATGGGGCATGGATGGGGAGGGGCACTTGCCACCTGCCCCAGTAGGCCAGGTGGCACACTAGGTGGCTGCCTACCTGGCCTACTGGCATACACTGGCCCTGCCTACAGGTTTACTGCAAACTTATTGGGGGTTTAAATCCCCCCTAAAATAAGAGGGCACCCTACCCCCTGTGTGTTCTGTTGGAATCAGGTACCTGCTCTGGGCCTGGCAGCAGCTGCAACAGATCCTGGGAGCTGCTCTAGGTCTGGTGGTAGTTGCCATGGAGGCTTGGAATTGCTCTGGGCCTGGCAGTATCTGAAGCAAAGTCCCCAGGTATTTCTTGAGTTATACCTGGCAACCCTAGTTCTGGGCCTAGTGGCAGCTGCAGCAGAACTCGGAGCCTCTCTTGGGTTCAGCAGTGGCCCTGAAGGCCTGTTGCTACTCTGGACCCCATGGCAGCTGTGGCAGAACCCAGGAGCCATGCTAGAGTTGCCAATCCTCAATTGAGGGCAGGGGATCTCCTATTTTGGAGGCTCTCCCCCTGTTTCAGGTTTATCAGAAAGTGGGGGGGGGGAGGGAAATGTCTGCTAGGCATAGGGTTTCCAGCCTCCAGGTGGGGCCTGGAGATCTCCCACTTTTACAACTGATCTTCAGCTGGCAGAGATCAGCTCCCCTAGAGAAAATGACTGCTTTGAAGGGTGGACTCTATGGCATTGTGCCATGCTGAGGCCCCTCCCTTCCCAAACCTGTCCTCTCCTGGATCCACTCCCAAAGTCTCCAGGTATTTTCCAACACAGACCTGGCAATCCTAGTTGGACTCTCCATTATACCCTATGGAGACCAGTTCCCATAGGGTACAATGGAGAATTGATCTGTGGGTATCTGCGGCTCTGGCAAGGCTATTTTTTGAGGTAGATTCACCAAAGTTTAAGCATAGTATCTAGTGTCTCTCCTCAAAAAACCTTTCAAGTTTCAAAATGATTGGATCAGGGAGTCCAATTCTATGAGCCCCCCCAAAAAAGGTGCCCCTATGCGCCTTTATTTCCAATAGAGGGAAGACATTTAAAAGGCACACGGTCCCTTTAAATGTGATGGCCAGAACTCCCTTCGGAGTTCAATCATGCCTGTCATAACTTTACTCCTGGGTCCACCCCCAAAGTCCCCAGACATTTCTTAAGTTGGACCTGGCAACTCTAAGCTATGCTGGGCTCAGGGAGCAAGTGGCGTGGGGTATGGGATCCCTTTATTTGATTCATAGCGCCCCCCCCCCACTTATATATAACTAGAAATATTAAATACACAACTATAGCCTTTTCAACTACTGAATACCTGTGTGCATATAGGGTTGTCTCTCTCTAGCCAGGTGCTGTATATCTAGAGTGAGGGGAAGAGCTTCCATCTTTACTTTCTTATTGTCTTCTGAGCCTGAGACACAGCAGGTTAAGTGAGAGAGTGCCAAGGTGCCCAGAGGAAAGCAAGCTGGCTATGGAGAAAAAGAACTGAAAATATTGCCATCCAATGGTGGCCAGCTTGTTCTTTTCCTGAGCGGCTATCATGGTGGAAGTTTTATTCTCACTTCTCTGTACCCAGCTCTGGGTTGGGAAATACCTGGAAATTTTGGGGGTGGACACTGAGGACTAGGATTGCCAGCCCAGTTCAGTTGTGAGTTCCCCTGCTTTTCTGGACTCCTCTCTGCTACCGGCCAGCAGGGGGAAACACTGCCCTCAGAGGCCTCAAAATGTGATGAAATGATATCCCCTGGAAGTGATGTCATAATGCCATTGATATCATACAGCAATGCTCTAGTTTTGGGGGCAAAACTCTATGGTAAATTTGGGCTCAAACCATAGAATTTTGCCCCCAAACCAGAGTGTTGCTGTGCAACATTGGTGATGTCATTTGCCCCACACAACAGAAGCTCCCAGGGAGGCCCAAAGCTGTCCAAAGTGGCCATTTTCTCCAGGTGAACAGATCTCTGGCACCTGGAGATCAGTTGTAATAGTGGGAAGTCTCCAGTCACTACCTGAAGGTTGGCAATGTAAGTAGCCAGCTTCCTTTCCTCCTGGCAACTGCCTGGACGTTGGAATGAAAATGCAGAGGTTATATGGGGGTGAAGGTTGGAGACAATGGACCTTCTAGGGGAGGGACAGTGGCTCAGTGGTAGAGCATCTGCTTGGGAAGCAGAAGGTCCCAGGTTCAATCCCTGGCATCTCCAAAAAAGGGTCCAGGCAAATAGGGGTGAAAAACCTCAGCTTGAGACCCTGGAGAGCCGCTGCCAGTCTGAGAAGACAATACTGACTTTGATGGACCAAAGGTCTGATTCAGTATAAGGCAGCTTCATATGTTCATATGTTCTACTTCCACCCCTCCTCAGAAGAAGCACAGGTGGCTTCCAAGCCACTGAGTGAGCATCACTGGTTTATGCTGTGTTCGCAATAGAATGCAGTTTACGTAGAGGCAAAATTCTTCCCCAAAATTGAAAAGTAGAGCAATAGTGATATCAGCATCTGGGCTGGATTGAGCATTCTGCAAATTATACCACACTACACTATGTCACACTATACTCCATTACACTCTATACTATGCTCTATATATATATATATATATATATATATATTTAAAAATAATGTTAAATGGTCATTTCTTTTGCTCCACCACTCTTTTCTGATTGTTCTAGGTCCTCAGGGGTTCTCTGTTGTTACTTTCAAACACACAACAAAAGCCAAATCATTTTCTACCATGAGTGCATACAGAAGACTCACTGTGCACTGGAGACCATACTTTCCTCATACAATCAAGTGGTCACATGAATGGTCAGAGTGTACTACCAGCAATCCAAACACAGCCTGTAAGACATTTATGTGTGTCCTTCAGTGCCTTGGAAACCCTGTCAATCTTGCTGCCTGCTAGGGGTTGCAGAAAGAGCAACTAAGCACCTGATAAATCTCAACACATGACTTTGGTGGGATTTGACTTGTTGGGTCACAAGTTATACAGGCTGGCACAGATGATCAGATACTCTACCCTGACTATAAACTGCACACAAGGTAATTTGAAGCCAGATACAGAAGTTTTCTCTCCTAACACCCCCCTCCACACTAAGTATGTAGTTTTCTATTAGGGTTCTGGGGTGGTATGGGATTGATTAGACTGTTTTATATTCCCTCTTTGTTTATTTTGTAAAAAGTGTACTTGGATAGTGCACCATTTTATGCCAGCCTAGCTTTGCATTTTTACAGTCTGCTAATTAAACCATTTTAACTAATTTGTTTGCATTTTGCATGAGCAAGTTGGGCTTTTGGATTGACTAATGTAATTGCAGCCAGTTTCTGCCAAATACAAATTACTCTTTCTAGTGTGAGCTAGAGAGAAAAGTAAATATTTAATAGACATCAATACCCATGCAGCATTTTCAGGCTGTGTTTTTTAAAAAAAAAACTATGAAAAGTTTAAATAATTTCTTTGGTGCTTGATTGCCCTTTACTGTTCAGAAATTATTTTTTAATCTTTTTTAAAATAATAATGAATTGGACATTTTAGCAATTCTACAAGGGCTGAGTTTATGTACAAATTACAATTTTTAAATCCTGAGATGCTTTAAGATCTGGTTATTCCACATTTAATGTTAATGGGCACAACTTTTTAAGTTGAGTGCAGTTTCCAGGGAATGGTTTCTGTAAATCTAATTTGTTTGCAACATTTATAGAGCTAATGTGGGACTGAAAGCTTTGTTTTTTAAAGAATCTTCCTTAAGATGGGACAGTGATGTCGAAAACATTCCAATAAACAATTATATAATCTATGTGTATAATCCAGAGTTAACAGAGTACTCTTGTGTATTTCAGTAGTGCCTGTGCTGGAGAATTTTCTCATTAACTGTGCTTGGTCTTTTACAATCCAGTCATCCTGAATTAGGTCCCCAGTCTCTCTTGGTATTTTGTTAACATCTTGTGGCCAATCTGTTCAAACATAGTTTATTTAGCTATATGTAAAAGTATGGTTGCCAAAAATGCTCCCTCTAAGCTGTGGAGAGCAAAAGTTCTACTTCGTGAGCTATTGACATTAAAGTTGTGAGCGAGAGATTTGGCTACTGCATAAATTAGTTTGCTCTGCGGCCATCCTTCCTTAGCTAAGACAAAAATGTGTGAGCTGGAGGCTAAAAAAACTGAGCTAGCTTGCACTAACTCAGCTTAGAGGGAACACTTGTGGCCACCTGGGCAGGATAAATGGCCTGGCCAGCTCCTGTGCATAAATGAGGTTTGATTTGTTGAAATCAGAAGGTGAAAATTTTTTCAGCATAGAACTAAATCTGGCCTCTCCTAATGGTCCCAGATCAAAGTACTGATAAAGGGAAAGAAACACGCAATTGTTTAAAAGTTAGCAGCCCTTGTTGCATCACGTTATGCCACTCATGAAGAAGAAGATGATGATGATATTGGATTTATATCCTGCCCTCCACTCAGAGTCTCAGAGTGGCTCACAATCTCCTCTATCTTCATCCCCCACAGCAAACACCCTGTGAGGTGGGTGGGGCTGAGAGGACTTTCACAGCAGCTGCCCTTTCAAGGACAACCTCTGCCAGAGCTATGGCTGACCCAAAGCCATTCCAGCAGGTGCAAGTGGAGGAGTGGGGAATCAAATCATGTCTTCCAGATAAGAGTTCGCACACTTAACCACTACACCAAACTGGCCCTCAAGATCCTCTGATCTCCTGACACCAGAGATATGGGAAGAATACATCCCAAGATTTTTCTTTTGTCCTTAAGATTCTTTAAGTGAGGGGGGAAGCTTCCAGTGCAATATTAAAGATGGGTCCTTTGATCAAAAAATGAACTGATTAAGGCACATAAGGCAGGGAGCCACTTGTTTTTCTGAATAGTCTGGGAATATATCGATAAGAAAGGCTTCTTACTTTTTTTGACCGTTAATAAATACTTAGGTTTTCAAGATAATAAACAACACTCTAGAATTTGCTTCTGCAAACTAAATTTCTGGATGATACAATCATGAATCCAAAGACCTTTTTCCATAGCTGGGTATCTATCAGCAGAACTATGTCAACAACGCCACCTTGTCTAAATCAATCCCTTCCTGGGATTGTAGCTAGAGGTTGACAAGCACCTGGCACATGACAGGGCTGCATTTGGTATGATGTATCTCAAGCCGTGCAAACCTTGTTCATTCTTCTAATCTTCCTCTCTGAGCTAACCACCCCATAAAAAAAGTCTGCCATGAAAACGTGATGTGACGTCACCCCAGAGTCGGAAACGACTGGTGCTTGCACAGGGTTTACCTTTACCTTTTTATCTATCTGTGATCACATTAAGCTACTTTATACTGAGTCATACCACTGATCTATCAAGGTGAGTATTGTCTATTCTCATTGGCAATGGGTCCAGCATCCAGGTCTTTCATATTACCTGCCTGATCTTTCTAACTGGGGATAGCATGGCAGAGATGGACCCACAGACCATCTGCATGTGAAACAGATGCTCTACCCTGAGCCATTCCTCTAGCAATCTATCTTTCTCCGTCATTCTGTACCTCTCCTTTTCTTCTTCCCGAAGTGCTGGAGGAAGTATTCACTTTAGGTAAGGTCACAATCTGCCAGTTGAATGCTGTGCTTTCCTAAAGAAGTAGCCATATTAGTCTGTAGCAGCAAAAATAAATCAAGTCTTGTGGCTCCTTAAAAAATACTAAATTTTTATTCCAGCATAAGCCAGTCACGTAAGAAGCTGTGACTGGCTGTAGCTCCCTGTTGAGTGTCTATTCAGGAAATGCTTTCCATTCAAATTGGTTAGTGACTCAGGATTTTTTTCCTGTACACATGGTTTGAATAATTTTCTTGTATGAATACCTGGCTGTGCACATTCTTTTCTGTAATGCAATTTTCTTTACTCATGCTCTCTGCTTGTGGCTCAGTATAATATGGATTATGTGAGTTAATTGGTAGAGAATCATATCTGGATGAACCGTCCAACTACTGCAAGAGAAAAGAGAAGCTATAGAAGGGGCCTTTACCCAGTGGGAGAGTCTATGCTTTATATATTTAATGTGCATATTAAGAGCATTTATAACACACTTTTCCATCTCTAAGAAAAGTTGCAATAAATTTTAAAACAATAAAATCCACAATATGTCCATATCTAAGTATATATCTGGTATGTGGAATGGTATGATGTAGCCTAGTCACATCAAGTTGGACTTGGATGACGGGAAGTGGGGGGGCACCAAGGAAAACTCTGCAGAGGAAGGAAAGAGAAAATCACCTCTACTTCTTCCTTGCTTTGAAAACTCTTTGCTGAGCTAGCTATATCTTGATTGCAGCTTGAAGTCAGATACATACATACGTACAAATAAATATCTACATGCTTCTACCCCCAAAATTCCAAAAGCTAGCAGACTCCAATGCATTGAAACACAGTGAAGCACATGAAAGCATCCATCAGCATCAAAGCATCACCCAACATCAACAAGGTCATAACTCAGTGGAGGAGGAGAGAGAGAGATTCAAACCATTACACAATGAAGACCTTTTGAAGAAAGATTGGTCTTCATCAGCCAATAAAATGCTGTTGGAAGAGTGCTAGGAGAATTTCTCTTGGGAATATGTGGCAAAGATGCAGTGTGCCCGCTGAGAAGGCCTCCTCATAGCCGACCCTCTCTCATGCTTCAGATGGCAGGAGCAGACATAGTAAGCCCTCCGCTAGTGATCCAAGTGCCTAGACAGGTTTTTTTTTAATGGAAGAAAATAATTCTTGAGATACTGTGGGTACAGAACATTTAGGATTTTAAAAATCACAAGCAACATTTTGTACTGAGTCCGGTAAACTAAGTGCAAAGTGGGGAAAATAAAAATAAAATTAGAGTAATGTTCTTCTGGCGGTCCCTCTCCAGCCAGCAGCCAGGCTGCTCTATTCCGTACCAATGCCAGTTTTCAAACACTCTGCAAATGCAGCCTCTTGTAGACCATATTGCAAGGGGGATACATTCCATCAGAAATGACAGCTCCCCCCATCCTTCACAACCCATCCCCCACCGGACTTCCCTCCTCCAGCTGGTATCCCTCACCCACTCCCCATCTCCCACCTGGCAGCACCTCCCCCATTCCATATCCCCCACCAGCCACCCTTCTCCCGGAGGAAGGCATGTGACCCCTCTATGAACAGCAAATAGGAGAAACACTGTTGCTGTTTAAATGCACCAATGGGCATGGGGCCTGCTCTTTTAATGGGGGAGGGGACTCTGCTCAGCCATGTGGCATGCTTTCTGTTGCTGCTGGGCCATTTGCAACATGGAGAACACCCCCTTAAACACTCCCAAAATGGAGGGACCCCAAGAGCCTCTCTTTTAGCCGTGCAAATTGGGGATGGGAGAATAACCTGTGTACAAAAAAATGGGGCCTAAGCCCAAGCCTTTGAAAGATTCACTAATGTACTCCATTCAACAGTTAGTTCCTGAGGATATAAAGAGAAGGGGAGGTGGGGGAAAATTGGCAGAGGACATATAACTGAGCTTGTTTTTTCCTTGTAGTTAGATGGTGTAGACTGGCCAGCATTTGAAAATATAGTCAAAGCAGTCCATATGGAGAGGAATGCAAAGTGCTGCATGTACTGCAAACTTGTAGCTATTTGTCAGAAGTCATAGTGATCACAATGGTACTAGCACCACTGGACATTCAAGAGCAGGCAATTGTGCTGAGAATAAATCAGAGAAAAAAGACTCCAAGAAGCCCCCTGGAGAAGCTATGCCTGAAAATATGGAGGGGGAGACCTCAAGGAACCAGGAAGCAGAAACCAAGGCAAGGGTAAGTAGTAAGAAAAGGGGAAAGCAGAGAGGAAAGTAAAAACAGATCCAATAGTGTTATTCCTCTCTTTTTTGCAAGCAGAGGAGGGATCAGAGAGTGAAGCCACTGATTTAGAGAATTTGATTGTGTTGAGTGGGGTGCTTTCCCTTGCATTGCTCAAATGTATAAGAAAGCAAGATGCTAATCTGAAGAAAGGTTAAAACACTTGGGACTCTTTAGCATGGAGAAACATCGACTGAGGGGTGACATGAAAGAGGTTTACAAATTATGCATGTGATAGAGAGGGTAGAGAAAGAAGTACTTTTCTCCCTTTCTCACAATATGAAAACTTGTGGACATTCAATGAAATTGCTGAGCAGTTGGGTTAGAACTGATAAAAGGAAGTACTTCTTCACCCAAAGGGTGATTAACACATGGGGTGATGGCTGCCAGCATAGCAGAGGGGATTACATAAACATATGGAGTAGAGGTCCATCAGTGGCTATTAGCCACAGCATACTGATGGAACTCTCTGTCTGGGGCAGTGATGCTTTGTATTCTTGGTGCTTTTTTGGGGGGGAGGCACATTGGAAGGGCTTCTAGTGTCCTGGCCCCAGTGATGGACCTCCTTATGGCACCTGGTGTTTTGGCCACTGTGTGACACAGAGTGTTGGACTGGATGGGCCATTGGCCTGATCCAACATGGCTTCTCTTAGGTTCTTAATCCCAAAAACCCATCTGGGGCTGAGAATAATCAATCCCCTCCAGGGGGGAAATCCCTCAGGGAAGGCCCAAGGAAAGGCAGAGAGTGTGAAGGATCAGGAAACTATACCTTTGACAAAGCTATCTGTGGCCCTATTCACACAGTGTGTTGAGTCTGTGCTAAATTGACCCGGTTCTGTTCCAAATATCTTTGTTCCGGATATTATTGATCAGACTGCCATACTGCAATTTGAATCACTCTGTGGTGAAACAATCTTCTGCTGTCCACACAACGGCACCATGCAGTTCTTTTTTTTTTTTGTTTCCCCCTCTATTATGCACATAGGTCAGGAAACATGTGGTTATGTGCATATCGCTAAGCAGTAAAAAAAAAATGGTGACCGTGAACAGGATGTCTGAGGCTTCTTTTGGTCTAGGACAGCTTTCAGACATCTGGAAGTTGGTTAATATCGCAGCAGAACTATCCAGATGGAGAAAACAACAAGGTGAAACCAGACAACTCAAAAAAACCACAAAGGAGCAGGTAACAAAATAATCTGGTTTGGAGAAGAATTGGGGGGGGGGACAATGATTGACTACCAGGAGGCAGATGTTGCTGTCTGATCAGTCACTTTTAATCTGGTAGGAAACAGCAGCAACAACTGATTAAGCTGTGCATCTGAACAGGCCCTGAGAATAATGTTTCCATCAAGGAGCAAACTCCTGATGAGAATGCACAAGAAGAGGCAGAGACTGTGAAGGAAGAACCCATCCCACCTTATGTGAAGACTCTATATCCCAATATAAGGCCTAAAAATGGGGTGTGGAGTAGGGATTCCTAGTCATGAAACAGGATACGTATTTATTGCTTCCTCACCCTCCAAGATAGAGAATGTGGAATGGTTTCCAGAAGTGGCTGCAGTGGTCAGTGAGGAGGTGTATCTGAATTGCTGTCCCTACTGCAAGCACCTATCATACTATCAAGAATTAGTGAAAACTCAGATGATAAGGAAGCAGACTCCAGGAAAGGCTGTAGCTTTTGATGAGCCTGATAATGTGGGGAAGAGGCTTCAAAGGAAGAATACCCTAAAGATGAGAATTGAGAATGCCCAAGTCTTGAAAACTCCATCTCCATGCAAAAGATGATGAGGCAGGGGAAGAAAAAACACCTGTGGATGAGAAGCCCAACCAGCTGCTTTGTGTGCAAGGCCTGTATCGTAGATACTGAGAATGGCAAGGGAAGAAAGAGAGACTTTTCAGTGGTGAGCAGGGAAAAAATGACAATTGTTTTTCTTTCTCACACAGATAAAACAGATGCATTGGTGTGTTATCCATCAAGTGGCAAATACTGTCCATGGGAAGGAGTTGGGTGATCTCTGCTGTTCATTCTCTACATACATACATATGTACTGGTTCCTTATGAATCTCAACATGATGAAGCTAGATGCCATGTATTTCTTACACAGCAAAGTAAAATTCCCTGGCAAAAACGCACCATCCCAGCACCTATTTGGCATCAAAGCCACCTCATTCCTGAGGAACTGAAGACATGCAAGTGATTGAGAAATGAAGGGAAAATTCTTGCCAATAAAAATGCTATGCTTTGTATATTCTCATCCTAATAAAATATTGTTTCTTCACTGTTAACCACTTAATGACTTCCTTTGGGGGCATATTAGAAAGGATTTATTATAATCCAGGGGAAGTGGAGAGTTTGGGGAGGGGGTTGAACCCTTGTTTTGAGCAGCATCCAAGAGAGGTAAAAGCCATGTGAAAGCATGGCTTATTGATCAGGATGCTTATATGCTGCATAAGGGGGCAAGAGTGCATTTTAAAAGGAACAAAATAATTGTTACAAATGTGGCTGATCAATGGCAAAAATATTTAGTAGTAGATACATAGAGACTGTCTAAATACAATGGGGATCACAGATACATTTTTAGTATGGTGGATGTTTTGTCTAAGTATGCATGGGCTGTAGCACTGAAGGATAAAATGTGGGTAGATGTGTTCAAGGCCTTTTAAAAAAATTAGTAGGTGCCACATTCCACACAAGTTGCAGAAAGATTGCAGAAAAGAATTTTTGAATTAAAAACTGAGCAAGTTGTTAAGAGTATGGCATGCTTCGTTTTGTGGCCAACAATGAAGTTAAGGCAGTCATGATTGAAAGATTTAACAAGACTTCAAAGTCAAGGATGTGGGTTCTCAATAATGCCCTTTGGCAGGATTGTGCTTTGTTGGTACAGCCAGCTGAAATTAAGTATTTTTGAGCCAAACTGATTTTAATCAAGGATCCTTGATCACCTATAATTTCAATTTGAAATCTCTTCCCCATCTGCAATAAGCATACTTTACAGTTCAACAGCCAGTCACATGTGTGTGAACTGTTTACATATTTTATTCATGAATAAAAGTGTTATACATGCAAGATTACATATTTATGCTTTCCCATAGCTTTCCTGTCTGATATATGTTGCCTCCCTGTCTGCTCTTTGCCCCATTCTTTAAATACACAGAACATTAACTTCTCACATTTAGTGATTTAAATTTGCAAGGTGTCTCCCTGTGCCCTGCTTAACTCTGTGATCGTTAACAGCAAAGACTGGCAAATGGCAAAGGCTAGCAATAAATCCACACACATCCTCACATAATCTCATAAGAGCTATAGCCCCCCCTGCCATTTTCCCTCCCAAATCTGCCAAAATCTAGTTGTTAATGGTTTCTTGACCCATCATGCCTGCCAAGAACATTATGTCTGGTGTCTGTTAATAGAAAAGGCAGGCACACTAACGCAGGGAAGACCCATTTGCACCCATGTGACTCTTGTCCTGCATTATAAAGAAGAGCTGTTCCAATTCACTGCCTGTAGCATGACCCTGTAGCATATGAACCAATGTATGCAGGAAAGCCTGTTGCTCAAAATGGTGCTCATTCAGATTTTGGGAAGCAGAAAACATCAAGGTGATCCAGTGAGGGGCTCAATTTGTAATGAAAAGTCCAATCATAGTGAGTGTATATTTATTACATTCATTTCAAGATTCCCAGCATCTATGATTTGAATGGAAGAGTTCAAGCAAGACTCAGGAGATGCCTAACTTTGACTGGATTGTACCCTGTACTAAGAACTGAGAAGTTATATATGTATTAACAAAAACTCTATTGGTATTTCTGCTTGCTAATTATCCACCAAAATTCTGGGATTCCGTCTACAAGCATAATAGATACCCTATCCAATTGTAAATCATGGGTGGTCTGTTAACAGTAAACTGGAAAAGATGATGTGCAATTTAATTTAATGTGGCACAACATACCCAAGGTAACCCAATGTCACAGATATTTTTCAAAATATAAAGGCATATATTGGAATCTTCAGTGCCCAAATAACGTTTTTGACCAGCATATCCTTTTTCCTTTCAACATGGGTGTAATCTATTAGAAATCTGTATTTTTAAAATATGTACATTACCTTGAAGAATATTCTTATCTTAGTATTTTGCTTTCATTATAATGCAATAAATATGAAGATATACGGATGCAGAGAAATTAATCCATTTATACAAAAATTATTTCAGATGAAGCGACAAAACAAAAAATGTTGCTGTAAAAAATTTGCAGAGCTTTCCCCAAAAAAGTCCATTCTTACACAAACTTGTATGCACAGTAAAAGACACCTGTTAGCCTGCTCTATCTTCTTCTATGTTCTAATTATCTGGTTCTTTGTGTTCTTTCTGTAGTTACTTCATATACTCTACCAATGCTTTTAAAATAGTTCCTTTGTTCCTGTTCATATCACTGCAGAAAGTATAGATAAACTTTTCACAATTGTGCACATAACAGAATTCATAAGAATATACAAAATCTTGTACATTAATATGAAATGATTTACATGACTATTGTTCAGTCTTAGATAATAGAATCATAGAGTTGTAAGAGACCTCCAGGGTCATCTAGTCCAACCCTACACTATGCAAGAAATTCACAAAATACCTCCCCCTCCCACACACACCCAGTGAACCTTGCTCCATATGCAGGAGATGGCAAACAAACAAATAAACCTGACCCCCAGGATCCCTGGCCAAACTTGCCTGGAGAAAAGTTGCTGCCTGACCCCCAAATTATGAGGACTTCTATAACTTTTGAATGGAAATTTTTAATAAAATAGTTAAGAAGCCCTTAAAATTAATCTCATGTGAGGACCCCTCTCCCTCCTCCAGCTGAGACCCCACCTTGATTAGTGAGATCCCCATCTTATTTTGGACTTAGTTGTTTTAATAGACACACCTAACAGACACTTTACACTTTAATAGTCACTTTACAGCCTAAGTGCCAAGGGACATGAAACTTGGGGTGTCTCACAATTTAAGGCTTTGCCAGTTACTGACCCCAGTCAACTAAGCACAGGTAGGAATGGTCAATGTTTATAAGAGAGGTCTGAGAGAGAGCAGAGCAGAGAAGAGCAGCTCTGAGATAAGCTGAGACAGCTGAGTTGTGGTAGATGGGGAACTGCTATTTGTTTGGTTGAGTGGGCTGAAGGTGAAGGTGATTGAAAGTGATTGGTGCTGATTGATTAGGAGTGGCTGTGCTCCCCACCCTCTATGCATTTTAAGCTGCGCCTTGCCAAAGGCTGAGCACATCTCAGAGAGGTCTCAGAGAGAGCAGAGCAGAGCAGCTCTAAGATAAGCTGAGACAGCTGAGTTGTGGTAGCTGGGGAACTGCTGTTTGTTTGGTTGATTGGGCTGAAGGTGAAGGAGATTGAAAGTGATTGGTGCTGATTGATTAGGAGTGGCTGTGCTCCCCACCCTCTTTGCATTTTAAGCTGCGCCTTGCCAGAGAGCTAAAGGGCACTTAGCCTGGGGGCTCTGTACACACCAGGAACCCAGATTCCTAATTTCCTTGTTTTCCCAATAAGGTAAGTTGACCCTCCAGAAGGGGAGCCACTTAAACAAACAGGATTTAAAGAGGACTGTATGTTTTTTTAAAAAGCTATCATGAAGGTAGAATGCCAGCAGGGGGGTGGGGGCTTTCCAGTGTTTTGCACTGAGTGTCACATATATGACTATCTGCCCACAGGACAGACGTCTTGGGTGTGTGCTCGATGCAAGGAGCTCCTGGTCCTCAGGGAATGAATTCGTACCCTTGAAGCCGAGGTGACTGCCCTGGAGAAGCAGAGACTGTCAGTTCGGCACTCAGGGAAGACTCTTGGGGGAATATTAGATGAGTCCCGCTCTGAATGTGGCAGCCCCGTTGCTGCCAGGCAGCGTGAGGGTCGAGTGGGAACAGGGCACCGTGCTGAGAATAAGGGGCATGCACCCTCAGAAGGGACCTCTTCTTCAGTTGGTGAGCAGGAATCCTTTCGCGCCAAGGAACCATCCCTGGGCAGGGAGAGAGGGGGGATCTTGGTAGTTGGTGATTCAATCCTTAGGCAAGTAGACAGCTGGGTGGCAAAACCGCATACTGACCGTATGGTGACTTGCCTGCCTGGTGCGAAGGTAGCGGACATTACGCATGTTGTAGATAGGCTGATAGACAGTGCTGGGGAGGAACCAGTGGTCGTGGTGCATGTTGGCACCAACGATGTGGGGAAATGCAGTCGTGAAATCCTGGAGGAAAAATTTAGGCTGCTAGGTGGGAGATTTAAGGCCAGGACCTCCAAGGTAGCCTTCTCAGAAGTGCCACCTATTCCATGTGCAGAGCTGGAGAGACAGGCACAAATTAGAAGTCTCAATGTGTGGATGAGACGATGGTGTAAGGAGGAAGGGTTTAAGTTTGTTAGGCACTGGGATGCTTTGTAGAACAAGCGGGAGCTGTACAAAAGAGACGGTCTCCACTTATCCCCGGATGGAACCAGGCTGCTGGCGCTTAAAATCAAAAAGGTGGCAGAGCAGTTTTTAAACTGAATCTTGGGAGAAAACCGACAGATGAAATGTCTCTGGTTCGGGAGGACTCATCTCAAAGAGATGAAGGGTTAGCTATTACTTTTCTACTGGGAAATGGATCAGAGTTGTCCACTGAGATGGTGACAAACAGTATGGACTGTCTGCCAAAGTCTCAAGGTGGCAGGAGGAAGGCGGCAGGCCTAGCTTGCCTGGGAAATTATAGATGTTTGTACACAAATGCTAGAAGTATTCGAAGTAAAAATGGTGAATTGGAATGTTTAGTGTTGGGAGAAAACATAGACATTGTGGGAATTTCAGAAACTTGGTGTAATGAGGAGACTCAGTGGGACACGGTGATTCCTGGATATAAGTTATATCAGAAGGATAGGGAGGAAAGGGTTGGAGGTGGGGTGGCTCTGTATGTCAGAGAGAATATATGGCCCAGTAAGACTGAGATTAGATTCCCTTCTAGAAATGCTTTGGGTTGAAATAGAGGGCCCAAAAAGAAATTTAACTATGGGAGTTTGTTATCGCCCACCAAATCAAAAGATGGAGGATGATTATAATATGATGGAAGGATTAAAGATAGCGGCTAAACGTAAAAACTGTGTCATAATAGGTGATTTTAACTACCCGCAGATTGATTGGGTCAATATGTGTTCTGGTCAAGAGAAAGAGATTGAGTTTCTTGATGCTCTCAATGACTGTGCTATGGAGCAGATGGTCTCAGAACCTACCAGGGGTGGGGCGATCCTGGATTTGGTCCTAAGTAATGCCCAAGACTTGGTGAGAGATGTAAAAGTGATCACACCGCTTGGGAGCAGTGACCATAACGTTATTGATTTCACCATTTGTATAAATAGGGAGTGTCAGCCGATGTAACTTTATTGGTAAACTGCTTAGCTGAACTGTAGCTATCTTTGAACACCCTATCCAGTTTGAACAGATGTACGGGTCGGTGATGAGAGGGGAGCCCTGCGTGGAAGAGACCCAGGGCCTACCGGTGGGGATAGAGGAGCACTGGGAGGTGGAAGCTTTCGTTATTGTCCCCTCCTCCTCTTTTGACGTGGTGTTGGGGGTGGGCTGGCTAGCCAGGCACCAACCGGACATACAGTGGGGAGCGCAAACCATAGATTTTACCAACAAACGGTGCACCCACCACCACTGGCTAGGCCAATGGGGGCCCAACCCTCCCCAAAATGAAAAGATGTGTGTATCGGTAGAGGAGATCAGATCGATTCCAAAAGAGTACCGGGATTTGCGTAAAGTATTTAGTGAGGAAGAGGCCAATGAACTGCTGCCCCATCGCAGCACCGACTGCGCTATCAAACTGATCTCGGGCCAGGAGCTCCCCAAAGCTCAACTGTATTCCATGGGGTGGGCAGAGAAAGCCGAGTTGCGAAAATTCATTGATAACAACTTAAAGCGGGGTTTCATTCGACCCGCTACTGCACCCCACGCAGCACCCGTCCTCTTCCGGAAGAAGAAGGTCGGGAGCCTTAGACTTTGCACTGACTTTCGTGGGATTAATGGGATTTTGATGTCAAACACCTACCCCATCCCCCTGATCAGAGACATATTGAGCACAGTATCAGAGGGGTCCATCTTCACCAAGCTGGACCTAAGAGACGCTTACTTCTGAGTGAGAATCAAGGAGAGAGATGAGTGGAAGACGGCGTTCAACACACCAGTGGGACAGTTTGAATACTTGGTCATGCCTTTTGGTGTCCAAGGGGCCCTGGGGGTATTCATGAACTTTATCAATGAAGTACTGAGAGAATATTTGTATACGGGGGTGGTGGTGTACTTGGATGACATCATTATCTATTCAAAAGATCTAGCCTCCCATGTCCAGCTGGTGAGGAAAGTGTTGTCGACCCTATACGAGCACAAACTGTATGCGAAATTGTCGAAATGTGAATTTCACCAGACAGAACTTGACTATTTGGGGTTCTGAGTTTCTGGGAAGGGATTAGCCATGGACCCGGCCAAAATACAGGCGGTGTTGGAATGGGAACCCCTGAGGACACGTAGACAGCTCCAATCATTCCTTGGGTTCGCCAATTTTTATAGGGATTCATTCAGGGGTTCGCCCAGGTGATGCTGCCCCTCACTGACCTACTAAAGACTAAGGGGAAGGGAACTGAGGCCAAGAAGCCCGGCGCATGATTGAGTTGGTCACTAGAATGCCAATGGACTTTTGATAAATTAAAGCACCTGTTCACGAGCGAAATGGTCCTCGCCCACCCGGACGAGCTAAGACCCTTCGTCGTCCAGTGCAACACCTCTGATGTGGCCGTGGGAGCAATATTAATGCAGAGGGATGCATTTCTAAAAAATTTTCACAAGAGCAGCGCAACTGGTTTGTCTGAGATAAAGAGGCGTTCGTGGTGACTTTTGCTTTGAAGACTTGGTGGTCTTGGCTAGAGGGAGCGAGAGTTCCGTTCAAAATATGGACAGACCATAAAAACTAAGAGGCTCTCACTGGGTGCCGGAAATTAACGGCTAAACAGATCCGGTGGGCTGGGTTATTTGCCAAATTTGATTTCACTCTCAAGCACATTCCCGGGTCTAAAACCTTTTTAGCCAATGCCCTATCTAGACTGCCTCAACACGACAGCCAGAGGGAGGAAGTAATAGACTCCATCATTCCTCGCTCTGCAGTAGCGGGAACAGTGACCACTCGATCAGGGAAAAAACCAAAACCTGCAGAACCATGGGGGGACAACAAACTGATCGAGGAGGCGGAGAAGGAAGGGGCAAACAGACCAGATGAAATGGTGAAAGGGGGGGGGATTCTGGTACCATGAGAGAAAATTGTACGTCCCTAAAGCCCTACGCACAGAAGTCCTACAGTACTGTCATTGCAGCAAACTGGCCGGCCACTTTGGCTATGTAAAAACACTACACCTGATCAATAGACAGTTTTGGTGGCCGCGTATGAAAAAGGACATATCAGAGTTTGTGGCCTCCTGCCCCATTTGCATTATGGCCAAGAAATGGGGGGGGGGCAAGACACTGGGCTTCCTCCAACCTACTCCTACCACCCACCGACCATGGTCGGTAGTGTCAATGGACTTTATAGTGGAGCTGCCGGCTTCTCAGGGCAAGATGGTCATCCTGGTGGTAGTAGACACTTTTTCAAAGCAAGCTCATTTTATTCCCTGCAAGCAGCTCCCCACAGCAAAGAAGCTGGCCTATTTATTTTTCCAACACGTTGTGAAACTCCACTCATTTCCTGACAAGGTCATTAGCGACCACGGGCCACAGTTCGTTGCCAACTTCGGGTGGGAGTTTTGCAAATTAGTGGGCATGGAGCAGGGGTTGAGTTCCGCCTACCACCCGCAGACGGACGGACAGACAGAATGCGTGAACGCCCTTCTTGAGCAATACTTAAGGTGTTATGTGAATTACCAACAAACAAACTGGGTTGAGCCGCCTTTGCTGAGTACGGTTACAACAACAGTCTGCATAGCTCAACTAAAACCTCTCCATTTCATTGGCTATGAAGGGAAGCCTTTCCCCCTGCTCCCTAGTGGCCAGGAGAGCTCTCCTCCCACCTCCTGTCGACAGTGGTGGGAGGAAATCAGTGGTGGGAGGAAATCAGGAAATCAGGGATGTCATACAGGAAAACCTAGAGGTAGCCAAGAGAGACTATAAAGCCCAATTCGACAAAAAACACTCACCTGAGTGGGAGTTCAAAGTGGGAGAGACAGTTTTCCTTTCTACTAAAAACTTGCCTCTGCCTCAGATTTGTAGGAAACTAGCATACAAATACTTAGGTCCATTCAAGATAAAATGAGTAATAAACAAGGTAACAGTAGAACTGGAGTTGCCTAAACTGTTCAGCCTGCTCCGGCGGGGAGGGCGGGATACAAATAAAATTTTGTTGTTGTAGTAAAATCCACCCTGATTTCCATTGCAGTCTTCTTCGGAAAGATCCTGGAGTTACATCATGGTACCCCCGCCCTCCAGAGCCCCAACCTATTCAAGTGAGGGGTCAAAGTCATCATGAGGTGCGGGAGGTGCTAGACACCAAGTTGAAGAAGGGGGTTTTATATTTTCTAGTATGCTGGAAATACTTTCCCCCTAACTGTGATGAGTGGGTCAAGTCATCAGACCAAAGAGCTCCACTCCTACTAAAAATATTTTACCTACTCCACCCAGACAAACCCCGAGCACGAGCTTAGGGGGGGCAGTATGTCAGCCGATGTAACTTTACTGGTAAACTGCTTAGCCGAACTGTAGCCATCTTTGAACTGTGTTACTTACCATGAGAAAAAACCCTTGCATATCAAAGCAGGGAATGCAGATGTTACCAATGCTCAGTGTGAACCTTCCCTTTCCCCTGATACTAACAAAGGCAGAAATTCCCCTCTTTGAAGATATGGCGCCTCCAGGGACAGTTGCTTGACTATCCCCAGAAGAATAGTAACAACAATGAGATAAGAGAGAAAGACCATGTGAATTGTTGCACCTCACCTCAACAATGTTTAGAATTGTAGCTCTGTATAGTTCCCTTTGATGTATCCCAATATAGCCCTCCTCCTAAGGCCATATTGTATCAGTCTCAATCTTCTCCTTCGCTCAAATACTTATGGATTATCAAATAAAGCTTAACTTTGCAACAATTCAAGGTCTGGCTGATTTGAAATTCCATCATCTGACAGGGAGTTGCCCCAAAGACCGGCACAACCATGTTTAACTTTAAAAGGGGTAAATTCTCTGAGATGAGGAGGCATGTGAAGAGGAAACTGAAAGGAAAGGTAAATACGGTCAAAACCCTTGGGGAAGCTTGGAGGCTATTTAAAACTACAATCCTAGAAGCTCAGATAAAATATATACCTCGTTAGGAAAGGCACAAACAGGTATAAGAAAAGACCTGCATGGTTAACAAACAAAGTAATGGAAGCTGTAAAAGGTAAGAAGGATTCCTTTAAGTGGTGGAAAACCAGTCCAAGTGAGATTAATAAAAGGGAACACAGGCTGTGGCAAATCAAATGCAAGACTGTGATCAGGCATGCAAAAAGGGACTATGAGGAGCATATTGCAAATATAAAGACCAACAATAAAAATTTCTTCAAATATATTAGAAGCAGGAAACCAGCCAGGGAGGCAGTGGGGCCCTTGGATGACCAAGGGGTAAAAGGATTACTGAAGGAGGATAGAGAAATGGCTGAGAAGCCGAATGTATTTTTTGCCTCTGTCTTCACTGTGGAAGATGAGAAGTGTTTGCCTGCTTCAGAACCACTAATTTTGGAAGAGGTATTGAAAGGCCTTAGTTGGATTGAGGTGACAATAGAGGAGGTCCTACAACTGATTGACGAATTAAAAACTAATAAGTCACCAGGTCTGGATGGCATACATCCAAGAGTTCTGAAAGAACTCAAAGTTGAACTTGTGGATCTTCTGACAAAATTCTGTAATCTTTCATTGAAATCTGCCTCTGTTCCTGAGGACTGGAAGGTAGTAAATGTCACCCCCATCTTTAATAAGGGTTCCAAAGGAGATCAGGGAAATTACAAGCCAGTCAGTCTGACTTCAATACTCTTTAACTTGTTCATAAATGATTTGGAGTTGGGAATGAGCAGTGAAGTAGCCAAGTTTGCAGATGACACTAAATTGTTCAGGGTGGTGAGAACCAGAGAGGATTATGAGGCACTCCAAAGGGATCTGTTGAGGCTGGGTGAGTGGGCATCAACGTGGCAGATGAGATTCAATGTGGCCAAGTGCAAAGTAATGTACATTGGGGCCAAGAATCCCAGCTGCAAATACAAGTTGATAGGGTTTGAACTGGCAGAGACTGACCAAGAGAGAGATCTTGGGGTCGTGGTAGATAACTCACTGAAAATGTCAAGACAGTGTGCGATTATGATAAAAAAGGCCAACACCATGCTGGGAATTATTAGGAAGGGGACTGATAACAAATCAGCCAGTATCATAATGCCCCTGTATAAATCGATGGTGCAGTCTCATTTGGAGTACTGTGTGCAGTTCTGGTCGCCGCACCTCAAAAAGGATATTATAGCATTGGAGAAAGTCCAGAGAAGGGCAACTAGAATGATTAAAGGGTTGGAACACTTCCCTTATGAAGAAAGGTTGAAACGCTTGGGGCTCTTTAGCTTGGAGAAACATCGCCTGCGGGGTGACATGATAGAGATTTACAAGATAATGCATGGGATGGAGAAAGTAGAGAAAGAAGTCCTTTTCTCCCTTTCTCACAATACAAGAACTTGTGGACATTCGATGAAATTGCTGAGCAGTCAGGTTAAAACGGATGAAAGGAAGTACTTCTTCACCCAAACGGTGATTAACATGTGGAATTCACTGCCACAGGAGGTGGTGGCGGCTACAAGCATAGCCAGCTTCAAGAGGGGTTTGGATAAAAATATAGAGCAGAGGTCCATCAGTGGCTACTAGCCACAGTGTGCGTGCGTGTGTGTGTGTGTGTGTATACAGATAACGGATCTACGGCTAATGTCTCCATCCTGCACATCTTGAGAAAAGTTACCAGCAAACAAAGTGCCAGGGCTAGTACCACCAGATACATATGTAGCAAATAGATATATGCTTAGCAAAGAGAGAAAAATGAATATACAGTCATGTCTATAGGATTACACAATACAGTGTGAGTGGATATAAATGACTGAGCAGAAATGAACAGCTCGATGCAGCCCGACTGTGAAATCCAATTGTCAGGGAACCTGACACACACGTGTGTTTGGCCATGGCATTAGAAATTTCCAGGAACAGGAGAGGAAAGGTGAGCTGGCATCACAAACTGATTAAGTGCAAAAACTGATTAAGTGCGGTCTCATTTGGAGTACTGTGTGCAGTTCTGGTCGCTGCACCTCAAAAAGGATATTATAGCATTGGAGAAAGTCCAGAAAAGGGCAACTAGAATGATTAAAGGGCTGGAGCACTTTCCCTATGAAGAAAGGTTGAAACGCTTGGGACTCTTTAGCTTGGAGAAATGTCGACTGCGGGGTGACATGATAGAGGTTTACAAGATAATGCATGGGATGGAGAAAGTAGAGAAAGAAGTACTTTTCTCCCTTTCTCACAATACAAGAACTCGTGGGCATTCGATGAAATTGCTGAGCAGACAGGTTAAAACGGATAAAAGGAAGTACTTCTTCACCCAAAGGGTGATTAACATGTGGAATTCACTGCCACAGGAGGTGGTGGCGGCCACAAGTATAGCCACCTTCAAGAGGGGTTTAGATAAAAATATGGAGCAGAGGTCCATCAGTGGCTATTAGCCACAGTGTATGTGTGTATATAAAATTTTTTGCCACTGTGTGACACAGAGTGTTGGACTTGATGGGCCATTGGCCTGATCCAACATGGCTTCTCTTATGTTCTTATGTTAACCAACCCCCCCAATCTCAGGGTTCTTAATAAGACTCCAATCTCATTAACAAAAGACTTTTCAACACTGGAATATCCTGGCATACCCAAGGTGTTTCAGGAGCTAACTTGACTCACCCAAACATTTGTATCCATGTGCCAGGTACAAGTCCCTGACAAGGATTTGTTTTAACCTTGTGGTCCAGAAACAGTCTATTGACTTTCCTAATAGTATTGTCATTGCTGATGAGTGGTCAATTATCCAAAGCATCCGTAATTATATTGTTTTATGTATTCATATATGCATTTATATACATGTATTCATGTCTGTATTAATCCATGTATTATAATATCAATATTTACTAACCTTCATATATATTCATTATATTATTTTATGAATTTATGTAGAATAGTGTTGGTAACAAATGAGGTCACAATAGAGGGTAGACTATTGTGGGAAGGTAGGGCCTAAACTTGTCTCCCTGGTAACAGAAGAAAAGTACAAATGGAAGATAGCTACAAAGCTGGAATGTGACCATGGAAAAAAGCAACACCAGGGTCTGGAAACTAATTCAAAGACTTGGGCAGGAGACATTTTGGTGGCAGAAATGATGAACCGTTAGCTTGTAATCTATATTTGGACTATAACTTTCATTTATTGTCAAAACTGGCAATACAAGTAGTTTTGCATATACATGCTATGAGTGTTTGCTACCTGATTCTTTATTAAAAGCTTCTTTTGCATTTACTCAAGAAGTCTTGTGACAGATTTTGGGCAAAACCTTACACCATGCAGATATGGCTAACTTCAACATAATTAAAGTGTGTTAATCATTTTGCTCACCCAGGCTTTGTGTGCCTATGCAAATTTGGCTCTCAATAGCCTAATCAAGGTCTCCTTCCCACTTTTCCCCACCAAAATTTCACAGAGTTTCAGACTATCAAATTCAAACTTCATATCTTGGACCAATCATGTTCCTAGGAAAGTGGGTTTTCATGCCCAGCTGTCCACATAAAAAGACCATCCCAATTCAGCGAAAGGTGTGCCAAGTTTTGCCCACTACCTGAAAACCACTGCAGCTGTTTGCAGGGACTTTCCCCCACCCCTCCTCGCTCCATTCCATACATCTAAAGTACTGTGTGCAGTTCTTGAGGCCTCACTTCAAAAAGGATGTGGACAGAATGGAGTGGGTGCAGAGGAGAGCAACAAAGATGGTCAGGGGCCTGGACACCAAGCCCTAAGAGAAAGGGCTGAGGGACTTGGGAATGTTCAGTCTGGAGAAGAAGAGGTTGAGGAGGGACATGATTGCTCTCTTAAAGTATTTGAAGGGCTGTCACTAGAGGAGGGCAAGGAGCTATTCCTGTTGGCAGCATAGGATAGGACTCACAATAGTGGGTTTAAGTAAAGGGCAGGAAGGTACTGACTGAATATTAGGGAAAACTTTTTTACAGTAAGAGTTGTTCAGCAGTGGAATCAGCTACCTAAGGAGGTGGTGGTCACTGGCAGCCTTTAAGCAGGCTGGACAAACTTGTCAGGGATACTCTAGACTGATTGACCCAGGGGGTCGGACTAGATAGCTACCTGACAATTCTGTAATCCTGTGGTTCTATGTATTTTCGCTGTGTTTGCCCTAAACCTCTCCAGATCTAAAGCCCAGGATTTCAGGTCATACATCCCTCCCCTAAAACTTCCCAGTTTCCACCCTCCTCCCTTTTTATACATACACCCTTTTGCTGATGTGCATGCATGCATGCATGTGTGATTACTTAAGGAATTTGTTCTCAGATGCTTAGCTTAGTTACTTTACATTTTACTGTTATTTTACTTTGTATACAATAAAGCTATTTGTTTGTGTTTAAAATCACTCTCTCACTCTTCATAATTTTATTGTCGGATACCTTTACTGAAATCCACCCTGGTATACACAGACCTATAAGTTCCTGTAGTATTCCTTTCTGAAACCCTTTATAAAACTAATTTCCCCTTCTCTGGGTCCTTTTGGGATAACACCTAGAATGAAAATAAGTGTCAAAAGAAAGTAATAAAGTGACTTTTTGTGGTAGAGCTAAATGCAATATCATGATTCTACCATTACAATTTTTATATTTGTAGGGAAAATTGCTTTTATTATTAACTCTAAGATTAAAAGCTATGTGCAATATTTCTGCATTAATGAACCAGGAAACATACATTACTAAGAATTTAAGCCTAAATTTTTAAAGATAATTTCAAATATACTATGCTTTTATCAGAGTTTCTAATGTGAATGCTTTTATGCTTATGGGGGGGGGGGGGATCTCACACTTCTGAACCTCACTGATGATACAAAGAAACCAGAGTTTTGCAACTATTCCATGTTATATTACAAAACCTTTGTGAATTGAGATTAGCACAAATGTAAACAAATCCTCATCTGCGATATGCAATGTGTCAGCCTTTATGGACATTACATGAACAATGTATACTGGAGCTTGGGCCTTTCCCATAATGGCTCCTACTCCATGGAATGAGTTCTCTGATGAGATGAGAGTCTACCATTTTGTTGGAAAGCTACATAAGGCACCATAAGCCCTCTTTTTGCCACTGCTTTTGATGGGGTATTAACAGCAGGCATCTTTGGGCAGGGCCGAATCTAGGGGGGGCAGAGGGGGGTGCTTGCTCCGGGCGCCAATGGAGGGGGGGCTCCAAATTGGTTATGGAGTCCATTGTATTCTATGGGACCATAAGATATTATGGCCCATAAGGGGGTGTCAAAAAACATGTAGATCTGGTCCTGTCTTTGGGAGGAAAAGGTATTTGGGATTCCTATTTTATTTGGTTTTAATCTGTGATGTTTTAATAATTGCCAGTAAGCCACCTTGAGACAAAAAGAAAAGCAGGGTACACATATTTTAATCAATCAGTAAAAGAGTCGCTTGTGGAACAAATGTAATGAATGATTGAATGGATGGATGAACTGGAGAACAGTTGTAGGTAGCGACTCGGTGCTGCTGAGGGCCTCTGAATTTAACCAACACCTTAGATAACGGATCCAATTAGGGCCTATTCGTAGCTTGTATATGATGTGATCATTTCCCAGATGACCTGTGTCAACAGGATTTTCTTCTTCTTCTTCTTCATCATCATCATCATCATCATCATCATTTTATTTGTATCCCGCCCTCCCCGCCGAAGCAGGCTCAGGGCAGCTAACAACATCAGATCAATATATTAACTTATACAATAATGTTTAAAACAATAACTAGTTTAACAATTTAATTAAGATTCTAAAATTAACAAAATCAATATTGCATTTTTTATCATGCCCCTCAGTCCCCACTTTGGGTCCACTACCCATTTAGATGGAGATATATTGCAGTGAACAGAATGCCATTCATGTTTTATCCATGTTATAATACTATTAAGGATGTCTAAAGTAATCCAAATTAAAATCTTGGTCAGGATTTAGGGCTGATTCTTGCATTATATGAACAGGTACTTTCTGATGTAATATCAGCAGCAATCAATAATAGAACAAACATTAGTTTATTTTAGGCTGATACGGCAGAAGAAGCAAAAAATGTTATTCCCTAGAAGGACTGACCAGGATGGCATTAAAGTTTCTTGCTGGTGATTTCAGTCAAAGTGACTTGTCAAGGTACTTCTCAAACAGCTTTCAATATTCCTAACTGGATAATGAAAATCCTTAATTAAATCAAATATTTATTAGCTCTCATGGACAGAAGTATCAACAGATGCTTCTAAGTGTCAACAGATACTTCATCTAGGGTTGCCACTAGGGGTGTGTAAAAACAAACAAACGGAATTACACGGATTCGGAAATACACGGGGCCAAAAAAATACGGAATACCATGTATTTCCTATTACCGTACTCGGAATAGCCGCATATACGGTAGATGCGCGGCTATTTCCGAATATACGGCCCCATTATACCCTATGGCCATTGAAATCAATGGCAAAATAGGGTATATTGGAAGCCACCTGGAGGGGAGGGGGTTTGAGGGAGAGCCCCCAAATTTGCAGGGGACCTTCAATGGACTCTCCCCTACAAACCCTCCAAGTCCCTAAAAGATTGGGCCGGGGGGTCCAATTCCAGGGGCACCCAAAGAAGGTGACTCTATCGCACCATTATACCCTATGGGCCATTGAAATCAGTGGCAACATAGGGCATAATTAGAGGCTACTGGAAGGCAGGGGGGTTGAGGAAGAGCCCCCAAAACTGCAGGGAACCCACAGGGAACTCTCCCCTATAAAACCCCCAAGTCCCAAAAAGATTGGGCCAGGGGGTCCCTGTCTTTGGGCTCCCCAAGAGGCCCATTGCCACCAATGATGGTGAAAGCCCAATTAGCCACTACCTCCACTATAATTGCTGTGGGGAAAGTGGCTCTAGCCAGAGGGGGGCTTGAGGGAGAGGCCCCAAAACTACAGGGCAGCTTCAGGGGACTCCCCAGCATGAAACCCCCCTGGCCCAAAAAGACTGCACCCATCAGTGGGCACCCCAAAAGGAAAACTGCTCCCAATGGTGAGAAAAAACAGTTAGAGCCACTTCCTCACTGTAATTGTCATGGGAAAAGTGGATCTGGGGAGCAGGAGGTTTTGAGGAGAGCCCCCCCAAACTGCTGTGCAGCTTCAGGGTACTGTCTCACACAAAACCCACAAGGCCAAAACAAAATTGGACCAGGGGGTCCAATTCCTGGGGCACCCAAAGCCTTTTTTATTGCAAACACACACTGTCTTGACATTTTCAGTGAGTTATCTATCATGACCCCAAGATCTCTCTCTTGGTCAGTCTCTGCCAGTTCACACCCCATCAACTCAACTGTTAAAAAAGTGGCCTTTTCACCAGTAAGAAACCTCAGGCCAAATCAGTCAACAACACCCCTTCCCCCCAAACCCAGAACCAGGAAAAGGGACAACAGGAGTAGGCCAAGAAATTCAACTGTTAAAAAGTGGCCTTTTCACCAATAAGAAACCTCAGGCCAAATCAGTCAACAACACCACCCCCCCACCACCACCCAAAACCAGAACAGGGGGATGCAAAACCTGCAACAATAGATCCAAACAGGCCAACAAACTCAACCGTTAAAAAAGTGGCCTTTTAAAGAATGAAAATGAGGCCAAACAGCCCCCCCCCCCCAAGAACCAGAAACAGAAGAGAAAAGGTACAGCAGCAACACAACACAGACAGCAGCAACAAATCAAACACAGAAGCCTTTTAAAACAGTAAAAAACTTAACTTTTAACAATACAGGAACTTTACCAATCCCTTCCCCCCAAAAAAACCCTTCACCCTAACCCCAAGAAATCCAAGCCACCCAAATCAAGAAAAGTGAAAGGACAGTAGGACACTGCATTTTTAAAAGTCCTCTCACTAAAGTAAGATACGGGCAAATTGGCAAACCCCCCACCCCACCCCCAGCAGAACCCCCTAACCCAAAATAAGCTACCCAGTGCACACCCACCCAAATCTGGATAAGTAAAGGGACTCTGAGTCTTAAAAAGTCCTTTTACTAACTAAAATAAAAACAAGAACCCCAAGATTGTTTTACCTTTAGACGTCTTCTCTTCTCCAGGCACTGTCTGGCAGGTCAGGCAAGGCTGAGAGAGAGCAGCAGCAGCTGAGGCCAAGGGCCAGCGCAGCACAATCTCTCTCTCACACCAACCCACCAACACACCAGCAATGAAGGAGTCCAGCCAGGCAGACTCCTTAAAAAGGTTCTCTGACCCACAGAGCAGTTTCAAAAAATAGCACTGCTCTGTGATTGGCCAGAGAACACTGTTTACTTGGATACCCAAGTAAACAAAAGAACAACAATGTTGCTGATGGCTGAGGGATTAGCCCAGCCATCAGCTACACAACAGCCCTGCAAAGCATGCATTTGCAATGCATTTTGGAAATACATGCTTTGGATTGGCTGCTGGGGCTCCTATCCCCCTCCCCCTCCCTCCCTGATCCCAGGGAGGCTATGGGAGAGGTGGGAAAAGGCTTCCAAAGGTGGGAAAGGAAGCAAGCAGCTCCCCTGAGGCTGCAGAAGCCCCTTTCCCGGCTTTTCCATTGATTTCCATATACTTCCGAATATCTATACGGAAGTATACAGGGAGCCATATACGGCTCCCATTTAATGGCCTGAAAATGGGATCGATAGTATACGGTGCCATATACTATGCGGTTCGGCCGAACCGAATGCACACCCCTAGTTGCCACGTCCAACTCAGAAAATACCTGGGGACTTTGGGGGTGGAGCCAGAAGGCTTTCCCATTCCCTCAAATAAATAAAAATACAGCAGTGCAATTCCCCTGAATAATATTTTATTTCCTTGTCCCCCCCAGCAATTCCAGTAAATAAAAGTGAACACACACTAACAAAGCAGCCAAAATAGAGCTTGCAAACACACATTTTTCTGATCTCACTGGAGTTTTATGTGCAGAAGCTGCTGTATTTCCAACCAACATCTTCAGACTAGCACAGGCAAATGAAAAGAGAGAGAGTTTTCCTCCATCCCATAAACAGGTTCTTTTACAAAGATGTCTTAAAGGAATCCAAAAAAGCACAGAGACTGTGTTCTCTCTCTCTCTCTAGCTCTCTCTCTCTGTCTATCTCACACACACACACACACACACTTACTGGCTCTGGTTCTTATAGAAATCTGAAGCAAAGCAAGCAGAGGGGCTGCTCTCTCTCTCTCTCTCACACACACACACACACACACACAGAGCTCTGCTGCTGGCCCCTCCCGATGCAGCTTTCACTTCCTGCTCAAATTTAAAGGCACACACAAACACTTTTTTAAAACACGAGGTGTTTGCAGGCTTCTAAACTTGTGAGAGATCTAAAAGTACATGGTGGCTATGGAGGCGGGGCTTCCCGCACTGGCCAGCTGGCTGGGGGTGAGGTGGAGCCTGGAAAACTGGGGACTCTCCCACTGGGACTGGGTGATTGGGAAGCCTAACTACATCCAAAGCATCATGGAAGGCTCCACAAATGAGTCAATGCAAAGTACAACATTCCAGCTACGTGGGCATCACAGTTGTAAGTGGTACATACTGTTTAGGCTCCATGATGTGGCATAACAAAGATGAAAGCCCAGGTAGTAAATAATAATATCAACAGTTAGCATAAAGGCTTCTAAATACAATATTTCTTGCAATGATGTCAATCTCTTTGCCGCTTATATTTATAGTGTACACGTTCATATCTGTACCTCTTTGTTAATATTTGAATAGCTGATAAGTAGAAACAAAGTTTCTGTGGTGCCCTGTCCAATGCAATGGGAAGACTTCCACTGCACTTCCTCTCTAAGGCAATGAGAATTCATCCACTGTGCTTCCTATCCTGTGTAAACCCATTAAACCATATTAATAGTAGTGAGGGGCAAATCTCCCCCCCATTTGGAATATGTTTAGTGTTTATGAGCTTTCTTGGAGAATTAGACGCTTTTAGAGAACCAGTTTGGTGTAGTGGTTAAGTGAGTGGGCTCTAATCCAGGAAAACCAGGTTTGATTCCCCAGACCTCCACATGCACCTGCTAAGTGACCTTACAGTTCTTGAAAGAGCTACTCCCTCAAGAGCAGTTTCTTGAAAGAGCTTTATTGGAGAATTAGACACTTTTTGAGAGCCAGTTTGGTATAGTGGTTAAGTGTGCGGACTCTTATCTGGGAGAACTGGGTTTGATTCCCCACTCCTCCACTTGTACCTTCTGGAATGGCCTTGGGTTAGCCATAGCTATCGCAGGACTTGTCCTTGAAAGGGCAGCTGCTGTGAGAGCCCTCTCAGCCCCACCCACCTCACAGGGTGTCTGTTGTGGGGGAGAAGACATAGGAGATTGTAAGCTGCTCTGAGTCTCTGATTCAGGGAGAAGGGCGGGGTATAAATCTGCAATTCTTCTTCTTCTTCAGTCCCACTTACCTTATAGGATGTCTGTTATGGGGAGAGGAGGGGAAAGGACATCGTAAGCCACTCTGAGACTCCAACTGAAGGGCAGGGTATAAATCCAATCTCCTCCTCCTCTATTATAAAGACAATTTATTTACATTTAGGTGAGAGAGATGCGAGCTTATACATAAAAAACAGAGGGAAAGGCTTGCAGGGGATATATAAAGAGCTTCATATTAATTGTAGCTCGTGTGAGCTAGGAGCTTTCCTCTGCTTGGACTAACAAAGTCAAAGACTGCATACCTTCTTTGTGTCAAGTCTTAGTAGTGTTCCTGTAGGCCTAGCTATATGATAGATGTGACATAAACCAAGTTGGGTGTCCCTGGCCTGACTCATAGTCAGATGTGAGAATGGAAAACTCACCTTACAAACTGCTCCATTGCTCTATGAGGCTTCTGCCCTACCTCCCATGCTGTTTCCCCTACAAAAAGCTGCTGTGGCTGTTTGCCTTTTCTTGGGCATAGCATTCTGGGTTCCCTCAAAGGAAAAGCAGCTTTGCAGGGAGCAAACAATTTGAAGGGGTAAAATAGGGTAGAGCTAAGGTTAAGTATCAACACATACACACTGCTTCTCACTTAAAATCATCCTCCCACCCCCCCAAAAATGCTTTTTCTTTTTAAAAAATAATTGACTTCATTATATACATCTGCATGGAATGAGCAGTTCAGCCATGAACTGGAACTGTTATGGCTGACAAATTATCATCTTCTTTATATAAAATATTTCATATATATAATACCTTAAGAACATAAGAGAAGCCATGTTAAATCAGGCCAATGGCCCATCCAGTCCAACACTCTGTGTCACACAGTGGCAAAATTTATATAGCCACACACACACTGTGGCTAATAGCCACTGATGGACCTCTGCTCCATATTTTTATCTAAACCCCTCTTGAAGGTGGCTATGCTTGTGGCCGCCACCACCTCCTGTGGCAGTGAATTCCACATGTTAATCACCCTTTGGGTGAAGAAGTACTTCCTTTTATCCGTTTTAACCTGTCTGCTCAGCAATTTCATCGAATGCCCACAAGTTCTTGTATTGTGAGAAAGGGAGAAAAGGACTTATTTCTCTACTTTCTCCATCCCATGCATTATCTTGTAAACCTCTATCATGTCACCCCGCAGTCGACGTTTCTCCAAGCTAAAGAGTCCCAAGCGTTTGACCCTTTCTTCATAGGGAGAGTGTTCCAGCCCTTTAATCATTCTAGTTGCCCTTTTCTGGACTTTCTCCAATGCTATAATATCCTTTTTGAGGTGCGGCGACCAGAACTGCACACAGTACTCCAAATGAGACCGCACCATCGATTTATACAGGGGCATTATGATACTGGCTGATTTGTTTTCAATTCCCTTCCTAATAATTCCCAGCATGGCGTTGGCCTTTTTTATTGCAAACGCACACTGTCTTGACATTTTCAGTGAGTTATCTACCACGACCCCAAGATCTCTCTCTTGGTCAGTCTCTGCCAGTTCATACTCCATCAACTTGTATTTGTAGCTGGGATTCTTGCTTATTCTTATAGAACTTACTTGACCATACAATATATACAATACATGGACAGCACAAATAACTCAGAGCATGGTATTTCCTTGGCAGATTCTCCACCTCACAGCTCAAATGTTTAGTAAGTCTCACCATGGCGACCAGAAGGATTATGTAGAGTAATAGTCACCATATGTCATAGACACAAACTTAGAGAATTACCTCTAGATGTCCACTAGAAGAAAAACCATTATGAATACAAGACTATCCAGTTCAAAACGAACATCCAGAAAATCAGTTTTATCCTTTCCTCTTTTGGTTTATTTAAACTATAGAAATGATAACATAAATAATAACTGAACTCATTAGACTTTGGATCATTAGACTCTGGGATAAGTGTTCCAAGCTCCTCAATCCAGAAATTAATGTTTTACCTTCTTCCTTCAACTATAAAAACAAGAGATTATGATAGAAACTGAATGTAATTAAATATATTTGAAGATATTGGAACCATTTTGGGATATATTATTTCAAAGTAGTTTTCTTTTTTCAAACATCCCCCAAAATCACCTCATCCAAAAGATTATTTGAGATAAAAACAAAATTGGAGTTGAATTTTGGTGGAAAGAACAGGCCCTGACATATCTGTTGTTTCATATATAAATGTGATGATGCCAAAAAAGAGCAGGTTTTAGTAATGGGACTAAATTTGTGACATTTCCAAAAAGTCACTGCAACTACTTAAAAAATAAATAAATGGGGCAATATAAACCACACTACTCTTCAGTGCTAGCATTATGGCTAATTATGAATGCTTAGGGTTTTTTAAATAAATGGCATGCCCTGGTACTGAGTACAGGCACCTTGCTTTGGGGGCTCTCCTGAGTCCTGATCCTCATGCATTAGCCCACCTTACTCATTCAGAGAAAGGGGAAGAGTAGGTTAGAGCAGGCATGCTCAGAATTGCTGGGGCAGATATGCAGGAACCTGAGTCACTGTGACCTGGGCAGATGCACAGACCTGGCTGCACCATGAGTCATAAACCCTGCTATTCCCCTTGCCACTGTATCTGAACTGGGGGTGAGGGAGAAGAAACGTGGCCATCAAACTACCCTGCAAGCTGGATGGATGGGAAGGCACTTGCTCTTTTCCTCCTCATTCATGTAGTTTGAAGCAAGCTAGGTGATAACAGGTCAGGCAATGGGGTGAGTCACTGTGGGCTAGGGTTGCCAGGTCCTACCTGGCTTCTAGTGGGGGGCTTCCAGGTGTGTTCTGGGATGTTCTTGCAGGCATATGTAATGATGATGTCACCCGGAAGTAACATCACCTCACTGGTAACTATAGAGTTTTGGCCAAAATGCTAGAGCATCCATGCATGACATGTGTAGCACAACATTACTTCTGGGTGATGTCATCATGCCAGCAATGTTTTTTTTAATTGGATTTATATCCCTCCCTCCCCGCCGAAGCAGGCTCAGGGCAGCTTACAATAAAAGCATTTACAATACAAAACAGTAACTAATTAAAACTTTTGAGTAGTATAACAGTTAAGACATTATTAAAACAATTTGAGCTAATGTTAGATTTCAATGTTGATATGGGAGGGGGCTATTGAGGGTGGGGCTTTCCCCCACTGGCCAGCTGGAGTTTGGGGAGAAAAGCCAAACAATATTGGCTTTTATTCAGGCTGAACTATATTGGTAGCTGAAAAGAAATGCTAATTTCTTTTTGGCTTTAAAAAACTCTGAAAAATACTGGTATTGGGGGGTGGGGTGTTGTTTATGTAAGCCTAAACACATGGTTTCAATTTACTAGCAGGACACTTTTGACAATTACAGAAGCTTATACACCTATACCATCTTTCTGGTTTAGGGGGGGATTCTGAAACTAAGAGCCAGTTTGGTGTAGTGGTTAAGTGCCCAGACCCTTATCTGGGAGAACTGGGTTTGATTCCCCACTCCTCCACTTGAAACTGCTGGAATGGTCTTGTGTTAGCCATAGTTCTCACAGAGCTGTCCTTGAAAGAGCAGCTTCTGTGAGAGTTCTCTCAGCCCCTTCTACCTCACAGGGTTTGTTTTGGGGGAGGAAGGTGTTGTGTCTTGCATTTCAGTCCCAAAATTACAACACAGTGGACGCTATGGAGGTGACCAGTGGAAGTCCACTGGTCCCCGGATATAGCTCCGCAAATACGCTCTGCCAATCAAGATCTGTGGAAGGAAGTTTAACTGGCCAGGATTGGACCTGGCCAGACTGAGGGTTGTTCCAGGGTATGTATATAATCAGGACCCAGACCGCGTTGCATGGCCTTGTGATGTACTCACTAATAAAGCATGTTGCCTTCAACACGTCTCGTCACTCAGTACATTACAGTGGCGACGAGGATGGGATGCTAGCCAGGTAACTCCCCAAGCGGGACTTCGCTGACCTGGCCGGAGACGAGGAAGGCATGCATTCGAGGGAGACAGAAGCACCCGCCGCCGCCATGGCTAACCCAAGTGGGACGACGGGCCACCTTGCAGAGTTTGACCCCGCCAACCCCGATAGGTGGGAGACCTATACGGAGCGGGTCGACTGCTACCTACGAGGGAACATGATTACAGACGACAGCCATAAGAGAGACGTGCTCCTGAGTGTCTGCAGGGAGGCCACATTCGAGATCGCAAAGGGTCTCTCAGCCCCTGCAAAGATCATGGAGAAAACGTATGAGGAGATAGTCAGACTCCTGACCAGGCACTTCTTGCCCCAGCCTTCCATCATCGCCCGCCGATTCCTCTTCCACAAGAGAGATCAAGGGGCAGGAGAGACAGCTGCCATCTACCTGGCTGCCCTCCGCCAAATCGCAGGGAACTGCAGCTTCAACAAGCTGGATGAAGCCCTGAGGGATCACATCGTTTGGGGCCTCCGAGACGAAAGACTGCAGCAAAAGCTCTTCACAAAGGAAGAGCTGACCCTTCAACTCTCCTTCAACGAAGCCACTGCGTGCGAGAGAGCAGCCAAAGCTTACAACAACCCGCGAGTGGAAGCCATCCACCAGGAGGAGATGGCACCAGGCAACCCAGAGGAGGAGGAGGCAAACCAGCTACTTTGCCAACCAGGAATGGGGCTGAGAGCGCCCATGTGGCCACAAGTGACAGAGAGACCAGCCAACATCAAGGGCGCCAGCTGTGGGGATCCACATGAGCGCCGGGACTGCCCCTACCATAACGTGGACTGCAGGAACAGCAGAAGAGTGGGACACATAGCACGGGCTTGCCGGGCCAAGGCCACCCACAGATGCCAGCCCACCAACCACGACTCGACCGATGCCTACTCGACTGCATCGACTAGCCTGCAGGTAATGAACTTGCCCCTCACCACCCAAGGTAAGGTCAGGGTGTTGGTCCTAATCGAGGGCGCTCCATGCCTAATGGAGCTGGACTTGGGCTCCTCCATCTCCATAATTTCGGAGGAGTCTCTAAGAAAACTTTGTCCCCATGGCCGGCCCCGGCTGTGACTGGTGGACTTCATACTGCGGGACTTCCAAAAAAGCCCTGTATAGATTTTGGGTTGGGCCACTGTAAGGGTAGAGTTTAAGAACTTTAAGGGCAAGCTGGACATTCTCGTGGTCAAATGCCAGCTCACCACATTACTGGGGCTGGCCTGGTTTCGACCGCTGGGTATTCAAATAGTGGGGGTGCAGCAGATGCGAACACAAAATTTTGAGCATGTGTGTCGGGAATTCCCGGAAGTGTTTGATGGGTCCCTGGGGTGCTACAAGGGGCCTCCCATCACCTTACCCCTCGATCCTCATGTGAGACAGGTAAGGCTGAAGGCAGATGAGTTCCGTTTGCTCTTAAACCAAAAATAGAAGTGGAGCTGGACTGCCTCACAGCCCAGGGAGTGCTAGGACTGGTATCCTATGCTGCATGGGAAACACCCATAGTCACTCCAGTGAAGCCGAATGGAGATGTGCGTATATGCGCTGATTACAAGTGCACAATAAATAAGGCACTTCAGGACAACCCATACCCCGTTCCAGTGGTCAGCCATGTACTGGCAGCCCGAGCAAGCTCTAAGGTTTTTGGAAAACTGGACTTGGCCCAGGCATACCAGCAACTCCCGGTGGATGCTAAGACAGCAGAAGCCCAGACCGTTGTGACTCACAGGGGAGCTTTTCGGGTGCGGCGGTTGCAATTTGGGGTTAGTGTGGCTCCGGGGATTTTTCAGAGCATAATGGATGCTCTTCTCAAAGGGATCCCCGGAGTGCAACCGTTTTTTGATGACATTTTGATCGCCACCTCAGACGCTGAAGAGTTCAGCAGCCGTCTGTGTGAGGTACTCCGCCGTTTCCAGGTGGCAGGACTTAAAGTAAAGCGGGAGATGTGTTCCCTCGGGGTGTCGAGGGTAGAGTTCTTGGGGTTTGCAGTAGACGCCACGGGAATCCACCCAACGGCTGACAAGACCAGGGCTATTGTCCACGCCCTGGCCCCCACATGCAAGATGGAGTTACAAAGTTTCTTGGGATTATTAAATTTTTATCATTCATTTTTGCCCCACAAAGCGGCCATCGCAGAACCCCTTCATAGGCTCCTCGATAAAAACGCCCCGTGGGTCTGGGAAAAGAAGCAGGCTGCCGCTTTTCAGGCAGTCAAGGACTTCCTGGTTTCCAATGATGTGCTCCACCATTTTGACGAATCCTTACCAGTGATTCTGGCTTGCGATGCTTCCCCATACGGGGTGGGCATTGTTCTGGGGCACCAACTCCCGGATGGGAGGAAGGTTTCCATGGCCTATTATTCGAGGACCCTGACCTCAAATAATAGGCCAGCGCAACTATGCCCAGATAGCAACTATGCCCAGATAGACAAGGAGGCCTTGGCAATAGTGGCGGGTGTGCATAAATTCAACGATGACCTGTACGGTAGGCGTTTCACGATTGCCACGGATCATAAGCCGCTACTGGGCCTCATTGTACAGAGGCCCTGGGCCGCACTGTACAGGGAGATTGGGATCACTGCCTGGCAGCCTTCCTATTTGATAACAGAATCACCCCCAACCCCGTCACCGGGTTAAGCCCTGCCGAGTAACTAATGGGGAGGAAGTTGATGATGAGGCTAAACAGGTTGCATCCTGACCGAGCTACAGACCTTTGCAGTTCCCCCGAAACCAGGAAAGTCGCTAGGGGATTCTTTCCAGGGGATCCGGTATATGCAAAGAACTTTGCAAGCGAGCTGGAGTGGTTAGCCGCCCGGGTGCTGCGAGTCACCGGGCCCCACTCCTACGAGGTCTTGTCGGGGGGGGGCAGATTCTAAGGAGGCATATTGACCAGCTGCGCCATCGCACATTGCCAGAAGAACTGACAGTGATCGGGGGAGCGGGAAGCGGGGGAGTACTAACAGCAACACCCCCGGAAGCTGCCCAGCCTATGCCAGCCGCACCGACTATGCAGGCAGAAGAACAGATTCTGGAACAGCAACAGGCGACAGACAGCCCTTTTCTGGCATCACCCAACCACGAAGAACAAGCCGTCCTGCCAGCAACGGCGGCCACTCCAACTCCCCAAATAACCCCGAGGAGATCGACCCGGGAACGCAGGGTGCCAGCCTACTTGAAAGACTTCGTGTCTTGAACTAGGGGGGGAAGAGTGTTGTGTCTTGCATTTCAGTCCCGAAATTACAACACAGCGGACGCTACAGAGGTGACCAGTGGAAGTCCACTGGTCCCCGGATGTAGCTCCGCAAATACACTCCGGCAATCAAGATCTGTGGCGGGAAGTTTAACTGGCCAGGATTGGACCTGGCCAGACTGAGGGTTGTTCCGGGGTATGTATATAATCGGGACCCAGCCCGCATTGCATGGCCTTGTGATGTACTTGCTAATAAAGCATGTTGCCTTCAACACATCTCGTCACTCAGTACATTACAGAAGGTAAAGGAGATTGTAAGCCACTCTGAGATCCAGAGTGAAGGGAAGGGTATAAATCCAATATCTTCTTCTTCCCATGCAGAATTTGTTCTACCCTTGTCACCATCTTTTAATCTTTTAAGGGTGAGGTATAGATGATGATGATAGTGGTGGTGGTGGTGGTGGTGATATGAGTTACAAACTCATTAGACAGTAAAATAAACTAATAGTTTGAAATTGTTTATTTTGAAGTTTAGACAGTACCTTCCTCTTTTGGTACATTTTACAGTAATTGAAATTTTAAATTCTGTATTTATGGTTGCCACAGTAAATCTGAAAATACTTGTAATCATGACCTTTAATAACAGTCTTATCCATGTCCAGAATTCTCTTGTCATATCCCTGCAGCAGAGTACTTAATGTATTCTGTGACTGTCAGAATAGCTGATAGCATTACATATTTGGCCACGATGGCAACATGGTTCTCATTCATACCAAAACCATGAATGGAACATGCAGTTACCATAATAACATACGATGTGGGCTCCATGTATAATTAGAACTCACACATTTCAGAATTTGATTATAAAACTTATCAGACCATGCCAGGCACTTTTGTGACAGCTGGCTCCCCCATATCTATCACACATACTGGACAAGCATAAAACAGCTTCCCCTTGAAGCAGGAATTCACAACTGCATATACTATAGCCTTAATGACAGAATTCATCACAGACCAGCATTTTTGGGATATCCACATAATCTGTTTGAAGGATCCCCAGTACATAACATTTGTTCAACTCTATGTGGATAGGCACTTTCACTTTAATGGATTCAGGACAGTTACACTTCTGCTTTTCTTCTGTCTCCTTATTCAGTAGGCTCTGAAAAAGTAAGAACAAGCTATTTTAGTTTTTTGGCATATGCTCCATGCCCCACACAAACATACAAATATATATATACCTCTATTAGCACCATCACCCTTGTTGTATGCCTAGACCCAATTTCCATATCACCTGCATTGTCAGGATTGTTAAGCTTGGGCTCTTTCACTCTGTCCTGCTCTTCTCCATCAGATGTAGTAAACAGTCACTGTACAATGGAGGGAGCAGCATCTTCTGCATCCTGTAGCCTATATCTGTTATTGATTGCTCTCAGTATCAGCACCACTGGCACTTCCTCCATTTTGGAAGAGTTTACAGGGGTGTTTTCCATGTTGCAAAAGGCCAGCAGCAATAGAAAGCATGCCGCATGCCTGCACAGAGTCCCCTTTAAGGAGCAGGCTCTGCATCCATCGGCACATTGAACAGCAACAGCAGTGCTCCTATTAGTTGCAGAATGCCAAGTTCATAGAGGGGTAACATGCCTTCCTCTGGGGGAAGAAGAGTGGGGGAAGAGTGGCCAGTGGGGGAAAGATGGTTGGTGGGGATGAAAGTGGGGGAGGGCAACTGGATGGGGAGTGGGGCATGCATTATGGGGGATTGGAGAGCTGTCATTTTTTATGATATGTACCCTCCTTATACTATTTATAGTAATCTAGTCAAGGCGTAATGAAGGCATGAGTAACTCCATCCAGATTTCTATGATGCAAGAGGAGGTGTAACTTGTGAACCAATCAAAACTGACTGAGGGTACTCCAGACCCCAGCTGCCATGTGACCACACAAGAGCTGCATCAGATCCAGGACAATTTCAAAGCAACAGGGCTCCATTTTCAAAGGACGCTCAGGAAGTCCCCAGTTTGGTTCCTGGCATTGCCAGTAGAAAGGATCTCAGGCAGAGGAGCTGAGAAAGGCCAGTCAATGAAGACAGTATTAGTTGTTACTGATGTTTTGAAAATAACCAATGCATTTTAAAGAACTCCTTCTTTCCTCAAGAGTAAAAGTATGGAAAGGAGATGTTCCCTGTAGGAGTACAATGCTTAAATTCAAATTCAACATCTCTTTCTTTGCTTCAAACACAATAAAGACAGGCTTCCCCCATGAAATGTTCTCTATTTTTCAAAAAGAATGATTGGCTCCAGCCCCGGAGCACGTGGACCGAATTCCAATCTGATATCTTAGTGCTCAACAGAGATACTAGATCACATTGTCTTTCGCATCCTGAAAAAATAATGTGAGGAGTGAGCTGGCATAATGAACTTGAAATATATCATTGTGACCTGAATGTGTCTGCCAGATTTCATTCAGGTAGCTCAATGTTCAACAGTGTTATCTCATCACAAACAAACTGACAAACAAAGTTAGAAATAGAACGACAAGCAGTGGAGTAAAATAAAAATGTTGCTCTACCAACAAGAGATTAATTAGACACAGAGCACTGTAAATTAGGGAAGAGTCAATGCAACTTCCATAGCAAATGGAAAAACATAAAATATCTGTCCCGTGAAGATGTTTGAGTTAATATAGGTCTTGAATGGTTTGATGAGACACACAATCTAAGGGTTGGAATAAAGTGTGGCTTTGAATTATTTCACTGGCATTTTGGTGAGAATGACATTCAGATTATTTGTATTCTTACAACCTGGTTGTCTATACATTTACTGAAAATTAAATCTGTATTGTCAAGCTAATGTGCACAAAACTGCAGTTTTAGTCCTTCTAGTGTGTACTTTTCAGTGCCCCATTTTAAAATAAACATTCCCTTTTCCCTTCCAGAAATTATCTGTTGATACAAGACACAAGTCTCACTCTCTGGACTTCATTACTGCAGTGCTGTCCAGTGAGTAGGGATGGGCATGAACTGTGAGACAAGTCAAAATTAGTGCCAGATTGTTGTTGGATCAAGAGATGACATTTAGCACACACATGGTCTCAAAAGAAATCTCTGAACTTTTGGGTGCTGCTTGGGATGGTTTAGAAAATGAAACTCACCCAGAAACTTTGGCACGAAAATGCTAGACAGTGGTGGGGGTGGTGTTTTTCAGCCTTGGAAATACAAATAGGGACTCTCCAAAGCCTGACAGGTGCTACTGTCTGCCAATAACAGAGTTTTCATTTGTCTCAATGGGACTCAGATCTATATAAGTGTAGGATGAGTGTGTGTTCCCTTCATTGTATTGTGGTTTTGGACAGAGAAGATGGGGTGTGAACTGGCAGAGACTGACCAAGAGAGAGATCTTGGGGTCGTGGTAGATAACTCACTGAAAATGTCAAGACAGTGTGCATCTGCAATAAAAAAGGCCAACGCCATGCTGGGAATTATTAGGAAGGGAATTGAGAACAAATCAGCCAGTATCATAATGCCCCTGTATAAATCGATGGTGCGGTCTCATTTGGAGTACTGTGTGCAGTTCTGGTCGCCGCACCTCAAAAAGGATATTATAGCATTGGAGAAAGTCCAGAGAAGGGCAACTAGAATGATTAAAGGGCTGGAGCACTTTCCCTATGAAGAAAGGTTGAAACGCTTGGGACTCTTTAGCTTGGAGAAACGTCGACTGCGGGGTGACATGATAGAGGTTTACAAGATAATGCATGGGATGGAGAAAGTAGAGAAAGAAGTACTTTTCTCCCTTTCTCACAATACAAGAACTCGTGGGCATTCGATGAAATTGCTGAGCAGAAAGGTTAAAACGGATAAAAGGAAGTACTTCTTCACCCAAAGGGTGATTAACATGTGGAATTCACTGCCACAGGAGGTGGTGGCGGCCACAAGTATAGCCACCTTCAAGAGGGGTTTAGATAAAAATATGGAGCACAGGTCCATTAGTGGCTATTAGCCACAGTGTATGTGTGTATATAAAATTTTTTGCCACTGTGTGGCACAGAGTGTTGGACTTGATGGGCCGTTGGCCTGATCCAACATGGCTTCTCTTATGTTCTTATGTTCTTAAGATGTGCTTGCAAAAGAGCTTTGCTGCTGGGTAACAAGTGAGGGGGAGTGCTTTGCTAGCTTACTCAGTCTATGATGGAATTTGGCTTTTGTTTGTTTGTTTGATGCAAAGGGTGAAAAAAATTGGGATTGAATTCTTCTTTCATATAGCATATTTGTTTAGCAGGATTTTCCTGCTGTCTGCTTCCTTGGTGGTTTCCCTACCCTTTTCTTTTCATTTTATTTCACCCACCCACAGTTGTTGTAAGATAAAGGATTGTTCTTTTGGGAAGGATGTGTAGCTGCTTCGGAGGGGCTTCAACTTAGTTATCTCCCATTTTATCCCCCCCTCCCACACACACTGGGCTGCTTTTTGTTTTGGGGTGATCCGTGTTTATCTTTACTGCCAACTGCTCTCCATTTGAAACCCCCCTACTGACCTGCTTCTCCTTGGGGGGGTGATCTGTGTTTGCCAGTCTGCCTCCCTGCACCCACCCCGTCTTGGAGGACTTGTTGTAGAGTTACTGGGGATGGATGTGGACCACACGGCAGCAAACATCATCACGATGATACAGAGCAGCCTGAGGGAGTGGTATGGTGGCAAACACATCACCCATGGTAACCTGGTCATGGATGCCAGCACCAAAAAGCAGGCAGTAGTGAGGGGTGCATGCCTGAGGAACATCATTTGCCTGATGCATAGGCTGCACTTGGTGGTGAGGGATGCCCTGGGGTGGGGAGCACTGCTAATGGTGGGTTGGACATTGCCACCTTTGAGATTAGGGCCCTCCTGGAGAACTGCCAGCACCTGGCCAGCCATTTCTCACACAGCATCAAGGCTGCACCTCTGCTGCAATGGAGGGAGGGGAAGGGGGAGGAGCATGAATAATGGCTTATCCAGTAAATGGTCATCCAATGGAACTCCACCTATGTCATGTTAGGGCATCTGGTGAAGCAGAGGAGCATGGTGCAGGGTGTCATCTCTTCAGTGACCATCTGGCATGTGGAAAAGGAGCTCAGCATCAGCTCCAACAATTGGCCAGCCCTCTCCCAGATTGTATCTTAAAGCCATTCCAGGACACCACCAATGTATTCCACATCTACATGGCCAACCTGGGACCATCCCTTTCATTTGAGGGCAGGAATGGGTGCTAGACTCTGTGGTACAGACAGGCCCTGAGGGGATGCTAGCTCTACCATGGGTCAGGGCCTTGGCAGACATGTTGCGGGTGGGCATCAATGAGAGATTACATCCTCTCTGTGAGGAGTAGGAGTAGAAGCTGTCCCGCATACGTGACCCCCACATCATGGGCAGCATCACCCTTTGTAATGTGCAGCTCATTCACTGGAAGCATGACCTCTGCCACAAGGTTCAAGAGCTGTGGACAATGCCAGAGTTAACAGCAGGCAGAAGAAGCTGGGGGTGAGGAGTGGGAGGAGGAGGGGAGAACGGAGGAAGGGGAGGAGGGTGCATAGCCCAATAAGAGATGGGTGAGTCAGAATCCCTAGTTCTGGTTATCAGTTGGATTTCAGGAGCGGCACTGGGGGTCAGGCATGCCATGGTGGAGGATTCTGTTGAGGTGATGGTCAGGGAGTACCTCACAGAGTCCCCTGAGCCCACCAATTTTGACCCCCTTGAGTATTGGGCATGCAAGGATGTCATATAGTCAGACCTTGCTAGCATGGCCATCGATCTCCTTTCCTACCTTCCCATCAGTGTGCAAAGGGAGCAGTTGTTCTCCCACCTGGGAGACATCTTCAACCCCCATTGCTCCAGCCTGGATCCAGCCAGGGTGGATGACTTGGCATTCCTGAACCTGGCCATGCTGCTCTGAACCTGGCAGAGTAAGATTATAGCAGGGCAGGCACAGGGTACAGCAGGCCAACAGAGTCCAAGTTCCCAGGGCAACATCATCCTTTCATGACTGCTTTCCCCACCCAGGCCATTCTCACATTCATCCCCTTTTGCCTTCACCACTGGGAGAATGACTGGTTTTGAGGCACTCTCCTTGTCCCTGGTATTTGGGTGTTTGCTTGTGTGATGGCGCTATAGGAAAGGGTCCAACTGACTTCTGCCACATGGCCATACTCTTTCCCCAGGGCCTTGTCCTGGAGTTCGGATGTGCTTTCTGTTTCCCTTTATTTCCTTCTTTGTCTCTTCACTCCCTTTGGGCCCTGACTCTGAGCCACCTCCCCTTGCGACTCCTGACCACCAGCAACCCCTGCCATTACCAGGCCTGCACTATTGGTTTGCTAACATGTGGTGCATGACAGAGACTCTTTGTAGTGGCATGAACCATTATATCCACAGGTGTGGAGCTCTTTTCCTCACCTACAATGGCCTGGGGTTTTCAAGGCAGCACGACAATGCACAGTGCTTGTTTCAGCACTTGGTGGCTCCCCTTCTTATCCAAGAAAGTGTTCCATTCATTCCCTTGGCCCTAGCCAACCCTTTTCATGCTCCCCAATGGCAAGGTGGCTTCAGCCATCCCTTTTCTTACTCTGCTATGAAAGTGCTGCTTGTTGGACCAGGCAGAGGCAAGAGCCTTGTTTTGGAGCATGCTAGAAGCTGTTGTTTTGTTGCCATTGTGACAAGGGGGCTCCACAGCCATCACCCTTCACTTGCAGTGCTGTCAACCCAAACCATGTTTTCCCAATTTGTGCCCATCCCTACCAGTGAGCCTGAAATGATAGAGCATCAACAGTGAGAGTTGCACAGAACCTACATAGATCATCAACACCTTTTCTCTTTAGTGTCTTAACATGCCAGAATTAATTTCCTTCACAGGTGGAATAAGGCTTCAAAAGCCATTAATTTATATGCAATTATTAGCTAATAGGATGAGTCCCCATTAATTACTGTGAAGTGACAACAATGGTCTATGTCATCACCAGTAGATGTTGTCAGAGAGGTAGTTCTCCATGCCCATCGCAATGAAATTGGCTCTCTCTCTCACACACACACAACTAAGAGAACATGAAATTTTGCACTCTTGGTGGATGCCACACCTCTTCTACCTATTATAAGGCACAGATGGCTCATTTTATAGTCATTGACCTCTGGTACTTTATTGCCCCCAATGGATGTGGAAGTACAACTCCAGAGGAGTGACAGTCTTGACATTTCTGAACAAGCAGAGTGGTTTTTGTCATTATAAATGGCCTTGCTGGTGACAACAGAGCAGTGAGCTGTTAACATATATCCACATTCTGTACACACTGACCCCAAGACTTCTTCAATTCTGCCAGTTACACATATTTGCATGTTTAAGGAACCCAGTTAGAGGTTTTACTCGGGAGAGCGACCGCTTTGAATTTCTCTCCGGTCACCTTCCCTCAGTCCCTCAGTCACACTCACAGAAATCCTGTCAGAACTATTAATAATTGGCACCAGATGGTTTTAAAGTTAAAAACCACAAAATATTTATTAAGGAACAAAAGGCAAGAGGGAGGGATGAAATGATATTGATTATGACTATTCACTATTAAAAAGGTAAATCAGTTGGCAGCTGGTTGGCAGAATAAATCAGTTACAGAGAATAGAGTCTAAGGCTGAGGTAAAATATAACAAAACCTTCGCAGAAGATCTTAAAAATAAACAATAAACCAGGCAAGTTTCAGAATCCCACTGGATTCTACTTCACACAGGTTGTGCCTTCTGGGCACTCAGAATGCTGTTCCTTCAGTTGTTTAAGCCCTAGCTTCGGCAGTGCCAAATCATATAAATAACAAACTTCAATCACTCTTCCACACACACATAGAGAACTCCTGACTGGTGTCAGTATTCTCCCTCACAGACTCTTTCACACTAGCTATCTTCCAGGACTCGCACCCCTCAATACCAATGCATCTCAGCCCCACAGCTAGTCCTCTGGTCTGAGTCTTGGGTAACCCTGCTGACCACCAGAATCCAGTTCACCCCTCAGTGTGTATTTTTTGTGATCTTGTTTGTACTTGGAGATTGCCTGGTGCGCTGGCAAAATCTCCCTCAGAGAGTTTCAAACCATCTGAAAACTCCCTTTTCCAGACAGAGTCCACTCAGCTCTGTCTTCCACAAGGAGCCCAGCCACTCTGGCCACTCCCAACCCCTCGTCCAGTTGATTTTACAACTGCTCGACCTATACCCACTGTCTTCACTTCAGACTGGTATACTGAAGACTTCACTCGAAGACCCCCTGGCTCAAACTAAAAATCCTGAGATGATTTTCTGTTGAGCAAACCTCAAAAGGATACTTTTCTGTTGCTTGGGCAACATTCCAGTCAATCGCTGCAAGCCTGTTTCTCAGCTACTCAGGCTAAGGGCCTGAGTCCGTCACAGCATGTTTTTACTTATTTTACATAAAGCATTATGTTTCCACTGATCTCAGAAAGGCCAAGGAATTTATGCAAGATTTGCATAAAGAATGATGGTTTGGACCCTTAAAGCCCTAAATTGCCTGGACTCAGCTGACTTCAACTAGTCCCTCACTTTCTCAGTCTCTGTCCTCACTGTTGGAGATACAGTGATGGGACTTCTTAAGTGGTGGCATCAGGGTGTTTTTTTTCTGGGGGGAATGCAGTGGAATGGCATTGCAGAACCTCTTTATGGAAACAAAATTCTCCAGAAATGTTTAAAAGTTCATGAGGAGCACCTGTGTGTTTCTTCTTCATTTCCCTCTTGAGAGTTCTGGCACCTCTTTTTCCAGAAAAAAAGCCCTGGGTGGCATCAAGGCTATGGTATACCTCCCAAGGGAGGCTTGAGTGGCACCTCCCTTGCTGACTTTCAGAAGACAAAACTTTGTTTTTGTTTTGGCAAGCTTTTAGCTTTGGCTAGATGGAGTGGACAAACAGTTCTGTATTATGGTTTTTATCTTAAGTGGATTGGCACCTTCATTTCTGAAATTGCATTTTTAATACTGTATTTCATTGTTTATAGTTTTTAGACACCATAAAATAACAAGTGTCTTAATGAGGGATGCAAATATTTTAATAAATATTTGCATTTTTAATTTGCTCATTCAAGCCAGTATCACATCTCTCTCTCTCTCTCCAGTTTGGTGTAGTGGTTAAGTGTGCGGACTCTTACCTGGGAGAACCGGGTTTGATTCCCCACTCCTCCAATTACACCTGCTGGAATGGCCTTGGGTCAGCCATAGCTCTGGCAGAGGTTGTCCTTGAAAGGGCAGCTGCTGTGAGAGCCCTCTCAGCCCCACCCACCTCACAGGGTGTCTGTTGTGGGGGGAGAAGATATAGGAGATTATAAGCCGCTCTGAGTCTCTGATTCTCTCCCCCTTCCCTGTGAGTAATTTTCCTGGCATATTGTATTTAGCTGCTCTGGACAGCTGAAGTGAGTGTGTTTGTGTCAGTGTGAACCCACGTGTGAAGGGGAGCCCATAGGAAGTAATCTATCTCAGGGTACTCCAGACCTCCACATACCCAAATTGGACCCTGCCATTACTAGCCACATCTGATCTATTGGATTTTACCCCTCTAGGTCAGATAAAAGACAGCATGGTCAGTTTTCTTTCAGTGTTGCTGCAATGCTATTTTAATTTATTGGAGCTCTGAAAGTTGTTTAGAAGTGCAGAGGTATAACCAAATTCTGCATTATTCATGCTGGATCAAAGTATTACCATCTTTGAACAAGACAGCAATGACTTTATATACTGGTGTGTTTTAGGTGTCATCAAATTAACTAACAGAGATGATCCTGAGGCTCAACATAAGTGTTAAACCAATTCTGAATCTGTAGTCCATTCTTCACAGTGGCTCTAGACTTTGCATTTATTTTTAATACTTTTAATAGTACTTTTACTCTTTCTTTTGCCCTTTGGAGAGCTCCTAAAAGGTGTTGGTTTTATCAGAATATTTCCAAAACCTATCCATTTTAACTAGTGATCCTGCTATAACTCTGCAGTTCATTCTGTTATTTCTAGGACTAATATCTTCATTCTACAGCAACAGATCAGCTCATTCAGATGTCATGAGAACAGCCGGGAAATTCTGGGGCCCATGCATTTCCTCCCCGCATCTTTCTCTCCTTTGTACACTGCTGACAAATTGGTCTTCCTGCTGTAGACCTAGCTGCAGTTTGTTGTGGTGTGAATTTGGTGAAATGATAAATTATGTAGGTTCTTCTCCCTAAAAACCAGGATTCATTCTGAACCAGAAAATCTTTCATTTCTAAATTGTGCATGAGGGGAGAAGAGAGGAAAGAGACTGTGTGTAAGCCTGGAGATTTGATTCGCTCATGACCTTTAAGTACAGATAACCAGTAAATAGGGGTGGAGCAATGGGAATCATGTACTATGCACACAGGTATCTGTATTTTGCAGCACTATGGCATATATCTAAGAAGTGAGCAAAGTTTCCTACATTTCCCATGTTGCTATAGTTGGTCCAAAGGCCCCAGAGATGAACAGACCAATTAACTTACTCAGACTGTTCCCCACTGATCAAATGAACCTTATCAGCAGTGGCATGAGCCTAATCGACTGCCATTCTCCTTGTGGGCCACATATGAACCAATCAGGCCCCATGAAGTGCCAAGTACTGAAGGGACTGTTCGGTTCAGCTTGCTCCAGAGCTGTTCTAACTTTCAAATCCACCTCAGACAGAATCTGATTCCAGCCCTGCAGTGATCAGTACATGATAAACTGTGTGCTAGAGACTATTTTAAAAATAATACTATATGAACTTTAAAATGGCTTTTTAAAAGGTAAGAAACCCTAAGAAGGGTTTTTGATAGGTTTACCAACTCTGGATGGGGAAATACTCGGAGGTTTTTTTTGGGGGGGGGGGGGCTGGGGAGGAAGAGTTTGAGGGGGGGAGGGATCTCTGTGAGGTATAATGCCAGAGAGTCTGTCCTCCAAATCAGCCATTTTCTCTCTGTCACCTGGAGATCAATTGTAATAGTGATAAATCTCCAGGTCCCACCTGGAGGTTGGCAGTCCCTGTTCTGGGTATGATGGAAAAGACTAATGCAGAGAGAGCTGAAGGAAAATATTTTCTGTTTGGAAAAGTTTGGGTAGCCCCTAGAAAGGATTTTCAGTGTAATAGGGGTAAGAAATGGAAAACAATGCACACAAAAGACCTCCAGAGGAAATGGTAATTAATGGCTGGCAAATGTTGATTTTTTTAAAAAAAAAAAATAAGCCCTTTAAAAATGAAAACTTCTCTTGACATTGAAAATAAGCCTGTTATTATACCATTGGTACCCAGCATGCACATAGGAGTAGAAGTACCTAATGAAGAAAAGGGGGGGGGGGGGATAAGTCAGATGGAGATGACTCCAGTAAATGGCCGCCAATTCTCTACCCCTCTCAGTTGCACTCAAATTCCTCTTCCTTATTAACAACTTTCATCCACCCATCCTTCTCTTCAGCTCAGATGGCAGACAGATCATGTTCAGAGCAGATGGTTACCTTACCACAGAGAGGGATTGGAATATGTATGTGACACATTCAATATGTACTTTGATTTTGTGAAGTGTAAGCTTGTCTTTGGAGGTATTTTTAAATAAGGGAAAACAGTCTATACCAGTAATGTCATTAACCTGAGGCAAACAATTTGTACAAAAGTCTGTCCTTATCATTTTCCCTTTCCAGATTCTGGTTACATTTACCCCTTAAGTCAATCTCAAGTAAAGTCTTAGACATTACTTTGTACTGATGTGACTGACAATGCGAGCACATGTACATTCTGTGTTGCCTGAGTTTGCATTTCTGTTTGCTGTCAGCTACTTTCCAATTCCCTGCATATAATCCACCCCCATGTTGACATGCGTTATGCTGGGGCCACTGGGATACCCCTTAAAATTTCATGGGTTGGATTTTTATCTCTGTCAATATCCTAGGAAATACAGGCAGACAGACAGAAAGAACAAAAGAAAGCATCTATACCAATACCTTCGATTCTGAACATGGCCAAGTGTGGAGATGACTCATTCTCCATACTGCTCTTGTTCTGCACTCTGCCTTAACTGCAATTATCACTTCCCTAGTGCCAAAAATGCTCCAAAGATTAGGCAGTGGAGGAAAGTATGCCACAGGCTCTGGCCAGTCAGTGCTGCTCACAGTCACCCCCTGCGGCCTTTCTTCCCCCAGAAAGAGGTCATTCTGTGAGACCCCTTCTTAATCAACTCCAGTATTCCATCTGTCCTCACCATTACAGCACCTCTTCTCATATTTAAAAAAAAAAAGACATACCTCATGGGATTTGTACATTCTTACAGACAGAGGTTAGGAAGTGTTTAAGACTCTGGTTGTCAGTGGCTGAACAAAGTAGCCTAATAATATATTTTTAAAATTTCAGCAGAGTTCTCACTGTTATATCCTTGAAAAGATAATATATGAAAAGATGAATATGCCTGGAAATAAATCTTTAAAAAATGACCTGGCTACAAGCATAGCCAGCTTCAAGAGGGGATTGGATAAAAATATGGAGCAGAGGTCCATCAGTGGCTATTAGCCACAGAGTGTGTGTGTGTGTATACACACACACACACATATATATATTGACCACTGTGTGATACAGAGTGTTGGACTGGATGGACCATTGGCCTGATCCAACATGGCTTCTCTTATGTTCTTATGAAATCACTGGTTTGCAACTTTTCTATGGGAAAGTTCATTCTAAGCTCAGACATATTTATATTATATATTTGAGAAGATAATGCACCAGCATTAGACAGTGCACCACTGACAATGGCACACAAGGTCAGAAGCTTGGGGGTGCTGCTGGAGCCTGCCTTAACAATGGAGACCCAGATAGCAGCCACTGCTAAATCCACATTTTTCCATCTTAGGCAAGTGAGGCAGTTGGTCTCCTTCCTTGAGCGCGGTGACCTGGCAACAGTGATCCATGCAGTGGTCACCGCAAGATTGGACTACTGTAATGCCCTCTACTTGGGGCTGCCCCTGTCTCAAATCTGGAAACTACAGCTAGTGCAGAACATGACGGCCAGGCTGCTGTTGGGGCTTCCCAGGTGGGAGCACATACAGCCGGGACTGCGGGAACTGCACTGGCTGCCAATAGTATACCAGATTTGCTACAAGGTGCTGGTTATCACCTTTAAAGCCTTATATGGCCTAGGACCTGCCTACCTTAGGGACCATCTCTCCCCACACATTCCCCAGAGGGTACTTAGATCTGGATTTCAAAATCTATTAGCAATCCCTGGGCTGAGGGAGGCCAAACTAAAGACCACTAGAGAGAGAGCCTTCTCGATAGCAGCCCCCTACTGGTGGAACCAACTGCCAGAGGAAGTGAGGGCCTTGCGGGACCTTGCCCAGTTCTGCAGGGCCTGCAAGACCACTCTCTTCCAGTTGGCTTTCAACTGACGCTGAGCCTGTACTGTAGGGAAATTGAAGAAATACTGTTGCCATTGAAATTATACAACATCAAAGAGGCTAGCACCAAATCATTTTTTGACTGTTTTAATTATTGAATGTGAAATGTTATAATACTGTATGGATTTTAATTGTTTGTTGTGGTTTTATGCTGTGATCCACCCTGAGCCTGCCTCAGCGGGGAGGGCGGGATATAACTCAAATAAAGTATAATGTATAAATTAATTGGTTTTGATTAGAGACACGTGACTGTCACATAACTGGGCCTATATGAGATAGCCACACCCCAGACTCTGCTGAATCTCTCAAATGTGGGTTGTGTGATACTATTTTTTTCTGAAAATGCTTTCATGAGAATCTCTCAAACTATGTTTTATTTTTTAATCTTAAAATAGATAGGATAAGGGATTATATATATGTCCTGTTTCTGATTTCATTCATATACTCAACTGGGTTTTTTGCATTGTGATTCTTGCATGTTTACTCATTTCAAGAGTGGCTAGATTGATTTTAAACGACAATCTTTAAAAAATATACATGAATGTCTTTTGCTAAAGTTTACACTTGAATAAACTTCTGATTTCTTCTCATTCAGAGGACTGAAAACCTATAGAGATGGGTTATTGAATAAGCCTTTCAATATAGCCCTGTGGTTTAGTGTTAATGTTTTGCTTTGGAGCAGTCAAAAAGACTTTTCTTTTCCATTTTACACTGGCAGATGAAAGTAGTGTGACCAAACACAAGCAGCTACCTCATGTCCCACTCCCGTAGCTTTTTGAGGCGTGACTGGGATAGGGTGAGTATGGGAGCAGGATGGGAGGCAGCTGCATGTGTTTGGTCGCTCTGTTTTGGTCTGCCTGCATCTCGTCCCTGTGTCAGCGTAAAATGCCAGTCTGGACCCAGCCCATGTGTCTTTTTTAAAGAGAATGCTAAACATAAAGAAGAACTTCCTGACAGTTCCTCAGTGGAACAGACTTCTTTGGGAAGTGATAGGCTCTCCTTTTTGGAGGTCATTATGCAGAGACTAGATGGCCATCAGACAGCAATGAAGATTCTGTGAATTTAGGCAGATCATAAGAGGGAGGGCAGGAATGGATGAGTCAGTGCTCAATTCTTGTGGCCCTTTCTTACATGCCCAGGATAATGCCAATCACCACTTTGGGGTCAGGGAGGAATTTTCCTCCAGGCTAGATTGACTAGATATTTTTTGCCCTTCTTTGGACATTGGACAGGGGTCACTGGGGGAGGTGTTTGTGAATTTTCTACATTTTGCAAGGATTTGGACCAGACAACTCTTGGGTTCCTTTCAGCTCTATGTTTCTGTGTTCTATGAATCTTCCCCCAACCAATCTAAGTATATAATCTTAGTGCTCCCCTTTATGTTTTCCTGCTTAAGACTTAATTATGATAGTTTAAAAAAGGGGGAGCCTCTAATAAACTTTACATTAGAAAAAAAACTATGTGGGTAACCTCAGATTAGCAGTGGTGTGGAATATTTGTGGGGCAAACAATTTTCCTGTTGCATCCAGAACTGAAATCAGAAAGATTAGAATGCATCAGATGAGACAATGAGGAAACAATTCCTGATTTCTCTCTCAAAAAAAGAAGATACTCATACTTCAAAAATGGAGCACTGTGGTATGAAAAAAATCCATTAAACGTCACTCACAGATAAGCTAATAGGTTAAATTTCTGTGAATTTAAATTTCAGGGATTGTCTTTTGTTGAAAGCTCCAAATGGTAAAGAAGCAGCAAAGACAAATGACACATTTGAAAGAGTACAAAAACTTACTCAGCTGTAGAAGACACCTCAGTGTGATAGCTAGCCAAAGAAAACTTTGTAGCTTGCTGAAGTGTGACTTAAGGATGCCCCAAGGCATCAGACCTTTCTACACCTTTCTAATCTGTCATTTCTTGAAGTTACATTCTTGTTTCATAGGTGATACCTTCTTCTATGTAACCTACAGATGACATCAAGGGCATGATTTTCAGTGGAGAGCTATGCAGAATCCAGATGAAGCTTTACAATTAAGAACATACAAAAATACCTTTTTTGGATCTTTTTCTTTTCACGGGTTGTTTGGCTTCAGTCCTTTTTGTTGCTGATATTCCCGGTTCACTTCTTTCTTCCACACTACTATGCACTATTTTGACACCATTTATACATTACACAGTTGATGCAAAAATAACAATAACATGCTTAAATTTAAAAAGAAAGATTTGGGGTGAGGAAACAAAAAATGGCAGGAGACTAAGTATTCATGGGGTTCAACTTGCAAATAGAATAAGTGGGACTGAAACAGGGACTTTTTAGTCCAAACAGCTGGCATAAGAAACTAAAACTCATTCCAATTTACAACAGATTTGACTTGGTGTCAACTGTGGATTCTTAACAAGCAAAGAAACTCCAAGAGGTGCACAGAATTCCAAACTAGGCTGCACTGAATATACACCAGTTATTTTCAGGTAACTCCTCCCCCCAAACATTGGGAAGACATTTTCCTCCTGGTAAGTCAGGGCCCAAACAAATCCTTCCTTCCTCTTCTTTCTCCTTGCATTAAATCCTCTGTGTGGGATTCCTTCCTGCTTCCAATATCAGTGCTTCTCTAGTGCATGAAGAGCTGCATGTGCAGGAGAGCCGCACACGCTTAGTAGTGGGAATAAAACACGGTCTAGATTATGCTATGTGTCAGTATTAGTCTGGTTGTTTAGTGTTTCCTCTGGCTGTTTCTTGTGCATCATTCATCATCTCAGCTTGTACTGCTGCTGCTTGTTTTTGATTTGGAGTCTGATACACATGATACACTTTAGTTTAGCTTTGGTTGTTCATGAGCAAGGCTGTAAACACTTGACTACACCAGGGCAAGGGGGGAGAAGGAAAAGAACAGACTCCTGATGTGTAAGCCAAAATGCCCTCAAAATGAGGTTGGGGAATTGACAGGTGGGCACCTGGCTTAAAAAGAATCTTTGAATCTATGTATACAGAATACACGTCCAGAAATTATTGCTTAAAATTCACCAGGGACACTAATTAAGTAAAAACAATTAAAATTTATTATAGAAAAATATAGGCACACATACAAAAACCTCATAAAACACACATACAGTCCTAAGAAAAATAGAGAGAGATGCAGAGACAACACAAGGATGGACAAACAGGGTGATAATTACCGATCGTAGTCTTCAAGGAAGGCTCCAATGGTGACAAAAGAGGACAAGGGGGAGGAGACCCTCAACTGATCAGGAATCGGGGATGTATCTAGACAGCGGAACTGGGGTACTGCTAGATGCACACCTGTGAGGAGCTGGGACACAGGTTATAAGGACTACCTTGAGCCCTCAGGGAATGGGAGGTACGGGGCGGATGACAGTGGTCAGCTGGTACATGACCTCAGAAAAACGGGAGGCCCCGCAATGACCATAACAGCTGGACTTATGCAGTAGCCAATAGCCAGTTAATTGGCGGTCCCTGATTGGATTCTCATAGCTAGCCAATGATTGGATTTCCAGGTCACAATGGGCCAAGGGGGAGGCTCCATGATGTCCATTAAGGGAAAGAATGGGAAAAATTGTTAAGGTGGGGGGTACTTAAGTCTATCAAACTTATCTAAAAAGATGACAATAGATGGCCAAATTGCTGCCTAAGTAACACCCAGTCTATACAAAGAAACTTGGCTCTGGGTGAAGATGTTCTTCCTCCTCTTCGATCTTCTATTGGCACCAGTCTTTGTCTTGAGTTCTGTTGGACAAAGACTTAGGTGGTCTGGCAGGATCCACGCCTAAGATAAGCTTGATGGCTTTATGCATCGGCGACATCTGTTGAATACGTGAGCCTCCCACTTCGCTGTGATGGAGTCTGGCACTGCAGGAAGATAGCTGCTGCTGATGTTAGCCTTCCCATATGGATTCTATGGTTAAGGCTGGAAACCGCTTGCCTGGACAGTTCCTGGTGGCGCACCTTCTTCCGCTGCTATTGCTGAGATGGGGATCGCACGGAACAACTGGAAATCATCTGTTCTCCTGGTTAGCACTCTTACAGAGAAATTAAGTGCTGCTGCAACGTTGTGGCTGTTAGCACTCATAAGTCCCTTCCAGTTTGGTAGACAAAACCCATGTTCTCCTGGTAGATGTGTGTGAGTTGAGTCTTCAGGCACCCTGGCAACCAAGCGGGTGACTACGATGTTCTGGAAATAGGGGTATTATTCACACAGCTGTCACTATCACACCCACCTCATCCAGGGTTCCTGCTGCCCATTTGGTTCCTGCCACTCACGCCTGCTCCATACAGGGAAAAACAATCTGTTTGTTTTCTTTAAATTTGCGCACAGTGGTTATAATTCTGTAGATGTGGGTGAAATCTTATTACAACAAGAGGCAGTGTGGATTTTTAGATTGAGTTCCATGAATTTCTCGATAGGGACCTTTCTTGTTTTTTTGTGAGATGACACATTGGATATTTAAATACTATAATACTGTTGACTGCTATATAAGTAAATGTTATATAATGTAGTGGTCTTTCTCTTTAACGGGGATGTTAAGAAGCACTCATAGATGACATCTGGAGGTTATAGTCAATTATTGGTTTCTATATTAATGTATACTGAATGAATATATATCACAGTCCATAATTCTATAAATGTTTGGAAGGATATAGCATTTGTGAGTGGGAGAGCCAGTTTGGTATAGTGATTAAGTGCACAGAATCTTATCTGGGAGAACTGGGTTTGATTCCCCACTCCTTCACATGCACCTACTGATGTGACCTTGGGTCAGCCACAAGTTCTCACAGAGCTGTTCTGTTCAAGAACAGTTCTTGGAGAGCTCTCTCTGCTCCACCTACCAGGATGTCTGTTGTGGGGAGGGGAAGGGAAAGGAGATTATAAACCACCCTGAGACTCCTTCAGGTAGTGAAGGGCAGGGTATAAATGTCTTCTTCTCCTGTCTTTGAGCATCAGAATGTATTGCTGAAGAGGTATGTGACTATATTTGGGGTATTCTTTGGACTGTTAATTTCCTCCATGTGTGTTCTTTTAATATGCTAGTTTGCTCATTGCTGGAGCTGCAACCAGGATTTCTGTGAAGAACGTTTGGAAGAGTGTTTTGTATTGTCTTGATGTTGCACCATTCTTTACGAGGAATTTGTGTATTATGATCACAGAATCAAAGAATCATAGAATTAGAAGGGGCCATACAGGCTATCTAGTCCAACCTCCTGCTCAATGCAGGATCTTCCAGCATCCCTGACCAGTGTTCATCCAGCCACAGCTTAAAAATTGCCAGTGAGGTAGAGTTTACCACCTCCCTTGGTAGCTGATTCCACTGTCAGACAACTCTTACTGTAAAAAAGTTTTTCCAGCTATCCAGTTGATATCTTCCCATCCATAATTTAAATCCATTATTATGACTCCTCTCCTCTGTTGCCAGCAGGAACAGCTCCCTAGCCACCTCTGACAACCCTTCAAATACTTCAAGAGAGCAATCATGCCCCCCCCAACCTCTTCTTCTCCAGACTGAACATTCCCAAGTCTCTCAGCCCTTCCTCTTAGGACTTGGTCTCCAGGCCCCTGATCATCCTTGTCACTCTCCTCTGCACCCACTCCATTCTGTCCACATCCTTCTTGAAGTGAGGCCTCCAGAACTGCACACACAGTTCTGATATATATATTCTGATATATACAAATAGATTACATTTGTGATATATTTTGGAGAGTTCTATTATTTATTTCACAGATTGTTTTTCCCTTTATCTCCTTATCCGTGGTCTCACTTTTTGTTTGATGCCGTCCAGGTCTCAGGCAGCCTGCTTCTGGTGACAGCTCCAACCTGCCTCTCATGAGGTAAGGGCTGGCCCAAGCTTGGCCCCAGCGCAGGTGGGGAGATTGGTATGTGGTGGCAGTGGTTCTGGGACCCTATCCTGGACTTTTGCCAGAGTCCCAGAATCACTATGACAGCCGCTGCTTCTAAAATCACTGAAGTCAATGGGCTTAGAAAGGTGTAACTCTACTTAGAACTGCACTGTTAGAAACAGAGCAAGGTGGACAGCTTGGATGTAAATTGGAAGAGGACAATACAGTTTCTACTGTAAAAATATAAAGAATTCTAGTGTGTGATTATTGTCTTTATTGTTGTCAGTTCCATTCCTAACATTTGCTCCTAACCTGAAAACTTTTTATTTAAAATCATATAGTTTATTTTGATTTCTATCCTGCTCCATTTCCTGCAAGCAGGACTCAAGGTGGCGTTTATATATTTATCTCAGTAAAACCCTTTTCAAATGACTGATTTGCCACTATAATTGTGGAATGTCATAATGATAATCTGGTGTTTGGAGAGTCTATAAGAATTCTAGCACATCAAAAGTGAAGCACACAGAGACATACACTGAGATTAACTTTAGCTATTTGTAATGAGAAACTGTGGTATAGCTTGGGGGCACAATGGGCCCCTCTGGTTATCAAACCCCTCAAATGTTCAATCTTAATTAGGGATAGAAAATATGCACATGCATTTTCACTGGGAAAAGGAACAAATATGTATATACTGTCCTTAATGCAAGTAGCTTCTAAGATTTGCAACATTAACTGAAAAGTATAATTTGGTCAAAAGCATTTGGTTTCATATTGTCTTCAAGGTGACTGGAGCATGCAATGAAGGGGTAATGCTTAGAACATGCATCAACTACCCCTTGGACTGCTGTAGAAATTAGAGTTGAATGCTACGGGTCCTCTTTTCACCAAAAACAAGAAAAGGAAAAAATGAAACTGGTGAAAGAGAACCCTACCTGAAGCAACAGAGGAAGTATGATGAAACTGGATTAGACAAGCTACTGTCTTAAATACTGGAGGCAAACTTGCAAATCACACAAGATTCTTTTCAGCCCCATCCTATCAATGCAATATTGTTAAAAAAATATTTACCTTGCCAGAGTACTGCGCTGCTAACTGCATGTGCACAATGAGGCCCTTGTTTATTTATTCCCATCTCTCTAAGCCTTTTCCTGCTTCTTTTGACTCCTGGAGAAAGGTTCAAAAATGGCTTGTGTGATGAATGAAGGGAGGTAGGGACAGGCCATGACTCAGTGATAGAGTACCTCCTTTGTATGCAAAACATCCCAGGTTCAATCCCAGAGGATTACATGAAAGACCTCCATCTTGGAATCTGGAGAGTCAAGCCAACTAAATAATAATGACCTTCATAGGTGAATAAACTGACTCCTTATAAAGTCAGTAAATCTGAGAAATTATGAGGGGGCCCAGGTCACCTGATGAGAGTCCTTGGCAATGTAGAGATTGAGACCCAATTGTCCCAGGTTCTTGTCCAACACTCTAACACAGAGGTATCAAACTCATTTGCTTCAAGAGCCACATCTTACATAAATGTCGCTTTGTTGGGCCAGGCCATGTGTGCCATAAAATGTAATTCCAGATACTGGAGATATAAACTTTATAAAGGATAGCAGCTGGTAAATTTCAAGTTGGTGCATCTTTACCATGAGGCCTCATGGACTAGAGGAGAGGCTGCAGAGGAAAACCTGCATGGGTAGACTGAAGAGCCAGTCATGCAGCACTGGGCAGACATCCCTGTGCTGTCCCTGTGCGGTGAAATGCCTTCCTCTCTCCTCCTGCCCCAAACCACTCCAGAAGAGGACCAGGAAGATGAGTTGAATTAACCTTCCTGCCCTTGGAAGTGGAGGGAGGATTAGTCCAGGCACAAGGCTGCATGCACAATGGGACCCAGGCTGAGCAAAGCCCAATAAACTGGAGATGTCTTGAGGTGGTCACTGCTTTCACCAAGGTAACTAGGTGATCCATGGGGGGAGCAATGCCAGGGGTTTAAGCTAGAGATCGCTGACAAACTGAGCCAGCCCACTGGATTGTCTGATGGGAGGCAGCCCCTGCACACACAAGGCCATGGATGTGGCAGAGGTCTCAGGCCACCCAGCAACCAGTATAACCAGAGATCGTTAACATGCCCCCCCCCCCCCAAGATGGCTTACATCTGAAGGCCACCAAGTGGCCCATGAGAGAGGGAGACCCAGCCCCTGAGTCACATGCTTGGCATCAGGACTAGGATCCTGATGTGTGAAAGAAACTGCCCATGGGCTGAAGTGCATGGTGGGGTGGTGGGAATACTGTAGTGGTGCTGGCCACCAGGAGGCCCTAGCAGAGAATCATCTGCTTCCCCCACCACTTGCAAATGCAAATCTCTGCACCATTTGGGACAGCACACCCAGACCTGCAGGCTGAACGGGGAGACATGCAACCTTGTCTTGGAACCTTGAGCCAGCATGAATGTGGCTGTGGCAGCCCCCAACTACCAATGAGGCTGCTGCTGAAATGAAGGGGTTCTGCTTGATGCTACGGATGTGGTGGTTTCACCACACTGAAGTCATGATTAGAGTGTCTCTGCTTGCTTGCCTCCCAAGCAGCCTCCTTTCCCTCTCTTGAACCAATTGCTTGTGGGCCAGATAAGACCCCTGGATGGTCAGATTCAGCCCACACAGCACTGGCACTAGGGGTTAAGAACATAAGAGAAGCCATGTTAGATCAGGCCAATGGCCCATCCAGTCCAACATCCTGTGCCACACTGTGGCCAAAAAAATTTATATATATATATATATATATATACACACACACACACACAGATACACACTGTGGCTAATAGCCACTGATGGACCTCTGCTCCATATTTTTATCTAACCCCCTCTTGAAGGTGGCTATGCTTGTGGCCACCACCACCTTTTGTGGCAGTGAATTCCACATGTTAATCACCCTTTGGGTGAAGAAGTACTTCCTTTTATCCGTTTTAACCTGTCTGCTCAGCAATTTCATCGAATGCCCACGAGTTCTTGTATTGTGAGAAAGGGAGAAAAGTACTTCTTTCTCTACTTTCTCCATCCCATGCATTATCTTGTAAACCACTCCAGGCAGTCCCCTGCACTGTACTTCCCTCCCCACAAGCTCCATCGGGGAAATGATCATGCACGCTCCATGATGACATCACTAAATGTGACATCATCACACAGGGTGGGCAGGGAGTGGTGGGAGGCACACAAAAGTGCTGCCATGCCGCTGCTTTTCCCTATGGACAGTATGCGGCTCCTCAGAGCAGGGCTGGATTAAACCCTGTGGAGGCCCTTAGGCAGTCAAAATGTTGGCCCCCCCCGGCAAATTATCTCAGAGTTAGAGCACCCACCCCACCACCTGCGGCCCCCACTGCAACCTGCAGGCACCCTCTCAAAAGCCCCTTTGACAAAGCTGTGGGGAGAGGCAGAGAGAAGCAAAGCTGTGGGGAGAGGCAGAGAGAAGCCAACAGCAGCTGCACCAGGCAAGTCGGGCAAAGAGTGGCTCCATTGCTGGCTGTGCATGCAGGCTGGGAGAGCTCTGTGTAGTGCTTTTCCGATCCTGCCTTCAAGGCAGGATTGGAGTGCTCTGCAGGGGCAAGGAGGAGTAAGGGGGCACCTGGTGGCGACCCCAAGGCAGGGTGGTGCTCTAGGCAGCCGCCTACCCTGTCTACTCCCACACGCCAGACCTGATCCCACAGGCCATATGTTTAACACCCCTGGGTATTTAATTCTGGGCATGCAAGTGCCCAGAATTTCAAAAATATTTGCATGCATCCACTTCTTAAATGTGCCTAAAAGAGATTTAGTACTGCTTTTCAGAACAACAGTACATAGGATTCAAGTTACAAAATGTCTTATAGAAAGACAACAATATGAAACATAGTTACTTTTGGAAATAATAAGTTAGGGTCAGATATTTCTCAAATTTGCACACAGCACTGAGATGGTAATCATTATTGTTGGTAGTGCTGTTACCAGGGGACATAGATGTCTCTTGGATGTTTGGCCTAATGTGCCTAAATGCCTTGGATTAGTTCTGTCTCTATTATTATTCAAGTTTGCAGGACCTCTGAAAAGCAGAAAAAACTACTGGCAGAAATAGCAATTGCTAATAAGCAATGGCCAAAAGTTAATTTTTGAAAGGTCACCAGGTTAAACTAAAATGGTATGACCTTGTGCCTGAAAGATTTGTAACTGTGTTGTCTTAGAACAGGGGTCCCCAACCTTGCTAAACTTGTAGGCCTGTTTTAAATTTTGAGAAAGGGTAGCAGTTGCAAACACAAAATGGCAGCCATGGAGGCTGTTAGGAGGATGCTGGGCTTGAAACTTTCTGTGCTAGGAATGACTCTCATTGCAGATCCAAAGCTTGATGCCTCCTAGGGTTTTCTGAAGACCAGGACCTGCCCCAGACTGGAACCATAGGCAAGGTTAACTTGCCCCCCCCCCCCCTGCACTGGTAACTAGTTTTAAAAAACAGATGAATTGTAGGGGAAATGAAAAGCCCAATATGGCACACTCCAGAAAGCTAGCACCCTAGTGACAGAGCGAGCCCTGCTGAAGACCTCCAGCTTTGTGAGGCTCTTTGCTTTGGGGAAGAAACAGGTGTGCCAATAGGAAACCCATCAGCAAGTGCCAGGTTGGAAATCACTGTCTCAGAATAAAGTATAATCTCTCAAATAAGTGGAAAGTTTAGATAAAATACAGATATTTTCCCGTCCCTAACGTTTCCTGGACACAAATCCAAGATTCCTGGTCAACCAGTGTCTTGCTACTAGTGCATACTAACAAGACTACTTCTGCTCCTGTCTAGAGGGAAGTATGTAAAGAAAGAATGAGAAACAGGTGTTTTTTTTTTTAAATTGAATGTATCAGGCCATCATTTTCAAAACACTTAAGCAGCCATTTTCCCTTTAGCAAAAGTCCAAACAAAGGGGGCTGCACCAAGGCAAACAAAGAAAAAAAGGATAGAATGGTGCAAAGGAAAAAGAATCTTTAATAATTATACAACCTCTAATCATTTCACGTGCAGCTTCATCAAGGGGAATATTTCAGATTTTTTTTAGTATCATTCTCATGCATGAACAGAATCAAGTGTAAGGGTTATACAGTTATTAAATATTCTTTTTCCTTTGCATCATTTCATCTGTTTCTTCCCTGCAGCAAAAGATCAATCTGCACTTCTAAAACTGGAGATTTTAATAACTGAGTTGCAAGTTCACAAGTCTTTGCAAGGTCTCTTTCCTATGGTTAATTCTCCCCCCCCCCCCCACACACACATCCTGAATTTCTATCTTATTTTAGGATATTGTATGCTAGGTATAAACAGAGTAGTTCAAGACTGTAGAAGATTCTTTGACCTTCCTAGTCAGCAAAAGCATCTGATGGGCAGCCGCTTAATGGAGAAATCAAATAAAACGACTCCCAGCCACTTTTTAAAAAGCCTATTGGGAAAATGCTACACATGTTACATGCTTTTCATTTCCACATTCCAACAGCATCAACAAAATAATTGCTCAGGGGGAAACAGACCCATCAACTTATCCCAAACAGTTGTTTCTTCTCAGCTTCAATAGTTAAGTCTTTTTGCACTTTGCAGCTTTAAGTGGTGGGATCAAAGTCCCAGGACTTGACTTTGTAAAGGAAAACATAGTAAATGGGAGAGAAAAAGTAGGCAATCAGAATGCTTAGAGTGGCTTTAAGTACAAAAAGCAGTGTTGTGTCCTATCAGAATTTTTTTTTACAACATGATTGATAAAGTTTAGTGAATTTCTCTAAGGTGAAAACCCAACTGAAAGGTCAATGATGGATGAGCAAACATTGGATAGCTGAATCTAAATGTAAACTAGCACTGAATGGAAGCCATTCAAAGTGTTCTGCTAACATACTGAATAACAGGCCACCAAGGGATGGCTGGGGGAGGACAAAATTCCCAGGGCCCAAGTCACCTGGAGGGCCCCTGAAGCCAGTGTCATGCTACATTCAGAATGCATCTGATTTATTTTTCTTCTAAATGCACTTCTGCACTGTAGTCTCTAGAGGCACAGGGAAGATAGAGCACAGTAAATAGGAGTTGGTCTGATTCTGCCAGCTAGGCCTTTCTGAAATATTTACTATGAGGCTGAGAGATGCCCTGGCTTGTCAGATCCCACTATCAGCCAAGCCAGCACTGGAGCAAGGCAAGACTAGCCAGCACAACTCAGGACCGATACAGTTATTGCCAGGATGCAGCCTCCTAAGAAGGTTGTTCTTTTCAGCAGACTGTTTTCCTCTTCCTTTCCTTCCACCCAGCTCCATCCTTTTGTCTGCTCAGCCAGATCTTGCAAAGTAGCCTTGTTAGTGGCTGTAGAAAATAAAACATTTCCTCTTTCTTAGATTTTAAGAACATAAGAGAAGCCATGTTGGATCAGGCCAATGCCCCATCCAGTCCAACACTGTGTGTCATACAGTGGCCAAAAAACCCCAAGTACCATCAGGAGGTCCACCAGTGGGGCCAGGACACTAGAAGCCCTCCCATTGTGTTCCCCCAAGCACCAAGAATACAGAGCATCACTGCCCCTGACAGAGAGTTCCAACAATAAGCTGTGGCTAATACCACTGATGGACCTCTGCTCCATATGTTTATCCAGTCCTCTCTTGAAGCGATCTATGCTTGTAGCCACCGCCACCTCCTGTGGCAGTGAATTCCACGTGTTAATCACCCTTTGGGTGAAGAAGTACTTCTTTTTATCAGTCCTAACCCGACTGTTCAGCAATTTCATTGAGTGCCCACAAGTTCTTGCATTGTGTGAAAAGGAGAAAAGTACTTCTTCCTCTACCTTCTCTATCCCATGCATAATCTTGTAAACCTCTATCATGTCACTCCTCAGTCGATGTTTCTCCAAGCTAAAGAGCCCCAAGCATTTTAACCTTTCTTCATAGGGAAAGTGTTCCAACCCTTTAATCATTCTAGTTGCCCTTTTCTGCACTTCTTCCAATGCTATAACATCTTTTTTTTAAGTGCGGTGACCAGAATTGTACACAGTATTCCAAATGAGGCCACACCATCAATTTATACAGGGGCATTATGATACTGGCTGATTTGTTTTCAATTCCTTTCCTAATAATTCCCAGCATGGCAGTGGCCTTTTATTACAATCGCACACTGTCTTGACATTTTTAGTGAGTTATCTACCACGACCCCAAGATCTCTCTCTTGGTCAGTCTCCGCCAGTTCATACCCCATCGACTTGTATTTATAGCTAGGATTTTTGGCTCCAATGTGCATTACATTGCACTTGGCCACATTGAACCTCATTTGCCATGTTGACGCCCACTCACCCAGCCTCAACAGATCCCTTTGGAGTGCCTCACAATCTTCTCTGGTTCTCACCACCCTGAACAATTTAGTGTCATCCACAAACATAGCCACTTCACTGCTTACTTCCAACTCCAAATCATTAATGAACAGTTATAAAGCATCAGACCCAGTACTAAGCCCTGTGGCACCCCACTACTTACCATCCACCACTGTGAAAATTGCTCATTTATACTCACTTTCTATTAATTAGCCAGTTTTGATCCACAAGAGGACTTGTCCTTTTACTCCATGACTTACTTAGGAACCTTTGATGAGGAACTGTATCAAAAGCTTTCTGGAAGTCAAGGGGCGTTTTCGCACTGACCTTAATCGGCAGCGACGACCCTCTTCACCGCGCAGGATCTGCGCGGATTTCGCACCAATTGCCGCAGAGCACCCAGAAGAGCCAGAAAGTCCCGCGGCTTTTGCGGCGCAAATGGAAACTGGTTTTTGGCGGTTTCCATTTGCGCTGCAAAAGCCGCGGGACTTTCCGGCTCTTCCGGGTGCTCCGCGGCAATTGGTGCGAAATCCGCGCAGATCCTGCGCTGTGAAGAGGGTCGTCACTGCCGATTAAGGTCAGTGTGAAAACGCCCAAGGTAAACAACATCTATTGGGTCCCCTTTGTCCACATGTTTGTTCACCCTCTCAAAGAACTCCAACAGGTTAGTGAGACAAGATCTTCCCTTACAGAACCCATGCTGAATCTTCCTCAATAACTTTTGTTCATCAGTGTGTCTACTAATTCTCTCTTTGATAAGGGTTTCCACCAACTTTTCTGGTATTGAAGTTGGACTGACTGGCCTGTAATTTCCTGGATCTCCTCTGGAACCCTTTTTGAAGATGGGGGTGATATTTGCTATCTTCCAGTCCTCAGGAACAGAGGCAGATTTCAATGAAAGATTACATATTGTTGTCAAGAGATCCACAATTTCACCTTTGAGTTCTTTCAGAACTCTTGGATGTATGCCATCTGGGCCTGGTGACTTATCTGTCTTTAATTTGTCTATCAGTTGTAGGACCTCCTCTCTCATCACCTCAATCTGACTCAGTTCCTCCCAAAATCAGCAGTTCTGGTGTAGGGAAACACTTCTCATCTTCCGCAGTGAAGACGGAGGCAAAAAATGCATTCAGCTTCTCAGCCATTTCCCTATCCTCCTTCAGTAATCCTTTTACCCCTTGGTGGCTCTTGGTAGCCCTACTCAATAGAGTTAAAAAGTCTCATTTTAAAAAAACCACGTTTCAGTGCTCCTAATCAAAGTACAGTAATATTGCTCTCTTACTCTTCCTTTGTCTTCAGGGAAGCCATAATTTAGAAAAAGTGGATTGGCTGTGTGGTGCTGTGATATCATCCCATTCACAACAAGATCACAAATCACACGTGCAAGTAAATCAGGAAATGTCATCCACTCTCTTGCCCTCATTTACCCTCAATGATGTCATTATGTAACTAAATCTTACATGGTGCTGTGATGTTATCTGTTCACTTTGATTGCTTGAGGTATCAATGTGATCAATCTAAAAAGGAAAAAAAACTGGGACAAGAATATCACAGAAGGAGCCCCGAGGCATAATACTGAAGGGAATATCTGAAACTGCCGTGGTGGTGGAAAGTGCCATGAAGTTACAGCTGACTTATGGTGACCCCATAGCTTTTCAAGGCAAAAGAAATTCAGAGGTGCTATGTCATAGTCTGCTTCTGCCCCATAACCCTGGTATTCCTTGGTAGTCTCCCATCCAAATAGTAGCCAAAGTGAGTTCTGCTTAGCTTCTGTCCAGATCAGAGGTGATATGGCCATGCTATCCAGGTCAGAGCTGATATGGCCGTAGTGTAATTGTAATTTATTTCTTTATTCTTGGAAATGCTACTTACTACCAAAATTCAAAGTAAATGGTTTGAGTCCAATAGTATAGATAAAACTGATACTATTTTCTACTGTTCCAAAGGACTGCAGTGATATTACCACTACTGTGACTGTTTGATCACCACCACCAAAATATTAAAGCAGGCTAGGTGTGATGCAACCTTTATTATAAACAATCTTGAAATGCTAACATAGGGCCAAATGTTAATTCCAAAATGTATTGTCAAATATGAATATGAAAATGTTTGGGAGAAAACTGCTCATTTGTCTTCCTTTTGTTTCAACTGAACAGGGTCTACCAAAAAGCTATTTTTAATTCTATTGGAGCTAATGCCTAAAATCCCTACATGGAGGTCAGAAAGACGTACACATCAGACTTTTGCAACCCATTCTGCGAAATCTGGCTTGAAACTGCATACAGGAGACAATCCCTGTCTTATTTCCCCATCTATAAAACAGGACCATTGCTCCTCTTCTTCCCGGGCATGTTGGAAGAAAAAAACAGATTGTAAAATATTTCACTGATTGGTTTACTTCAATTATTCCCTGCCTTTATTTCCAGTTGGGACCCAAAGCAGCTTACATCACTTGCATCTTCTCCATTTTTATCCTCACAACCACCCTGTGAGGTAGGTTATGCAGAGTGTGTGTGACTGGCCTAAGCTATTTAAAATTCTTAAGGTATTTAGTCCTAGCAGGGTTAGATGAATAGTTAGATGAATGGATCCTATACTATACAAATGAAATTGTTTGAGGATTAGGGTCTAGGCTCTTCGTACAGTAGAGAATAGAAATCTTCTCTCCCAATTTAATCCATTTGTATCATCAGCTCTTCCGGATAGGGAACCATGCCTTTTTCTGCATTTGAACTATGCTTAGAATAGCAGGCCCGGGTTTGCGTGAAGGCCTCTAGGCACAATGGTTAGAGGAAAGAATAACAATAATTAACAAAAGCAAGGGAGGCAGGTTCCGTGATAATTATAAGCAAAGTAATTAAGAATCAAATAAATTATATCCACACATATAATTAGAACATGGGTAAACACACTGGGCATGTGTAATGTTGGGGAATGAAGTAGCAGTGTGTTGAGAATACAGAGAAGTGAGATATAAAATTAGCAGCCGTGAAATGTTTTCCACTTGGTTTATGCTTGTCCAGCTCTGACTGGTGTAACTTATAATTAGACTCTCTGCCTACACTAGTGCGGTTCCAAAGAACTGTGGATTAAGGAGAAACTCTAGAATTTCCCAGCACCTTGACAAGTTACAACCTGAAATGCTACACTTAGTCCATTAAAGATTCCCCCCACCCCTTTTATGGTGACATTTTAGTGCAGCTAGGGAAATTTGCCATCTCGCCATTTATCATTTTCAGGGCATGGACAGAAAAAAAGAAGGTTGCTATGAAGAACACAAATAAAATGGATTGCATGTATAGAGGTGAGCTGAAGAAAGCTGATAAATATACTCCCCTGAATGTCAGCAAATGTCACTTGAGAAGCCATTTGCAGCTACCATAAGAGCCTTGTGAACCAACAAAGAAGAGTAGCAAAACTAAGCAGAACGAGCTGGGCGTGCTCACTTCCACATGAATAGGCAATGAGCACGCTCAGAAGTTACACCAGAGAAGTTGTTAAACTTGATGGATGAAGCTTTTCATTCTAATCACCCTCTCATGTACCATATCCTTGCCATAAAAGACCAGAGAGGAATCAAAGAACAAAGGGGACAGCTATGAATTGTAAACTTGAAATATTCCCCCCACCCCCAATTGCATTTGTTCACACTATTCTAATCCTTGGCTGAAGAAATAATATTTATTAAATCAATTTATGCCGGTAGCATGCATACTAGAACATGGCTGAACTTTCAGATAGATCTCAAAAGAGAACAGCGTAATAACAAAGGCAACCGATAACAGCAGTAAGAAAATAGTATAGCACCATCTACTGGCTGGAGGTGTTAGATTACACCATCTCTGTGTTTGACCATAATTCCCATATGAAAAAGTCTTTGAATAGGTTTTAAAAGTTCTCCACATGTATGTAGAATTTTTAATCTTCTATGAGTGCAGTGATGAATCATTAAAATCATTGTTTGCCATTGATAATGAGATAAAGATTGCACCCTTAGGCACCCCAACAACAGACTTAGATGTTTCCTTCTTTCATCCCATGGTTTCCTGACTGGTAAATTCATTGATCATCATCTTCTTTAGCCTTCTAGATGGTGTGACCTAAAGCAAAATAAAACAAAAGGCAAAAGAATATCTCATAGAAGTTATACTTTCCAATAGACAATATATTATTGACATTCTTGTGATTAAAGATTAATATAGTACATTTCAAGAGTTCAAAGTGCTTTGTGCACAGTAATCCCTACAAAAAACATGTCAGATTGCCCAGTATTATTAACTGGAAATGCGGTGTTGAGAGAAAGAACACAGAAGTTTGCAGAATGCTGTGAGCTTGTGACCAAGTGGCAGTGTAATCCTGGAACTTCGGGGCTGATTGCTCACACTCTTATGCCACACCAGCACTTGTGTTCCCAACATGAGCATGCCCTCAAAGATCTTAAAGTAGGTTGACCTTCTATAAGTGGTTCTTTTTAAAACAGGCTACTGGGTAATATGTGACATCAAATGTGAGCGTTAGCAAACCTGATCAAAAAAGTTTCATGGAACAGGAAAAAAATGTAGCTGTAAAATCAGAATTGAAAATTGTGTTTATACTAAACCACAAAGACGGCAAGCTTGCTATGTGTTTCCATCATAATCTACAGGATTTGGTTTTCAACATGACCTGAAAAGCACAATTTTTTCCCAGTGTTTCCTAACATGAAATGAAAGATTAATTCTGCACATGGCATCAAAAGCACATGTTCAGCCATCTGCAAGACAGCACATGAAAATTTGACCTGTGGTTAACACACATCCAGATGCTCATATGAACAGGATCTTATTGCTAAGTGAAGATGCTAACAACACAGTATTAATTTGTAAATAAACAATGCAAAACATAGAACAAAACATTTTCCTTAGGTGTAGAGATACTTTGTTAAACCCCAACCCACCTGTTCTAAAATCAGGAGAAATTGCAACATGTGCATAAAAAGAGTCATTTGCTATATAGATTACAGCACTGGACTAGAACTAGGGAGACTTTAGTTCAAATGTTTGCTTGCCCATGAATGTCATTAGGAGATCTTGGGTCAGTTGCTGTCCCTCAGCCTAACCTTACTTCACAGGTTTAGTGGGAAGAGAAAGAGGAATAGAGAGGAAACAACATATACAATTCCATGCTACTGGATGAACTAAACATTAAAATGCAATACTAAAGAATAAATTGCAATACAACAAGCTTGTTTGCAGCTAAATTCTGCATTATTTACAATTCTGTTGAACCAGTAGTTTGAGGGAATGTAAGGGGCTGTGGTGGAGAATAGTTTTTGCATGTAGAAGATCCTGGATTCAGTTCTTGGTGTTGCTAGTCAAAGGATTTCAGGAAGCAAGGAAAGACCTTTTCTGGATTGGGACTGGCAGCATCATTTCTAGTCAGAGTAAACAACACTGAGCTAGATGTATCAATGGTCTTATTTGATATCAGGCAGTCTGATATGTTTCGTGTGTACGTTATTATATGGGGTTTTCATGACTATAAATTATTGTACCCATGCTATCTATGATTGCGACAGACTACTGAAGATACCTGTAGGTATTGAAATTCTGACTTTCCAAATATTTTGTGTCCATTAAAGTATGATACAGTAGTGCTGAGTTATATTTTGGCATTTAATTTTTTCAAGGCAATAAGCTATTGTAGACCTAACCAGCTGCTGCTTTTGGTGCTGTAATTTTTCTTTCTTCTTCAGATGGCCTTCCTTGAAGAAACAGTTAAAGCACCCTGTGGTCAATAAGCTTTGTCTTAATGATGATGTAACTGAGAGCAAAATAAACTATTCAGAACAGACATCACCCATAAGCTTGCAAAATCAGTGATGTCATCCTTTATCCAAATCTGATTGACTACATCATGACCTCACTGCATTTAGGAGAAAAATAAGCTGATTTTAAAAACCTGCACCAAAGCAAAAGCAGACTGGGGGCATCATTTGGGGAGGAGCCTATAAAGGGAAGAGGAGCAATGAAAGAGATCAAACACCAAAGTTGAGAAATGGGGGCTAGCTTGAGAGTGAAAAAACTGGAAAGCCGTGAATACTTTTCACAGGGGTAATAACATTTGCCTGACGTTTTGTCTGACCATTTCTATCATGCTAGGCACAACCTAGTCACAATTAAATCTTGTTGTTTCCAAAGACTGAGTTAACCATGTGCTTAAATTTCTCTTATTGAAAGCACTACAGTGCAGGGTCAACCTAGATGTTCTGTGTCACATAAATGCCATGGGGGCTTGCAACCGGTGAAGAGCTGCAAGCATGAACTGAAGCACTGCAAGGGTCCAATTCAGATTGGGAATGTGGTGTGGTGGTGAGGGATTTCAGCCTCCCCCGCTGCACCATTTCCCAACCTCAAACAGCCCTGGGGGTGTTTATTTGCCCCATATGGAGAGATGCACATGTCTTATTCATGTATCTTAGGAAAGAAAAAAAGAACTTTAGCACAGCACTGTGCACACCTGTTTTTTGAGGGAGGAACTGACCTTTGTTGGCTGTAACTAGGTTAGCATTGGTGGGGAATGGCTGAAGCACTAATTAAACTGGGACTCCGTTAACTGTTAATTAAGTTTATTGTATGCATGAAGTTTTAAAGATGTAATAGCATATCATGAGTTTTATGGATACTACTTATATATGAGCTTGCTTGTTGATCTGTTATCCTGCGATGATGAAAAATCATGTGCAGCGACCCACTATTTTCTTCAGAGCATGAAAATTCCTAAACATGCAAGGATCTTCCCTACCTGGAAAGTCTTCTTGATTCATCTCAGTGGCAGGAAACCAACCAATGCATGCCTTCCTTTGCATGAATTGATTGTGTCCTTATTGAAATGAATGAACACTTCCATGTGTGATAGAGCTCCTGATGTGCATATTGTGCCCAAAGAACAATATGGTATATGGTAGGGACTGTGTGGTTTGCTGGTGACTTGTTGTGCATATTTGTCTTTTCTGACAAAGAAGCAAATTGCATTATGAGAGGGGACAAGGGGGACAAAATTAGACTGTACATTTGGTTTTAATGGTCAAATATTGTAATGCCAGCTAACTAGAAATATTTTCCATTAATAGGTTCCTTTGGTTTGTATTTGATATGCATTGGTTTTTGTATGTCATTTCTTTTGAGGCCTCATTGACATTCAATATGGCAAGCTTCCTTTGAAACATATTTATAAAATAACTACAGTATAATTAAACCAACAAAGCCATCTTTTAAAGAAGCTTAATAGCTCATTTTTTCCACCCTGTAAATTTGTTTTATTTTTTAAAAGAGGGGGAAGAAATAGTCCTGCCTCAATTTAGTTGTTCAGTTTCCTCAGCTTTTCTGATTCTTCTTTGCATCTTAAATCTGTGCATTTGTAATTTTTTTGACAACTATTGATTATTAATAAAGTGCTTGTGAAAGATATGCTTCATAGCTTCTTCAACAAGAATAATTTTCATTAATAGGAAGTGTAACATATCTTGACAGATACAATGTATAAAACACACTCTTCTTTCCCCCCCAACTCCGTCCTGCTTAATCGTTAATGTTGTGGCAGTGAATACACAGGAAGTGGCTCAACAGATATGGCAGGTAATAATCAGAGCAGATGCTGTTTTATAAAATGTAACTAAAAATATTTTAATGATATAAAAGCAATAGATAAATAAAAGCAATTACATTTAATTTAGCTTTCAGCTTGTGAGCAATTTTTTGTTAGCTTTAATAATGGAGAAAGCTCATGCAGAAGGACTAATGGTGGATTTGGTGCTAGCACTATTCATCAGGGCTTCTTAAGTAGTACTTAGCCTGGGATATTTCCCAAGTAAAGGTAAAATATACTCAGGGAGGGAACCTGGGACAATAACACATTTACAAATATTCCTCAAACCATGCAAGTTGATGGCATTCTTTTCAAGTGTTTGCAAATGTTGCCACCGATTGAAATAATGTGCAGGTTTTGTAAAGATAAACAAAGACCGCATTCACATGACTGAGAGAGAACAACATTAGGGAGTTCCTCGGGGAAGTATGCTTGTTTTCATCTTGTTTGTACAGTCTTTATTCTGCCCTGATCTGGATAGCCCAGGCTAGCCCAATCTCGTCAGATCTCAGAAGCTAAGCAGGGTCAGCCTTGGCTAGTATTTGAAAGAATGACTCCAAGGAATACCAGGGGTGTGACTCAGGGCAGACAATGGCAAACCACCTCTGAAATGTCTCTTGCCTTAAAAACAAGTCTAGCTTGCCACCTAGTAGTGCATATTGCTAAAAGAGCAAGAATGTCTGACCACAAGACCATCTTAGGATCTCCTGGCTATACTACACACACTGCCATATGATAGTAATAATAATACTTTTTATGCTTAGGAGCAGATTACCTATATTTTCTTGTAGGAGTAACTGACTACTGAAGCCAAGAAGTAGTATTGCAAAAGTTCTGCCCAGGATTTGGGGGGAAAAAACAGTTTTGGACAAGACACCTAACCAGTTGTTACTAGAATATTTCCAGTCAGAAATGTTCAGCCCTATCACTTCTGGGCATGGGCAGTCATCTACTGAGAAATCATTTTTCATAGGGCTTATTTAAGTGAGTAGGAGTTGTGGAAGAACACAGCTATGCACAGCTTTTATTCATTTCATTTGTGCAGGTGACTTCCTAGAAGCCACCGTGCCTCCTGGCAGTGCTAAACATTAGTTAGGGGGAGAAGATACTGAAACCAAGTGCCCCCCCAGTCTCCTTTTTTCCACACTGGCCAACAGGGCCAGAGTCTATATCACTAATCACTCCTTTGGTGGGAAATTATTGCATTCTATGGACATTATACAGCATTATATCATCCCTGAGTCAGACCCATCATTTACATCCAGAAATGTCCTCACCAAATCATATTTCTGTGATAGTATGATTTTCCTATATTGTTTTGTATTGGAATAGACCTTTTCCTCCTGGAAGGGCAGAGGACTCCTCTCCTTGTGTTGACCCACAGCAGGATATTTGGCTGTTGGGCCAGTTGTTGGGCCAGTTTGGCTGTTGGGCCAGTTGTAGTGCTGGGGGGGGGGGCATGAAGAATGGAGGCCATGTTGCCAGCAGTGGGAATGCATGGGAAGGGAAGAAGTAAGCCTCTATTATTTATTTTAATACACTTCCTATATTGCCTAATGAATTTAGTTTATTAAGTCCAATTACATTTTAAAAATTTAATTAATCTAACAAACAAATTTCATTTCCCTAACCAATTAATCTGCTCTAAAGGAGTCAGCCAAACAACTGAAACACCTTAATCTACTAACAATCTTAAAAACCAAAAGAACGAAACCCTAGCTAGTCAGAATGCTGAAGCCGCTGTTAACATTTTCTTAAATTCATTCTCTTACAGAAGCCATAATCCTTAAGCTCCTCCTACTGTAGAAATACGGTAGACATCATTGTTAGATTCATTATTTAAAATTGTTACCAAGGTTACAAATTACCATCACTGTGAGCAACAGGTCCCTCTGAAGCGGTATCGTTACAGATTAAATGTAATGTGTAGGATTATAATAAAAGGCATGAGGGATTAGGTGCAAGGGGGAAAAATGTCAGTAATAACTCAGATACATCCAGTGTACGTTGTATAGGAGTTGGCTAAAGCCAGGCTTCCAGTGTTTACAGGGAGTGTGTGTGGGGGGGGAATATTAGGCATTTCTAAAGGCCTGTCTGCTTTACAGCAGACAAAACTGTTGCAAACTTCCAGGAAAACACAGCTGATCTTGGCGGCTTCTGCTAAAGGGTTCTTGAAATAATGTGTACTGTTTGTGAATTATCTTCCTGACAGGCAAATCTGTCCCAATAATGTGGCAGAGGGTAGAGTGAAAGGAAATAAAATTAAGCTGGGCCTGCACTTACCTTATGCTGCAATGCTACAAGAAAGGTTTGGAGGACAAGCGTTGTGGGTGAGAGGACAAGTGTTGACACACCCTTCCCTCAAAGGAGCCCAAATCCTTAGCTATGAACTGGTTATTTCCTCTTGACTTCAGAAGGAGCTGCTTTAAACAGAGTGAAATTTCCTGTTTGCTTGTGTGCAGTTTTGGTCACAGTAACCTCACAAAGGCACAATCGTACATTTTATGGTTGTTGCTTTAGGGAGACATGATGCCCTAGAACTCACATTCTTGCCATCTATGCATTGCCAATAATTTCTGCAGAGCTTTAACATAAGGAAGTTATGCTAGTTATTACTAAAGTCATATATCGTTCAATAGCAAATTGTTGCTTGGATTTCTATCCTGCCCTTTTTCTAAGGACTCTCTGGGCAGTTTGACTTTCCTCTGTTTTGTCCTCACAACCACTTTGTGGGGTAGCTAGACTGAGAGACAATAACTGGCCTGAGATCACCCAAGAAGGGTTTGCACTCAGGTCTCCCAGTTCCCAGGACCAACCAGAATGCCATACAAGCTCCATGGGGCTCTTCAGAGGTTTAAGACACACAATCAACCATCTCATAATATACTATTTTTAAAAGATCAAATCTCTAAAACAGCACCACAAACAAAACATCAAGTGAGGCAACAATGTTCTGTATTCAATTGTAAGCCTATGGAGCTGCACCCAAGAAAAGGGGTTCCCAAACTGCTGGCAGGGATGACTGAGGAGGCAACTGATCTTGCAGTGTCTATCTCTTGGGAGTAACTAGGCACTACCTGCCTTTGTGCTACTATGTAGCTTGAAGTTACAGGATTTTCAAAATATTTTTAAAATTAATTTGTGGGGCAAAACCAAAATGCAGTTTTATAGGACTATAATGTCACTTCTTCTCAAAAAGTGAAGGGGGGGAATAAAAGTTTGGTTATGTCCTTAATTCCAGAATAATATGCAACTCACAAATCTCAGACACTGTTAATGCACTGCAAACACTCAAAGTGCTACCTACATCTTCTCAGTAACCCTTACAAGAATCCTCCTGTAAGGCAGACCAGAGTTACTGTCCCCATGTTGCAGAGGGCAGTGGATGGGCAGCTGTTGAGAAGATAGTGGCTTACCTAATGTCACCTTCAGACAGATTTTATTTATTTGGTTTTGATGCCATCTCTCCAGGGAACCTGTCTGTGGTAGCTTACAGAAACATAAAACATCATAAAAGTCATTGAAACCAAGGTTCCTATCTTCGGTCTGCTTGAGGAATAGTGGGAGGGCTTCTAGTCTCCTGATCCCACTGATGGACCTCCTGATGGCACCTGATTTTTTTGGCCACTGTGTGACACAGAGGTCGTTTTCGCACTCACCTTCCGCCGGCGCGACCCCCCTCTTCACCGCGCAGGATCTGCGCGGATTTCGCACTAAACGCTGCGGAGCAGCCAGAAAAGCCGGAAGCTCCCGTCGCAAAAGCCGCGCAAACGCCAAACTGCTTTTTGGCGGTTTCAGTTTGAGAGGCTTTTGCGCCGGGAGCTTCTGGCTTTTCTGGCTGCTCCGCAACGTTTAGTGCGAAATCCGCGCAGATCCTGCGCGGTGAAGAGGGGGGTCGCGCCGGCGGAAGGTGAGTGCGAAAACGACCAGAGTGTTAGACTGGAGGGACCATTGGCCTGATCCAACATGGCTTCTCTTATGTTCTTATTCACAAGTCCCACTGCCTGAATCTCTGGTTCTGGAGTCATCTGAACAGGAGATTCCCTGACTCATGCTGCCTCATAAAAGCACCAGCTCTTAAAATCTGGCACACAAAGAGGCCCCAATCCAATTGTACAGAGTGACAGTGACATTAAGGACAATTTCAAACTTGTTCCCCATTTGACATCAATCAATCAAAAGCCTTTATTGGCATATATCAGATTATAAACAAACAAATAAACAGCTACAGAAATAATAAAAGTCATATGCAGCTATACATTGGACAATTGATCCTTGATTACAAACTCAAGAATAAAGCAACCCTTTCAGTTATTTCAGATGACAAATCATTCAGAAGATAGCAAACCTTTACAATGTCTGAGCAGCCTGTCATATTGAACAGAATTGGATCTAGAAACCTAAGGTGTATAGTATCATATAGGGGAAAATAAAGAAGAATATAGGACAATGAGTCAACTTGTTTTAAATTACATATACATAGTCTTAATGAAAGTCGGATTGTTTTATATCTACCATAGGTAACTGCTGATGGGATTGTATTGCATCTAGCAAGGGTAAATGCTCTACGCAATTTTTGGAACATGGAGAGTTGATAAATAAGAAGGCAGATGACCAATAGTTGGGAAATTCCAAAATTCAGAGGGGAGCAAGATTTGTTCGCAGCACTCATTGGTTTTTGTAATTCATTATCTAAAAATCTGTGTTTAATTACATAGTATGCATTTGTAAGAGGAAGCAGATAAAGAGAATCCATAGACAAACCGAAGATGGTTATTTTCCTCTCTATGCAGGAAATCCATTTGGACTAGGAGGATTCAGACGTCATTTGATATAAATAACTCCCACAATTGGCAGAATAGTGAACACGTAGTCAATATTTGATTGATATAAGCCATGCTCTAGTTTCTAACATATTGAGACTTGTTTCTAGACAAAGAGTGGCATATGAGACACAGCATGGTAGGCCCATAATTTTCCTAGCAAATTTGGACTGAACTCTTTCGATATCAGACCCAAAGGCACTAATCCAAGTTGGAATACCATACAATAACTGCGGGATTACTTTGGCCTTATAGATTTTTAAAGCTTCTGGAACAAACTAGTTGCCTCTATTAAAGAAAAAATGGGAAATGGCTGATGCAGTAATGGCTGCTAAGTTAACTGCAGATTTACGGTGACATGACCAGGACTAAAATGGAGACCTAGGTATTTAAAATTCCTGACCTGTTCTGTTTCTTTCCGATCGAATAGCCATTTGTGGATTTTACAAGACTTAGCAAAAAACAGAATCTTAGATTTTTCGTAATTCAGATGCAGTTTGTTTTCTTGAAAAAAAACCCATCTATTCAACAGTAGTCTAAGCCCAACCCTTGTACGAGAAAGGACACTGTCAGGTATATTTAACCAGACATTTAAAGAACAGATGGCACTCATATGTTAGAATAAATCTTTGCTAGAGAATAATGTTGCCAGGATTTTCTTGGGATTTGTGGGCAAAGTCATAAAACTTTTCTGTTGGATGAGTGTTCAAATTGGGGGGAGCCTAGTCTACCTTACCCCCCACATACACAGTTGTCTGAAGCTCCAAGGGGCATGTCAGTCTCCAGACAGGATGTTGAACCATACAGCATCCTGAATAATTTCACCATACAGGCGGAAAATTGCAACATACCAAAGATGTTAAAAGCAAAATCCGATTAAAGTATCTGATGTTGCCTGCTAACTGAAAGAGGTGAGTGTAGGACTGAGTAGGGGAGACATACTTCAATGCCTACCATAAGAGGAGACTGGATTTACATCCAGCCCTTCATTACCCGAAGGAATCTCAGAATGGTTTACAATCTCCTTTCCCTTCCCCACAACAGACACCCTGTGAGGTAGGTGGAACTGAGAGAGCTCTCCAAGAAACTGCTCTTGAGAGGAACAACTCTGAGAACTTGCGACTGACTCAAGATCACATCAGCAGGTGCATGTGAAGGAATGAGGAATCAAGCCAGGCTCTCCCAGATAAGAGTCTGCACACTTAACCACTACACCAAACTGGCGGAATTTAGAGGAGTGAAGGGAAGAGTATCTTCAAAACAGTAGTAACATTTCTTCTTAAAAGGCAAAGCGAAAAAGCGGGGAGGGTGGAATAATGTCTAGGGTGTGTACAGCCTGTACAGCGTTCAAAATGATTTTGGACCAACAACACTCTAAAACAGGTCCGATGTTAGTGGTGGTGGTGGTAGTTCCTTGCAACAACATCCATAAGCAGCTTAGAAACGAATGGATGCACAGGAGCTTTTAGCCCGAAGTCACCAACATGCCACAAGACTCCTCCTTCTCGCCCTCCTCCCCATGAAAGGTAAAGATTGGGGGGGGGGGGCTCAGGGAGCAATTTGCTCAGAGCCCCGGGCCTCCCTCCCCCCCTGGCCGGGCCTTTGGCGTGCCGCGGCCTACCCTCCTGGCCTCCTGTCCCCTTCCGCCGGGAGGCGCGGGAGGAGGGCTGACCCCCGAGGGCCCTTCCGCGGGCCAGGGGGGCGGGGACCTGGCTTGGCCATGACCTCGGCTGGCTTCCCTCTGCCAAGGGCTCCTTTTAGATGAACTTGGGCGGCTCCCGGCAACAATCCTGGCCGGCCGGGGGAAGCGTCGACTCCCTCCGCACGGCAGCCCCATCGCGGCGGGCCGGTGACGCACCAAGCCCGGCCTCGTTTTCCTCTTCTGGCCCGTCGGGGGAGCCTGCAAAAACAAACACGGCCGAGCGGCAGGCCGGGGAAGAAAGCCGGGCACATCCGCCCGCAGGAAGGCGCAGGGCAGCAGACAAAGGAGGCCCGCGGGAGGGGGAGGCGCCTCACCCGGCGCTGAACCCGCGACCTCTGCGTGGACGCAGAAGCCTCGGCCACTTGGAGGCCGCCTTCTTCCTTCCCAGCCCACCTTGGCCTGCCCCCCCCCCCCGCTCGCAGGCCTCCTCCCTGGCAGGGCTGGGGAAAGGGGCCAGATTTGGGGAGCTGAAGAAGGCAGAGAGATGGACTGCTGAGGAAATGTGCTCAGGGACGCGCTAGTCGTTCCTCATTCCGAGGGGCAGACAGGCCGGCCGAGGTGGGTCCGTGGGGAGGAGCAGCACCTCCCTCATGGGCTATCATCAAGATGGACGGACAGACTGCCAGATGGCGAAGGGCCTGCCTGCCTGCCCGCCCCATTCCGTCGCCGCGGTCGCCTTTCTTGCTAGAGGGGTGGGTGGGATGTGAGTTCCAAGTCAGAAGATGCGCCACACCTTCACTCGCAGGCATCCGCTTCCATAGACATGAATGGAGACCCCCGCAGCACTGAGGAGCGTTCTTGCGAGGAGGGGACTCCAGCCTTAGTAATGGGGATCCTTGCAGGGGGCGACCATGTGACTCTGGATGCAGAGGTGCATCGCCCCCCAACCGGGAGGCCTGGCCGACCGGCCAGCCCTTCCCTTAACGATAAGATTGCCAGGCATTGTCCCACAGGCACCTATTCTGATCCACTAGTTACCGCTTCCGATGCTCATAGACACAAGAGGCCTGCTACGTTTTCCCAACAGCCTCTCTGGGTTATTCCAGCACCCCCCCACACACACACACACACCCCGTGGTATGGCGTTGAGAAATTCGACAGGGTGAAAAACCTTCTCCCCGGCCCCCTTGCAGGTTGGAGAAGGCTTCACCTGTTGTATCTCTGCCTATTGACAATTGTTCTAGGAGATCTGCGAGGATGGTTAAAAAAAAAAAGTTGCTCCCCTCTTTGCAAAGACAGCGAGAGGAGGGAAGAGCCACCGAGCAAGCGGGGGAGCTAAACAGGAATTGAATTCCTAATCTAAAAACATTTGCAAGGGAATCAGAGTCTAATGGCAACCTGATGACTCCGACTGGGAGAGAAGGACTTCGGGACTCAGCCATTGCGGCTCCCCGGTTCGTTCTTTCTCAGTATATTTCTCGTGGGTGACTCGCCTCCTCCTTAAAGTCATGATTCTCTTGTTCCCCCCAACGGAGAAAGGTCGTCGCAGTTCCCTCGGTCGAGGAAGGAGGTTGATGACAAAGGCCGGGAAGCCAGTCTGTGGCAGCAGCGAGGAGGCGACCTGACCGACGGCGACGGGATTGAACTATGACCCAAGTCAGGGCCAGCTGAAGACACGCGGAGGCCTGAAACTACGTCATGTTGAGGAGACTCCATAGCAAAACATGAAGATTTTGTGCGTGTTCAAATATGTATATATATATATATATATATATATATATATATATATATATATATATATATATATATATATATATATATATATATATATATATATATATATATATATATATATATATATATAAAATCAGAAGGCGGTTTGTCCAAGAGCCCGTGAAAGGGAGCGGGGCCCCGAAGTTTAGCGCAGCCGCGGAGGTGCCTCTTGTAAACAGCTGTTCCTCATACATCTTTCATGACACAATCAGATAATGCGCCCCCCACCTTCGCAGAGATGCCCCCCTACACATTTTCGAGACGTTTTGACATCTGTCTCGGTGCCTGCCATTAACTTAGCACGCCCCAGAGTGCCAAGAAAGAAGTGGAAAGGATTGTGGGGTGCGAAGGGGAAACGACATCTCCGCGTTGTGACCCTGAACCCGCTTCTCGACCGGGGCAGCAAGGCCGCCGGCACCTGGATCTGGCGCCCCTTGAGCACAGGGGGGGGGGGGCGGCTTTTTCGTCCCAGGAAGCTTGCGCCGGGTCGGGGGGCTACGGCAACACAGAACCGAAGCTGCGGGGCACCTGAAGGACTCGGGCCATCCCGGGACCCGGTGGCGGTGGGGAGTCCTCCTCCTGAGTCACAGCTGCTGCGCCTTGGGCGAGGAGGAAGCAGCGGGCCTCCCAGAACTCCGCGGGGTCTGCTGCCGAAGGATTCGGGAAAGACAGACCCTTCTCCTCCAACTGCCGCCATGGCCTCCTCCCAAAGACAAGCCCACCTCCTCCTGCCGGGACTTTCGAATCCGCAGCTTCTCCTCGCTTGTTAGCAATGGCGCTGAAGGTCCGTTCACAGGGGCATGTTTACTGGGGGGTAAACGCCATCCCAGTTGGACAGACCGCCAACTCACGTGTGTCCAGGAGGGGGAGAGGAGGAGGCGTCTTGGCTGCATCCCTGCAGTCTTTCGGACATTGCTGATCCTGTCGGGATGGCCAGGTCGAGCTGGAGGGGAGGGAGGGGAGTTCTCCTTAGATCGCCATCCCTCCGCAACTGCAGCCAGCCAGTCAGGGGGGTTACCAGAGAAGCTGGAGAAACAAACCAGAAACGGCGACGGGGGTGGGGGGGGAGGCTTTCACGATCATCCCTCTGGAATGGAACCTGCAACCTTGGAAGTTGTTGTTTTTTTAAGTTCAGGTGTGAACAAGCAGCGTGTCAAGGACCAACGTGTGAATGCGATACCTGAAGCAGCCTACCCACAAGATTTGTCTTCTTGGGCACTCTGGGCCTGGATGCGGAGAAATGGCTTCTCCACAAGGAACCCCTTGCCTCCGCCCAGCTCAGGGGGTGGCCTTAGGCAGGCCGCACCGGGCCTCTCTCTCAGCCACAGCACCCATCTTCCCTTCTTCTGCAACATGGGAATAATAGTACTGACCTACCTTGAAGGGCTGTTGTAAAGATGCCCTCTGTATCAAACACTAGGGACATATGAACTCTTTCGAATGGTCATATTGAGCCGTATATGCCGCTGAGTCTCTCTGGGCCCTTTAGACTAGAGCTTGCTTTGATGCCTGAGGTCCCAAGACTTCCACTCTACCGCCAGATCCTCCGCATCAGGTCCCCACTGGCTATTTGGCCATGCAGGTTGCATAGGACTGATCCGCTGGTGCGGCGCATTATTCCCTTGCTCCTGGGGGTGGGGGTTGACTCCAGTGAGCGTGCACAGGACTGAACGCTCAGCTTAACACGCGTGACATCGGGCGGCACCTCACTTGGGGATGGATGAAATCCTCGCGGTGTCCTGGGATTTGCCAGGAAGAGTCTTGCACACGAGCCTCCCTCCGGAAGTCCGAAGGCCAACGCCGCAACTGATGCTTCAAGAGGAGCCGAGCGGCTCACTTGCTTCCGACAGTCAGATGGTTTGGCCGGTTCCGCCGCCCCCAGCCCGGAGTCCCCTCTCGCCATTAAGCAAGCGGCAAACCCTTGGCAAATAAACTCAGTAGAAAACTTTTCTGTTACCGCTTTTTTATCTCTGCTTTATTACACACAGAGGGGCAAAAATTATACGATTTGTACGAAGAAGTAAGCCTTTTCCCTGCGGTCCACAAGCATCTCACTCTGAACACACACACGCACGCACAAACCCTGGAATTTAGCTAACCTTATGTTGAGGCCAGTGGCCGGTAACTTACAGCGAGTCTTCTATAACATGGGTTGGGGAAGGTATTTGAGAAAGGGGCTCCTTTCTTTTCAGGGAGCCCATCTCTGCGAAAACTAGCTCTTTTGTGTCTGTTTCCTGGCCTTAATCCCTTTTCTTATTTTTAAAAAACTTCCCCCTAAAGTACCAGCTGTTGCCCATGCTCCATAGAGCGAGCGAGCCAAACGGATGAAGGGAAAGCGGGGGTGGGGGTGAGGAGCGAAGCGGTTTTCTTTCAGGCGTTTGGTGTGTGAAAGAAAACCCGACCGGGCTTTGACTCTGCCCCGCTGCCCACCCTTTTGTCAAGAGGGGAAAAAGTTCACCTGCAGAAAGTAGAACCTGCAACTCCACATTTCTAGTTACATTTGCCCGAATCCTAGATTATCTAATTGTTCATTATATTCCCTCACCGCCCCCCCCCCAAAAAAATCCTCAAAAGAATTTACTTGAAGCTACCAAGGAAGGGAAGATGTTACCAGCAAAATGGGGTGTTGCATGGAAAAAGGCTTAGAAAAAAATTAAATGATCATACCCCTACATATTAGGGAAAGAATGTATGCTAACCCCTTTATTTACATTCCAAGGTGAGTTGGTTTACAATTTCAGAATCCGTGTTTGCATGTCTGGGAGCCTCAGCACCTAAGTCGCGACGAGATTTCTTTGGAAACTCTTCCCGGTGATTTCAATAAGAAACTGGGCCCAGTCCGGCCTAAGGGAAGCCCTTTTAATCCCGTTGATTTCAATGGGAGAGTTAAAGGTAAATCTCTCTAAATAAAATATGCGCCGCATGATGGTAAGCAGGTTTCCTCTAAAATAAGTCCCACAGACTTCCTCCTGTGTTGCAATACTGCAGCCTTGAGAGTGCTTTTAGCTGGATTGTGCCCCCTGCTTTTAACAATCATGCATGTGGTTCTTCCACCCTTTCAGTTTCCAGTTCTAAAATCTGGTAGCCTGTCCAGGGAGCATATTCATCATCTGATCGATCAGTAGCTTGCGTTGAAAAAGTAGCAATAAAGCTGAGCTTGGTTCAACCCCTAGCTGGCCCAGCAAGAGGTACCATCCTGACCATTCATTTCCCGTGGTGTACGAAAAATGCAAACTCGGGATGGGAAATGGGGTATTGCTTCTTTACCCCAAGTTTACTTGGGAACGTCCCCCCAGCTTCAGCCGACAACCCAACTGTTCAATGGGACGGAAGAGTTTCCATTTGAGAAAAACTGTGTAGTGTGAATGTGTAGTGTGAATATAAGGATGGCAAAAAAGGTGCCTAGGAAGGGGCTTATAAAACTGAATATGGAGAAGGTAGATAAGATATATAACAGCCCAGTGGCGCAGAGTGGTAAAGCTGCAGTACTACAGTCCTAAACTCCGCTCACGACCTGAGTTCGATCCCAGCGGAAGCTGGTTCAGGTAGCCGGCTCAAGGTCGACTCAGCCTTCCATCTTTCCGAGGTCGGTGAAATGAGTACCCAGCTTGCTGAGGGGAAAGTGTAGATGACTGGGGAAGGCAATGGCAAACCACCCTGTAAAAAGTCTGCCGTGAAAACGTTGTGAAAGCAACGTCACCCCAGAGTCGGAAACGACTGGTGCTTGCACAGGGGACCACCTTTACCTTTTAAAATAAGATCTGTTCTGCACACCACCCACTAGATGTGCTGGTGCTTGCTACAAGATAAAGGTCTGAGGTGGCTTTTGGAAGAGACTGTTGGGAAAGTTCTTGCAGGATGGATCTTAGTGATAGATGTCAGGAGACAGCAGCGGTGGAGGGCTGTGCCCTGTGCTTTGCATAGGGATTGTCCAGGACACGTAGTTGGCCACTGTGGAAAAATGGATGCTGAATCAGATGGGCCTTTAATCTACTCTAGCACGGTTCTTCTGACCGTCTGTTTTACTTCGAAGTAAGGTTATTAGAATGATCAGGTAGACAAATAAGAAAACCCGAGTTCTTTACCTGCGTCTTGAGAAAGGTTAATAAAGAGGATGGGCAATATGCAGCAATACGAAGGAATTATCCGTTTTATGTAGACACAGGATTGTGTTGTGCTGCCCCAGAGGGCAATCAAAGCCAACAGTGTACCCGAGTGGACGATCTAGACAAGCATACAAAGGGAGCAACCAGATGAAGATGAAGAAGATGAAGATGTTGGATTTATATCCCGCCCTCCACTCCGAAGAGTCTCAGAGCGGCTCACAATCTCCTTTACCTTCCTCCCCCACAACAGACACCCTGTGAGGTGGGTGGGGCTGGAGAGGGCTCTCACAGCAGCTGCCCTTTCAAGGACAACCTCTGCCAGAGCTATGGCTGACCCAAGGCCATGCTAGCAGGTGCAAGTGGAGGAGTGGGGAATCAAACCCGGTTCTCCCAGATAAGAGTCCGCACACTTAACCACTACACCAAACTGGATCCACAAGCCAGTTAAGCAGGAGGATTTGTCTTCAATTGCCTTCAATCAGATTAAAAGGCAGACTGTAAATTGCTTGTGTGCAACGTATGGTGCACAGCTGGATCAGACAACTGGAAGTCGCTTGGCGGTTTCGTTCCTGTCCTCCCAGGTAAGAACACTTTGGCTGAAAGCAATTCCCTCCCAATGTGACTCACTTTGCAAACATACAACTCAGAATAATCTTTAGAAGTAACTTCTGGATTTAGAAAGTGGCTACTAGACTGATAAATCCATTCTGAAGCTAGTGGAACTGATCTAACCTAAGCATGTCTGTGCCGTAATCACGTGGGCATCACTTGGATGCGAGCCCCGCCGATTACTTCCTGAGTAAACAGACATAGGAACTGGCTGTCATAACAGTTGCCCCCCCCCCCCCCCACACGCCTTAATGCCTCTTCACAAGTTAATTTGCAAGGGTTTAACCAGGGGGATATGTTTTAAAAAGCGTTTGGCGTTCAGGTTCTGGATGGGGGGGGGAAATAAAAGTGTTCAGGAAAGTTTGTAAGAATTTCACCTCGATCTTCACATCTGCTTCGAAGTTAATTCCCAGTGATTTTATCGGAGTTTAATCTCAAGTAGGAAGCCTTAGTTAGGACCGAGTCCCAAACAGGTGGATACCCAGGCAGTCGGCCATCTGAATCCCCAGGACGGTTCAGCTGTTATTCGGTAGGCAGCTATGATTTCATGCCTCCCCACCCAGCCAGATCCCCCACTTAGAAGCGCTTTCCAAAGGACGTGTTTAGGGTGGCGTGTGAACTGGTTCATAGCCAAGTGCCTCTGAGGTTGAATTCGCCGGCCCACTTCGGTTGCCTTGGCTGGCCAATGTCAGGGAAACAGCCTTTGAAGTCTAAACTTGCTGGAAATTATCCTCTTTGAAAACCGGTCGGTTTATAGGGCCGCTCGGTTCCACTCCTGTCTCTCGGTCAGTGGGCACAATATCTGCAGCCTTCCCTGCTAGCAAATCCCTCGGATTTCAACTGAAATCGCACTCGGTGCCATAGAGATGCCTCGGCAAAAGAACATGGGTGGGGGAGGGCTGTTTCGTTGCCTGCTTGTTTGCAAGTATCGGGCCTCCTTTCCCCAAAGGGCAGGTGGAGAAAAGGCTGCCAAAATCTCACCCCGCTGCAACCCCTTCCTTCCAGAAGGATAAAGGGCATTTGGACTACTTCCCATTTTCCTTGAACCCGGCGGGCCTGCGCCTTCGGACACCGGCCTGCCTCCCATTCTTGGCCTGAAAGCCCTCGAAGGTCTCAGTATTGCATCTGTCACGCTTTGAAAAGCAGTCGGGGGGCCGCCTGCGCCACCCCACCGCAGCCCCTGAGAGAGAGAAACGGGGGAGGGGAGGGAGGCTCTCCCCAATTTGTCCTTCCTTCAGTCCCTATTGATTCCGCTCTATCCAAACCGGGCGAAGAGACGAGAATTGCCTTCGACAGACGTTGCTCACTCGTGAATAACAGGTTCAGAGCTTGGGCCGGCTTTCGCCATTATCCTGCAAGTGAATATTGTATAGCAATAGCCGTCTAGGTAGCAAACTCTTTCGAGACGGGAAACGCGGCTATGACCCTTTCCAGCTGACCTTCAGAAACCGCACTCTGGAAAGGAGGACAGGAAAGTCGGGGGTGGGGGTGGGGGTGGGGAGAGAAGTCCAGGAGGCTGCAGCAGGGAACACAACCATTCTTGACTCTGCGCAGGATTGCCGTTTTAATAGATGCCACTTCCTTTGTTTGCGCTCGGAAGCAAATCCCGTTCAGTTCAATGGGATTTACTCCCAGGGAAGTGTGTTCCCATTCATTTGACGGTAATAGAAGGTCAAGAACAGTCACTTCTGAAGTTCCGAGAAGCGTGCCTAGGATACGGCTAGCTAGGAGGTGGCACTGAAGAAGATGGCGAGAGATTCATGAACGTACAACAGAACTGCTCGCTATACTGACAAAGCGCTTCCCCAGAATCGCGAAGACTTCCAACCCAGCCGCCAGTGCGTCCTCCTCTGTATCAGGCAGTTGGTGAAATGCAGAGTGGCATTCCGACCGCGTAAGCTGCTCCTCGGGAGGAAAGCCGGTAGATCCCAACAGGGCTTCCGGCAGGAGAGGAAGCTGCTTAAGAGCCCGGCTTGAACTACCCGGTCCTCACTCAAAGGATGCGCCTGTGACCAATGTTCCCTCTAAGCTACTCACCTCTTGTGAGCAAAAATTCTACTTTGTGAGCTACTGGCATTAAAGTTGTGAGCTACTACATACATTATTGTGCTCTGGGGTCATCCTTCCTAAGCTAAGACAAAAAGGTGTGAGCTGGAGGCTAAAAATCTGTGAGCTAGCTCACGCTCAGCGTAGGGGGAACACCGCCTGTGACACAGTTTCTCCTGAGGACAGTGATGCAGATAAAGAGGAACTATATCCAGCCCGGGGGTCAGGACTACACACTCCCCCATGATGGGGGGGGGGCTATCATGCAGTCTTGTTGGGAGGATGGCGCAACAGGTGGTGGGGGAAGAAGATAGGTTGCCTAAACTATTGTAACACAGTTTACAGTATACGAGAAGATACCTAGTTGCTTATGCTTACCGAGTGATTGTCCGATATAGAGATGGATAAATATGGACATCCTATTTTATTATTTGCCTTGTGCCACTTCTCTCTCACTTCCCCCACTACAGAAGCCACTTTCCCCACTTTGGTTAAACTCCTAGTCCTCTTCCTCAGTTGAAAAACAGGTCGAACTGCCCATGGCTACACTTGCTCTCATTACTCTCCTAACTCCCCCTCCACTCAACTCTTCCTCCCTTCTTCTCTCTCCCCCCTGGGATGAAACTGTCATCTCCTTGACCTGTCCCCTGCTTCCCTTCTTCAATAATATTAAATGTACGGGTGAATGAATAGTACATCATCTTAATGCTATGTTGATATGATTTGTATACATTACAGTATTGATAGATAGTACTATATCAGTTAATATAGTCATATCTAGAAAGGTGTAGCGTGTAACACGCTGTAGTATGTTATGTTGTGTGGTACTGATATTACATGACTATCAGAATAACAAATAAAACGTCATATAATATATTAATGCATATTAAGACAAATACAGTATAGATAGATAAAGCATATTCTCGAAAGATACCGACAGAGCATAGTATATCTATCGTTCGAATATATTAGCTAGGTAGGTATCCTCACTCTTTCTCCCCACCCCACCCCACCCCCCAAAAAATATTTTTCTGTGGCTGGAAGTTTGCAGCCTAAATTTAATGGAATTTGAGCTTTACTCGGGTTACGAATTTCTTAGACACCTTCTTACTAGCCTCAAAGAGTAAAAAGAAGACTAGGTGGTTGCCTGGACTGCCCAGGCGTTTAAAATCCGGCAGAGATGAAAGCTTGGTTTATCCATAGAGGAAGGCCTTTGATCGTCTGCTAAAAGCAGAGATCGAACGCCTGTTAGCCAGTATTGGTTTTAGATGGACCGTTGACTTCTGGCCATAGGTGTCCATAAGCTCCCCCCTTCCCCCATAGAACACAACTCCTTGATGTCTTTACTGTTAAGAGATGGATGGAGTATGTTTGGGTAGACAGTCTGGTCCATAACCCAGTGAAGTCGAAATTCTTGGGCAGCTGCCATTCTGGTACTGATGAACACAAGAAAAGCCTGACTAGATCAGACAAAAGGTTCACTCAGCTTAACATCATGAATACAATTTCTTTGTTATTCATCGTGAATTTGGAGGTTTCGTGTTCATAAGAACGATAGATAGACCTTTACACCAGGAACAATGTCTCATTCCCCCACGACCCCCCATGTCCTGTAGAAGTGAGTTCCACAAGTCGATTACACTACTAGGAGGTAAGTCTCATTTTTGTCTTTAATGAGGCTTACTTAGACTCATAGAATGATAGAATAATTGGAAGAGACCTCCAGGGTCATCTAATCCAAACCCCTGCACAATGCAGGAAACTCACAAATACCCCCCCCACACACACACACCCAGTGACACCTGCTCCTCCAGAAGATGGGGAGAAAAATCCCTCCAGGATCCCTGGCCAAACTGGCCTGGAGAAAAATTGCTGTCTGATCCCAAAGTGGTGAACAGCATTCCCTCTGCGCGTAAGAAAGGGCCGCAGCACAGATGCAACCCTTCCTGCCCTCCTTTGCATGATCTGCCTAAGTTCACAGAATCAGCACTGCTGTCAAACGGCCATCTAGCCTCTGTTTAAAAACCTCCAAAGACTTTCCACTTTCAGGAAAATATGTATTGGTGATGTTGGACTGCAGCCCTAATGACTCTGGTGATTTGTGAGTCTACTTTCTAACCAACAATGGCTGCTTATTTCTACTTAACAGGCCTGTGGATGCCATGGCTAAATTCCTGAGGATTAGCTTTCTTCCAGAACAGTTCGTAGAGGTTAACATCCCCTCCCCTCAAAGTTCTGGAGCACCTTACAGACTGGAAGCCCGAAGTAGAAAGCGTCCATTCAGTTCAGTGGGGTTTCCTGTTAAGTTCAGCGGGGTTTATTTCCAAGGAAAGCATCGTTTGGTGTGTTACGAGCTTTCGTTTAATCAAAGGAGCTAACAGATTTGTTTATTTGTTTGCTTACCTTTCCTTTCCAGTTTTGGTATGAGTTGTTTGTCAGACAGACTCTCCTGGATACCCTTATTTGAGATACTGATGTCAATGGATCTTTCCAACATAGGGTTTAAGATGAGGAGCCAGTCTCGCTGCAACTGACCATTAAGCGCAGCGGGATTTCCGATCCTATCCACGTTTCAATGAAAGAAGATGTTGTTGGAAGCTATAGGGTAGATAGTGAAGATCCTTATAGTGCAGCCTAAAAAGCGTTGCATTCTTCTAAGTTCATTTTCTTCGATGGACTTAGAAAGATGTAACTCTGTTTAAGATTGGACTGTTAAAAGGCACAACTAGAAGCAAATTCAGTTACAATCAGCGGGTCTTAAATCCGAATGAATAGATGTCTAAGAACTGTATATAAATGGATTTAAATTTTATATATTATTATACTCTGGAACATGGATCCTGCTTGTGCCAATATCTGAACAACTCAGATTATGTGAAAGTAAGATACAGGTTGTCATTTAGTAAATACTAAATGGGCAGGATCCGAAGAGCTGTCGGGTCCTGAATGAGACTGACTTCCAGGTAGGTGCCTTTGGAAGGAAGGTCTCATTCAGTTCCTCCCCCCCCCACCTCAAAATACTTGCCATAGAGCGGCTTTCTCACTGCATTAGTCGGTCTTCAAGATCTCAAGTGAGAAGCGCAGAGCCGAGCCTAGAACCCAAGGGAGAGAAGCATTAGTCCTGGCGCTCTTTCTATTTGTTGCAATGAGCTGTGGGCTTGCCGAAGCTGATCAGTAGCAGAGCCCTTTAACCCCGGACGGGTTCTTGCTGGCTGGAATGTACGCAGGTGGAGAACCTGAACATTAACACGAAGTGCAAACAGCCCCCCCCCTCCCGCCCACATATCAGGGATGTACTTTTCATTCCCCCAGAGTTCCAGTGGAGAGATGTTGAGCAAGCGCTTTAATTCAATTTCAAGGAACTGAAACGTACTTCCTTTGCGCTGGATCGTGCCAAGGTCCTGCCAGTCCCTCTCCTGGGAATTGCCACAGCGAAGATACAGTTCTCCTAGGCTGATGATGAATCCCGGAGTTGGGGGCTCGCTTCTAATGGGGAGTGGGGCATGGTGCCAGCCCAAAATCACCATGGTGAGAACTGCGGCCTAGTCAGCGTAAGGCAGATGAGAGGTTCCCTGGAGGGCTGTTCAGAACTGCAAGTGTAGCGGGCATCTCCAGTCTGCCCTTATCTAGCCAAGTCACTAAACCGTTAACTATCTTCACAGCTGGGCTTCCAAGGTGACTGATTCTTCGAGGAAGTGATCCTCTATCCCTCCACCCGGCTCCACAAACACCCTCCAGAGCTAACCCTCATTCGCCGGAAGGAAAGGCTGCTTTAGGATCGCTTCCCGAGTCTGTTAAAAGCACTTGATGGCACGCCGTCTTACCTAGGCTATCGATTTCTGATTTCTAGTCTGGTGTGATACAAGAGAAAAAAAATAACAATAATACGGCCTTCTCTGTGCACAAAATCGAAACAGCTGTACTTCCAAAATCCAATTTTACATTTACTGAAGCTACCTGTAAGGCTATGCCAGACACATAGTCTACCGATGTATTTGTAGAAGTAATACACAGAAGTTCTCCGTCCGGGGCTCAATTACGCCTGTGTTTAATGCCGGTTAATGACTCTCTCTCTCTGTAAATGTAAATGAGGGGGGTTAAATAGGGGCTTGTGTGTATGAATGTAAATACGCACAGAAACATGCCTAGTATGGGAAAATCATTCTGGTAGCCCATTGGTGCAGTTCTAGCACAGACCCGACGAATAACACCCATTGGTGTCAGCAGGACCTGCTTCTTCGCCCACATGCATAGGAGGTAAACAGGCCTCGAGCTGCCAATGCTTTAGTTATGTCTGTGCCTTTTGGCATACTCCAGCACAGGCAGGTATCAAATAAATACAAAGATTCGGGCTGCCCCGTTGGTAATCAGGTGTTCAAGTTAACTATGCAAAATTGTATCCAAGTGCATCTACTGCGACAAGCTAGGCTGTTTTTTCTTGGGACACTTAATGCCGGACGGCTTTCATGTGCTGACAATGAAGGACACGATCCAGTTTAACGTTAGCACTTTCAAAGTCCCTCTGAATTCATCCTACCAGATTTCAACAGGTGCTTCCCTTGGTCGAAATCAAGGGGACTTAAAACTGTTCTCCGCCCACCGCTTATGCAGTCTGGAGCAGTCTCATTAAGCCCAACAGATCTGCTTGGGAGTTAAGTGGGTTGAGGCTTGCAGGGAGAATTTCACTCTATCGCCAAATCTACCTGGCTTTATCTAGGGCTAATGCGGCTCAGTGATAATGTAAGTGGTTACACCCCCTCACCTCTGAGAAGCTGGATATGAGACTGCTGGGATCCTCCGCAGGCTGCATGAAATTAAAAGGCACTGAACGGAATCCAATGAAATGTGCTTCCGTGCACATTTGTCTTTCACACACCCAGGCAAAAAGAGAGTACAAACTTTTCGCAGAAAACCTGAAATACCGATAATTTAAGCAAGGCTTCTGTTTATTTGTTTTTTTGGTAGTAACAAGCCCCAGGGAGTTCAAGGAGACTTTACACCTTAGTAAAGGTCCCACCAAAGTGAATCATTTCTTTGTCAAAATTATATCAGTGGGAGAGCTCAGTCTGAACGGAAATCATACCGATGGAAACAATAAGGCCTTGTTTTTTCGTTTCGTTTCGTTTTATTTTATTTTTGTTTTTTTAAAAATAACTTCATTTTGGTTGGCTCGGGCCCCAAGTGCTCCTAGGATTGCCTCAGGCAGTTATCTGCCCGGTACAATGATCAGAAGAGGAAGGGGAACGGAGCCCTTGGAAGCCTGATTCCTCAAAAGGAAGCCTCAGCGAGGTCACTGGGACTCAGGGCCCTGGAAGAGGAGTTGGAAATAGGCCCCTTCTGGCGCACGTATAATCCCATCCAGCTAAGTGTGACTTGCTTTTTAACGTGCATGAGATTCTGCTGCAGATCTCAGACTGGCAAGTTACCTAACGTTTCTCAAAGCCACCTCTATTAGGTACACGCAGGGATATCCATGTGGCTACCTACAGGCATCCACCCGCACTTCCTCTCCAGGCGAGCAGCGAAATCTGTAGCCTGAGCCTCCCAACGGGTGAAAATGGTCTTTGGGACAAATGCTGCTGGAAACTGGGGGTCTCAGAAATCCTTTACTACAATGCAGGTCGCTCTGGAAAGAACCCCCCCCCCCACACACACACACCTCTCCTCCATCTCCCTCCTGTAGCTGGTATGTATGTATGTGAGAGGGGGGGGGGGTTAAGCGTGGGGTGGAGGGGGGTCAGAGGAACGACGTCCCCTGAATTTTCGGAGACGCTGCCGGCTGTCGGGGGGTGGGCGTGGACGTGGGGGTCGCGGCGTGCCCTGGAAGACTGCGGCTGGGCGCCCTTCCATTCAGCGCTCAATCAAACGGCTGGCTCGGACTGCGCGTGCTGAGCGCAACTTTCCCCTCTGTCTCCTTCCCCCTCGCCCGGGTTTTGTTCCCCAGCTTTGTGCTCTACGTTGATTGAGCCCCTCATATTAAGCTGCTCCGACTCCTTTGCTCGGCGACCGCTAAGAAGTCAAGAGCATCCTCGCTCGCCTGGCCTTTCATGGCCTCGGTTTGTTAGCCCGCTGACACTGGCCTTAAAAAAGTTTTAGCGCGCAAAGCATTGAAACATGGGCGCCACAAAAGCCCCCGAGAGCGGCGGGCCGGGGAGAGAGAGCGCGGGAGATGGAGAGATCTGCACCCGCCATCCGCTCCGCCACATCTCCGGAAGGGTCCAAGGTCGGCTGATTTCTCTGTTTTATTTTGCAAGTGGCGCCCAGCTCGCCAGCGCTCCTGATCCCAGTTGCAGTTGCTCAGGGCTGCTGTGCCTGTTCTTAAATCTCTGGGCTCGCGACTGTGGGTCGATTTGGTTTGTCTTTATTAAAAGCGACCATTGTCAATGGATTTTTTTCTCTGGAACCTGCAATCCATCTTTTCTGATTGCAGAGCCACTAATTTATAAGAAGATCAGAGGCTCAGTTGATCCAGATCGGTGTTCCAGCATCCTTCTCCCCACCCCCGCTAGCCGCACCTCACTTCCTGCTCGCTTGCTTCAGTCTGCATATCGAATCCCAACAGGACGGGCCGGCTGAGCCTCCTGGGTCAATCCCCTGCTCAGCCGCCCTCTACTTTTACGCACTTTGCTCTTTCTGTGCCTGGAGCACAGAAATTTTCTTTCTTTCTTTCTTTCTTTCTTTCTTTCTTTCTTTCTTTCTTTCTTTCTTTCTTTCTTTCTTTCTTTCTTTCTTTCTTTCTTTCTTTCTTTCTTTCTTTCTTTCTTTCTTTCTTTTGAAGACATACACCAGTTAGTGAAATGTGTAAGTATATCGGAAATAATAATTCTTCAGCAGAAGTTAGTTCAATATTATACTGTACCCTCAGTATAATATTGAACCCGCTGTGTTCAATATTATGGAAAGCATCTGTGCAATATCACACACACTATTCCGCCGACACGATCCCTGTGCAATAACCTGACGGTGCGTGAAACATTTAAGATCAGCACCGGACCGCAGTCTACAGCGTATTTCTCCCCGTTCGGCACCATAACAGGCAATGACCATTTGAGTTCATTTAAATCCTCTACAGTACTGGGAAATTATATCCAAGTTTGTCTCTCTTATACTCTTATGCACACACGCACACACAAGAGCAACTGATATACGTTGTTTGTATTACGACAGGGACATGTAAATGTAAGTGAAATTATGTATGTTCTCTCTCTGGCTGTGAGACAGTGTACATTCATTCACATAAACCAATCATCTATACCATTCATAAATTATTTCCTTACTCGAGATGACGTGCCATTCTGTTTAACAAAGGCACATACTGGATTATCCTAGTTTTACTGCATGCGACGTATTTAAATGCAGTGATATGGTCACCCCTGAACACATTTACTTTGAACAAAGTCCTGTTGATTAAACCGGAACTGGCTTCAACCAGGGGAGCGTGGGCAGGCCAGCATCTTTACTCGAGAAGCCTTCTTGGTGTTTAATGTTTATTTTCCTTTTGCCAAAACTGACAAAGACGATCTGATTTCTTCTTTGGTGATGACGTCAAATATTTGCTTAGTCTCGAGTAAGGGAAGTTCCCCAGTAATCCCCGACGAAGGATGATCCGCCAAACTGGGGTGGGGGGTGGGGGTCGAGTGAAAGTTAATTTACATAAGAAAAGGGGCTGCCCATTTTGTTCTGTAAGAAATTGCTTCACCTGTGCCATCCTTAGAGAGAACCTGACTCTTGTAAAAAAATAATAATAATGGACAATTGATTCAGCGAAGCTCACTTTTCCTCCCTCCCGCCTCCTCAATCATGCTAGGAGTGATAAGAATAAGCAAGAAAGAATCATGGAAGCCCTAGACAAAATTAAGCACCTTTAATTCCCATTGACTTCAATGGAAGAATTAAACAAGTATTTAATTCTTTCACATTGAAATCAATGGGAATTAAAAGTGCTTAACTCTGGCTAGGTCGTGCCCTATGGCTCCAAAGATTATTCTAAATGCATTTCAACATCTTCTAGAATTTTAAAAGAATCATAGTAACCCTTGCGGAGATGGGAAGATTATATTTGCACCTCCTGACGGACAGTCGACTGGAGAGGGTGCTGGCTGTACGATCCTCAACACACTTCAGCATCTTCGGGAGCTGACTGCTCCCTCAACTTTCCTGGGCGTCGGCATTTTTGCTTCCATTAGCTATGGCTGGAGTTATAACGAACAGGACCACTGAGAAACATCGAAGCGTCGGAGGCTTGTAGGACTACAGCAAGCTGGAAGGGATTTTTTTTTTTTAAATGTTGGCTTTGGCTGCTATAACGTTACTAATTAAAAATATACAGATGCAGAAAGAAGAGGGGATATAATCTGTGCCTTCATTACACCACTAAGAAGCTTTTAAAGCAATTCACACCTACAGCGAAATGTTTGTGGACTGATGGTAGAAAAATGTAAGGTGTGCGTGCCTGTGTGAATCGCTTGCGTGCCTGCGTTTCATTTGTATAGGCCACGTTTTCTTCTTTCCACACACTTTAGTCCAGACCAGATTCTCTGATACGATATCAGTGATATCTATAGTGATATCTATAGAAGGATTCCTCCTCAATTCCAGAGCAAGTAGCTCTCGGATGACAGCCGTTGATAATAAAGAAATTAAACGTTACGCTCTAGGACACATTTGGAAAGCCTGTTGAAAGTAGCCTTCGCTTGCCTGTTCCCCTTCCTCACCTTTGCCATGATTCCTTGTTTTCAGCTGAGGTGCAAAAATACTTGCTTTTGAACCGGGTTGTGGAATCTCTCTCTCTCTCTCTCTCACACACACACACACACACACACACACACACAGCGCTCAGCACGGTTGATGACAACAGTAACTCAGAACTCTGATTCTAAAAAAATCTGAATTTCTTGGTATTTCTGACTGTGGGGGAGGAAGTTAGATGATGTGAGTTCTTCCACCCGGTCGCCTTGTCGAGTTCTTCCTAGGGAAACAAAGTGCTTAGAGGCCCACTGGCGATAACGCTAACATCTAGCAGAGCTCGGGGCTGCGACATGTAGAGTTTGGGGAAGCTGGGACAAAATGGGGACCGGAAACTAAGAAGACAGATTTGGGGACCTCTGGGCCCCACCCCCGTCCCACTACTGGCCAGTGGTCTTTAATAATGAGCACTCCCAGGTAACCTTGCAGAAGAAGTGTGAATCCCATCCCCATTCGTTGAACAGCAGATACTTTATTTTAATGGCTCCGTACACTCTCCTGAGTGTAAGATTTCCTGACAAAGGCTTCGCCCCCCCCCCAGCCCCTCCTCGCACAGCCTTCGACCGTGTGAGCTGCAGTTCAGCCTCTGACTGCAGCTTTTTCACAGGCATGAGACGTGGATCTGGAAATCAATATATAGACCGTGTGGAGGGCAGATAATGGATGCGGATCGGTGCATGCGATAATCAGCATTTAGGGCTCGCTATTGTTTAGATGGAGCCCCCAACATTGCCACTCGCTATTCGCCTGATCTTGATGGGATGCGCTTTGTTTGTTTGTTTGTGGTGTGCCAGTCCCAGGGCCGTCAATATCCAAGAACAGAGCCTCTCCCCAGTTTTGGGCTTCCTCGAGGCGAGCGACTCTCGGTTAATTGCGGCGGCCCTGTTTCTAGTGCCTCGGAACTCCCAGCCTCTGTGGCTTTTGGGGAGCTGGGTGTATTGGAGGGAGGGGGCAGAGGGAGAGGAGGGGGAGAAAATGGGGCTAATCAAACCTTTTGTTGTAGCCAAATTCTCCCTCGGGGTCTTTCCAAACATTTGTTTGAATAATTTACCGCCAGAATAGAAAAAAAAATACTAATTGATTTTAAAGTGCCGGCCCAGAGGGAGGGGAGGCCGGGAAATCAGAAGGCAAACAGCAAAATGTAACCCTGATCGCTGCGAAGCCGCTCTCTTCTAGCGCGCCTCGCCTGCTTGAAAAGAACGGCGCTCCCGCCCCTTAGAGGGGACCCGAAGGCTCCGGAGAGGCTTGAGCAGCAGCGGAGTTGCCTGGCGGAATGCCGGAGCGCCCCCGGGATTTAAAGGGGCCACTGCCTCTCCTCCCCGCTTCTCACCCCGGCCTTATTGACATCGCCCTACCAATCCTGTTCCCACCACTAACACGCCGGCCTCGAGCCATCCTCGGGACCGAAGCTGCGCTCCGAGGCATGAGTCCTCCTCGGGAACAAGTCTCTGAAAGTCAGGGGCTTAAAGACTGAGTCAACTTCGGCTCAGGTTGCCAGTCACGTGGACAGCAATGGAACCGAGTCCCCGAGACTCACTGAATCCACAAGTTTCCAAGGGATTGGCCAGTCGGAGCTGGAGGATCGAGCCCCCAGCATTTCCTGGCCGGATCCTGCGCTGGAGAAACCGTGAAGGGAAGGGGGTCTGAGATAGGTGGGGAAGAAGCAGCGACCCGAGGGTGGGTGGGTGGGAGCCCGCGGGCTCCCCCCTCCCGTTTTCCATTCAGAGCAGGATTTTGATGCGATTCATTAGAAGTAACGAGTTGACATAAGGTAGATCGGCACTGAGGGAGCCTTTCTTCGAGGCTCTGGCGAAGCTTCATTAACCATCTCTAACAAGGCGTGCAATCGCTCTGATTGGGCAGCTTTCTTCCAACTGCGGGCCTTTCGCTGGATGCCCCCCTAATGAGGGGCACTACCAGAGACTGATAAGATATTCCATTTCTCTCCCCCGCCCCCCCGCATTTCACACCAGGGACTGGGAAATAAAACAGGAAAATTGGGACCGATGGCATACTTTAACTTTTTTCGGTCTAATAAAATACTCGAAACAGCTTCCCTTTCCAGCAATCCCTCCCCTTTTGCCACCCTCACTTTCTTTCTCTTTCTTTGCGTTTGATTACAGGCCCACGAACGGTGGTCGGGAAGGCCAAAACACCTGGACTCCCTCATTCCCTGCTTTTGGGAGAAAACTCTTTAAAAACCATCCATCCCGAACGGCTAAATGACGCGTCAGTCAATCAGCGCGGCCTGACAGCAGATACAGTATCACCCTCTCCCACTACACAACCAACGTGCTACTTCCAGTAAAGTGGCAGAACATTTTTCCAGTCCAGGAGCAAGCACACTGATAGTCCCCCTTCGCCGACCCAGCGTATTTCTATTATTTATCACTGCAAAATCACACTCTTAATTAAAGATCTGTGCGCACTGATCATGAGGCATATCTGTTCAGTGGACCCTACTGCGTTAAGCAGAAATCACTACCAAGGAAGTGTGTCTGGATTTATACCCTTAAACCCTTTTTTCACCTTGAGAGTAAGTCCCATCTCTTCAATAGGGCCCCATTATTCCTCATTTTAAACCGCTCTGTTTTTAAAGTTCCCACTTAAGGCATCTGTGCAAGTTTACAAGCATATGATAGGGCGTGTAAGGCTCTGTACAGAAACAATTCCAAAGGTAAGGCAGTAGCTCTACATGGACTTGCCAAGAAGTAAGTGGGATTTAATTTCGAGTAACCAGGCTTAGGGTTCGACCACATTCTGATCTTCAACCCATCAGCCACAACCCACTGCAGAAGTGAAGCCAGATACCATTCTTCTTTACTCGGAAGTAAGCCCCGCTAAGTCCAGTGGTCCAGATAAATGTACACATCTACGCAACTGAGTCCCAAGTACATGTACACCAGGACTGTGTAAGTCTCATCAAAACAGAACTGACTCTGGATGGAGGCCCTAGTGTGGAGACGCCTGTGATTTTACGAACATTCTCCCGGAAGCCAGCTCCACTGCATAAAGCAGAACTTACTCCCTAGTGAATATGCATAGTTGCCTGTTTAATTCGGAGTAGCCTTTTTGAACTCCTCGAGGGCTGCGAGTTTCACTGAAATCGACTGAATTTGCTTCCAAGAAAACGCGTCAAGTAAAAGAAAATTGACTTCGAAACACAGCCTGCTGAAAGAAGCGGGAATTCTGCTAAACCACATTTACATCGGATCATCAGGGGCTATTTCTCTGTGTGTGGAAATCTAACGCCCCCACTGGAAACCACAAACCTTGGGTTCAGGGTGATAAATGGGGCAGAATTTTAACAAAGCAAACAAATTAGCTTGGAACTCTGGTGCCGTTATAATGAACGGGCCTCACCTGGAAGTCGCTGCGTTCAGGACAAATTAGGAAAGATGCAGTTTATTTAGAGGAGAAGGCTCCAAATCTGTTACAAGATTCGTTTTCAAACCTGGGAAGAAGAGCAAGGGGAGAAAAACTTCTCTGGAAACACAGACTTTCCTCTGACCCTCCCCGCTCCAAGAAGTTTGCTGCTTACAGAATCCTTTGGCAGCATCACTAGAGCAATGTTTGTTATATTCTCTCACCTTCCCTAAGCTAAACCTTTCCATTACTTTGGGGGGCTTTTTCCTCTCAGAGAAAAGGGACTTTCTAAAAAGTTTTCACCTGAGTCTTAGGCGCTTTTAGAAAATAAAAGCCACCTCGTCCCCACTCATTCCATTCTGGAACCTTGTTCACCTCCTAAAGTGGCCCTCTTTTTTAGCTCCGCATTTTTTAATTGCAGGGGCCTGATGGGTCATACCGAGGTCTGCATTCTGCTCGGATGAGGAATCTGCTCTCTGTAATCTAAGGGTCCGGGGAACCAGGCTTTACACGCCACGCAAGGACGACGACGACCTACATGGTCACTGCGTGCCATTCAACATCTCCGTTAAAACCCCATATGAAAACCCAGATCAGTGTAGATGTGGGTTTGTGAATCTCCCCTTCCTTCTTTTATCCGAATCGCACTTCCCAATTCTACAGCCCGGCGCCCTCTGAATGGAAGGAGGGGGGGGGGGGGGAGGAAGGGGAAATGTAAAGTAGATCCACCGACTAGCTGTTCAGGACCGAATCGGGAGGGGAGGGTAGAGGGAAGAGGGATGAACTGTGGACGACAAAAACAAACAAGCAGCCAGATAGGGAACTCGTGCCTGAGACGAGGGGCTGTGGAAAGGGTGGTGGCGGCGGGTACCTTGAGGTCTCTCCTTGGCCAAAGTCCCACCGACCCCAATCACATGTACTTTCGGATAAAGGGGCGGAGGAGCCTCTTCCCCAACCCACCCGACGAGAATCTGGGAACTCCTTGGCCGTGCTTCCTTCCCACGCCCGCATCGTTAGGCATTAGCCCCCCCCCCCCACGGCCATTGAATTCACTGGGACTGACTACCGAGGCAGGAGGTTGCCTAGCAAGTCCGTTCGGTTGAACGCAGCGCCGTTCCCACCTCAGTCTGCAACGCGCCCCCCACTCCAGTCCTTCCCCGCGGTCAGAAGATCCTACCCCAGAAGCTGAGGTCTACACAATTCCTTCGAAGTGCGGCGCAGCAGAAAAGTGGTCCGAGGGCTCCCCCAGCCAGGTCCTGAGCATATTCGATTGCCCCGGCCGCAGAGCGGGCTCAAGAGCAGGGGGCCATCCGGGAACTCCCGGAGCACTCAGGAGCCAGCGGGGAGGCGAGGGGGGGGGGCGCTTGCAAAGACTTTCTGACCCCTGCAGTCTCTCTCTCTCCTCCCCGTGGCTGTCAGGAAAGGGGGGTGTCTGTCAGGGAGCAATCCTCTCTCAGGGTTCTCGGGGCTCTTCAGCCACCGAGTCAGGGAGGCGCGGAAAACAGGGGGGCTCATATATACTTCAGCAGAAATCAACAACTTTGAACAAACTACAAGCAGCTGAGGGATGGGGGTGGGGGACTTACAGGATCCGGAAAGGATTTTTCCAAGAGCAGAAGGTCTTCGCTTTCCGTGGCCTGGATGAAGAGCGTCTGGCTTGGCTGCTGCGATCCTGGCTGCTCTCCCCCCCGCCCCCCATCGCTCTCTTTTCTTCTGCTGCTTCTTCCTTTTCTTGCCGTCCGTCGGTCTCTCTCTCTCTCTCTCTCTCCCTCCCTCCCTCCCTCGCTCTCTGTCTCTCTCCCTCTCTCTCTCGCCCTCTCCAGCTCCCTCTTCGGCTCCAGCGGCGCTCAGGCTCTGCAACTCGCTTGCAAAAAAAAAAAAAAAAAAAAAAGGCCCTTTTTTCCGGGGCCTCTGCATTAGCCAATTCCATTGACAGTTTTCAGCCAGCAGCTGCAGTCATTAAACGGCATTTACACCCTGGCCTCCTTCGCACAAAGCTAGAGCTCCAACAATTATCTGCTTGTACATTTAAGGACATGAGAATGTGTCCCTAACAGGCTTAGAGAAGAGAGGGACAGCTCAGTCGCCGGGCTAGGCACAACCTGAGCAACCTTGGCCGGCAACAACCCCCACCCCTACCCTCCACCCCAGGAACAATGCCCCAAGCGGGGTTCGGCTGCCACCCGGCAGTGGCCTCCAGAAGAGAGCGTTTGCCGCGGGCCTACACCTCCTGGAAGAGAACAAGGCCGGCCAGCCCACCTCGGGCTGGAAAGGATGGCGAGAGAGGTCTGAGGGCGCAGGCGGGGAGTCAGGGAAGAGCGCGTCTCTTCCAGCAGCACAAACAACAAGCTCTGGGTTACAAAGATGCCCTGGCAAGGATTCCGGGAGGCAAAAGCCTGCCCGGTCAGAAATGCATCTGGTGTGGGGCGGGGGGGAGAGCAGTGCCACTCTCGGCTAGCCTACCAGCGAAGGCGCGATGCTGAAAGGCGAAAGGCCGCGAATTTGCGGCTTGGAAAGATTTCCGAGCCACTCTCTTCGCCACGTCTGCCTGCCTTGAGTGAGTGTGTGAAATGCCACTCTTCCCCTGGTCCTGCTCCTTTTCAGCGGGAACCAGGACCTTCACGGGTCTAGGCTCCGGGGTCACACACACACAAATAAAATATAGATTTTGAGCACCACGGATTGGTGTCCCTTATCGAAATATCTTTGTTTCGTGAGAAGGAAGACGCAGGAGTTTATAGAAATAAATATGTTTAGAACTGAGCCCTAGGAAAGTAAAATAACTGTGGAAGCTTGTTATGGAAAAGAAAGAAAGAAAGAAAGAAAGAAAGAAAGAAAGAAAGAAAGAAAGAAAGAAAGAAAGAAAGAAAGAAAGAAAGAAAGAAAGAAAGAAAGAAAGAAAGAAAGAAAGTTTGGAGACTACTTTGATCCACGGATTTATCTTCAGTGGTGTCCTTTCATTCTGAGAAAGACACGGAGGAAAACATTAAGACAGCCACCTCTTTTTCTCTGTGCCAAGAATGATACGCTCCTTTGGGTCCCTGTCTGCAGTCCTTGCCCCGCGAGAGATGGTTTGGGAAGCGCAGCTCTGGGCTGCCCTGAATTCTGATCGCTGGCTAAATACGACGACGGGCCAGTCCTGCTGCCTGCAATCAACCGACAAGGTTGCTGCAATCCCTGGTTTGAAATCTAAGCTGGGCCCATGTATGGGGTGGGGGGGAGAATTCTTCACCCAGCCTCTCCCCGGGCCCGGCAGTCCCCGAAAGTGTTGGAGCACATCACGAAAAGTTAAGAAGGGCGCCTTGTTTCCATGAGGAATGAGGCAGCAAGGTAGCACACCCCTTGGGGGGTGCGTGGGGGAGAAGTGATGAATACCTAATCCGGCCAGTATCTTCCAGTCCAGTAACTCTTCCAGTTGGACCTATTCATCTGCCACTTGGCATTTGTTTCATTCGGACTGCTCTGTGAAAAGAGCCCGACCAGTTTGGGAGTCCTGCTCAAGGCTTCTCTCCCTCTATCGCCCATCGCAACCTCTCGAATTATGGTGGTGATCATACCTCCAATAGGCCAAGTCACGCGATGTTATTCTCCCCCACCCCCCATGTTAATAGTATATCTGGTTTCTATTCCTCCCTTCCTTCCCACTGATGTCTACTCCATGTCTCCCCCCTCTTCTCTTACCCTCCTCCTAGATCTGCATTGGAATGCAGAGCATAGGTTCTTTGGAGGGGAAAAAAGTTTTGAATTCCTCAATGATTTTTTTTTTCTTCTTTCAGAAAGGCGGCTTAGGATAATTATTTCAGATTTATTGAGGGCAGATTAGGAGAAGTCTGGATGCTGCGTTTCAATACGCGATCTACATGCCTTGACAATGTCCGCATTGTTTGCTACTGTGTGTGAACCCATTCAAAATATACACTTTTTAACACCAACCAAAGTCCTGTCTAAATATACACAGTAAGGCTGGAAAGACATCCATGACCCGTACAAATCTCTGTAAATCACACTTCCAGAGCTGCAGCAACGAAACAAAGGAGTCGCTAGCTCGAGATGCCGATTAAAATCTCCTTAAAAGCAACACACCTAAGGATAAATGGAGGCGGGCGGCAGCCGAGAGGCCCCTTCAGCTGGCGAGGAGATAGCAGTTCAGCAATGGACTTTCCCGTCCGGAACAATTGTTTTGCAAGCAAAGGGATATTTTGACTGCTGTTCGACAGATTTTAAAACTGGGGAGCAAAGCGGGGTGGGAAAGTTACAATTGATCATAAGCAAAAAACAGGTATGCAGAAAGTGGAAAATATCCAGATGGGTTTGCAGAGGGCTCAAAAGGTTATGGGTGTATTGAGAAGAAATTTGTTCTCCTGATAAGAGGGAGAGGTTAGAAAATACTTTTCTAAACTGAGGTCCCTCCCTTCCCCCTTCCATGTTATTTACTCGAGAGTATTTGGCGACATGACTATAAAAAGGTCTAAGAAGGATGCAGGCACTGTTGGATTGCAGCCCCTAAATCGAGGCTCGAGTTTTTCTGTCGTCTGCTCGGGATTAAATCACACTCCCTTCAGCGAGGTTCATTCCCGAGAGGGGTTGTACAGTTCCCCTTGGAATGAAGCCCCCACTGATTCTGGAAGCCTCCGCTTCCCAGACAGCTTGGAGCTCCAAGCGGCACTTCTGCAAAGTTTGGCGTGGAAGTTGCCTTGAGGAGTTCCTTTTGTGCAACTCAAGCAGGGAGAAGGCGAGCTAGGGAAGCACTGGGCTTCCTCTGTCTTTCTGGCCCCCTCGCCTCTTCTCGCCGCCCCAGCCGCACTGCATTGAGAGGCTGCTCCCGGCAGGGTCAGCGGCCTGAGGATGGGCCTAATGATCTCATCTAGCTTTTCTTCCCCGGCGCTATTAGTGCTCAGATAGGCAGAATGAAGCGCAACTACGTGCAAATCATGTGTAAATTGTCTCCGGGAGGAGCCTTTTCCCCCACCGCCGAGCCCGGACTGGGCCATCATCTTCTTCTTCCTAACTTTCCTTCGCTTCCGCTGATCCGTTAGTTTCCAGCGGGTTCTTCAGCACCGCGCTCACATTTCCCTTCCAAATGTACATCCTGGTCAAGCCAAAGAGATGCGCACTGCCTTGCGCATTTGCCGATCGTTTGTTTAGAAGGGAGGCAATTGGGGGTGGGGGGAAGGAGGAGAGAAACAGGGAGAGAAGTAGAAGTGCTAAGATTAGGAGTTGCAAAGATTAAAACACACACCGGCGCGGGCGCACACGCACACACACACACACACACACACACACACACACACACTCAGGCCTCCCTCTGCTCCCCTCCCCCTCCCGCCGGCTTCCTCCCTCCTCTCCATTTCCCTTCGCCTCCGCCTTTGGGCGCCGTGGTAAGAGCCCTTTTTCTTACGTAGTCCCCGATGATTGGCAGGACTGACAGTGATTGGCAGGGCGCTGCCATGGCGACGCCACAACGACACCCGGCAGGCCAATAGAAAAGCGAAACAAAATGCTTCGGCGCGGCACTCACTGTGGATTTAGGGGAGATATTATGAGGCTGTTGTCATTAGGGCGATCGCGGCCGAATCACTGAATCTGCCGGCCTCGGCGGCGGCGGCAGCGGCGGGTCTGCAGGGAGGTGTGTGGTGGGAGCGAGCGAGCGAGCGCGCCTCTGCATGCCTGCCAGGAGTGAGCCCGGGCGTGCGTGTGAGCAAGTGTGTGCGCGTGTGAGCGTGTAAAAGGTGGTGCTGGTGCTGGTGGGTGGGTGGGTGAGAGTGCGCGCACCTTGGGTTTGGATGAGGGTCTCTATGTGGCTGCGGGAGCGTGTGCGGGTGTGGATGCGCGTGGGGTGCGTGAGCCCCCTTTCCCTCCCCTCTGCCTCCTCTCCTCCTCCTCCTCTTCTTCTTCTTCTTCTTTCTCCTTCTTCTTCTTTCCCTCCTTCTGCCTGGTCTGCTGCCTCCCGCCCGGCTCGCTCGGCGCCTTGAGCCCGCGTCTCGCCCGTCTCTTGTCGGCCCCCGCCCCCGTCCGCCAGGCTGGGTCCCATGGTGTTCCGATCCCCTCTAGAGCTTTATCCCACCCATTTCTTTCTGCCAAACTTCCCCAGCGACCCGCACCACCACCACCGCTCGCTGCTCCTGGCCAGCGGGGGCAGCAGCAGCGCGGGAGCTGGAGGCGGCGGCGGCGGCGGTGGCAGCGGCGGCAGCAGCAGCAGCAGCAGTGCCGCCACCGGGTGCAGCGCCGGATCGGCCGGTGGCGGCGGCGGCGCCTCTCGAGGGGCCCCGGAAGAGCTGTCCATGTTCCAGCTGCCCACCCTCAACTTCTCGCCGGAGCAAGTGGCCAGCGTCTGCGAGACGCTGGAAGAGACTGGCGACATCGAGCGGCTGGGCCGGTTCCTGTGGTCCTTGCCGGTAGCCCCCGGGGCGTGCGAGGCCATCAACAAGCACGAGTCCATCCTGCGCGCCCGGGCGGTGGTGGCCTTCCACACCGGCAACTTCCGCGACCTCTACCACATCCTGGAGAACCACAAGTTCACCAAGGAGTCCCACGGCAAGCTGCAGGCCATGTGGCTCGAAGCGCACTACCAGGAAGCCGAGAAGCTGCGCGGACGCCCCTTGGGGCCCGTCGACAAGTACCGCGTGCGCAAGAAGTTCCCCCTGCCGCGGACCATCTGGGACGGCGAGCAGAAGACGCACTGCTTCAAGGAGCGGACTCGCAGCCTCCTGCGGGAGTGGTACCTCCAGGACCCCTATCCCAACCCCAGCAAGAAAAGGGAACTGGCCCAGGCCACCGGCCTCACCCCCACGCAAGTCGGCAACTGGTTCAAGAACCGGCGGCAGCGGGATCGGGCGGCGGCGGCCAAGAACAGGTCAGTGGCAGCTGCGGGAGGCCCCGGCCGGCGGGCGGGCGGGAGGGAGGACTGGCGGGCAGGAGCGGGGGGCGGTCGGCCTAGCTGGCTGGACAGGGCGGCTGCCCTCCTCGGCCGCCACGGCCTCCTCCTTTCCCAGACTGCCTTTCTCGGCTGACGGAAGGCTCGGCAGGGGGCACTCAGCCTGGCTGCATCCGCCTCGAGAGTCTGGAGGATATTCGCAAGCGAGCGTGCAGGTGCCCTGGAAGGCAGGGCTCCTCCGAAACCCAAGGGGGCTCCTCCAGGTAGACGCCGAAGGCTGGGCTCCCTCCCCGCCTCCCCTCGCGCTTTCCCAAAGAAGTTCCGCTCTCCCGGCTCCAACTTGCTTCTGCTTCCCGAACTCTCTTGTGGTTTTCACTCGGCCTGCAGCAAAAGAAAGGGAGGGCTCTGTTCACGTGTGTACCTGCCGGCTCTCCAGCAGAGATGCACATTCAGCCAGGCTGCCGAATGCAGGGCCACGAAGCCTCGCTGGGGCGAAAGCCTGCTTCGTCGGGTTCCCTCTACTCTTCGCTAAGCTGTGAGTTTTAGGGCGTCGCTTCCTTGCTTTTGCAAATGCCCTCTCTCCTGCACCTCCACTTCTTTTTGTGGGGGGCAGGCACACATTTTTTAAAAAGCCCTCCTCGTTGCAAACAGCGAACTGCTGAGGGATAGAGCGGAGGGATTAGAAGAATTTCTTTATTTGAGCAATGTAACCTGGATTTGGCGACTGGTAATTCTCTATCTCTCCCTTCCGCCCCAGCTTCTCTCACTAAACAGTTTGAACAAACATCCTAATGCAAACCGTCCTGCTGGGGAAAGAAGAGGCAGCTGTTCTGCCATTGTTCTTATTAATTATAAAAAGCAAACAAACGCATTTGCGAAAGAAAGCAAGAGAAAGACTGACAGTCAAATATGATCTCGAAGAAAAGCAATTTTTCAACAACATTTTTTTAAAACTATAGTTCCCCATTCCTCCTTCAGAATCTGCATTTACGTTTGTTTGATTTGCGAATGTGAAAATAAAAATACACGTGCCGATTGGAATAGCGTGCGGGCCCATGTAGCTGGGCTTTGATGGTAGGATGCAACTGGCACACACTGGCAAAATAATGTTTGTGTGACTTTAAATTGCTCCACATCATGGTTTTAAACAAGCCTTTAAAACATATTTTCAAAGTGTCCTTACTCTACATTTTGAAAATAAACGTAGCTGTTCAGAACAAATGAAATCTCTCATTACCCGCCCCCCTCTCCGTGGACTTCTCCTTTCCTCTTTATTGTGGAAAGTTTAATCAGAATTCCGCATTTTTGGGGGGTGGGGAGAAAGCATTTTAAAACGGAAAGATTTCGGTGCCACCATTAAAACGGGCAAGTAGGTAAAACCGTCGGGGTGAGTCACCCAGGGAGCGCAAGCCCCCTCCCCTCTCAGAACCGGGAAAGGGGATCAGAAAATACCCTTTAAAATACTGTAAATCCAGAAGCATCGAAAATTACAATGTATATATTCTTTTAAAAATATGGAAACATCACAGCGGAGGGGGAAAGGTAATTAAAATAACCTGCGAAGGTGGCCCAGGGTTAGTTTTTTGCAAAGAGCTTGGATTTTTTTTTTTTTAAACCCTGTGATCTTGCACGTGTCTAAATCGAACTTTTTGGGGAGGGTGGAGGGAAGAGAGGAAAAGGTCACCCACTCTAATGTCGGTGGCAGACCCTCTCTTGATCTGTAGGGCTCAGGGTTGAGCGCGGCACAACGTTGAAAATAATTCGACCACGATCCTTGGATCATAGATCGTTTCAGTTGGTGTGTATGTGTGTGTGTGTTGTTTTTGTACCCTTTGTCCCCCAGAGGAACCTGCTTAGTTGTTGACGATTCTAAGAAGCCGCGGCCAGGATTCCTTTGTCTGTTTGCCTGCCTTCCCGAAAGCGATCACTCGGCAGTCCCAACCACAACAAACCAGAAAAGACCGCGCGGGGAGCGGGGGCGGGGGCTGACCAAGCCAAGGGCTTCAAAAATGTCGCTCTGCCCCAGCCCCCCAGCAACCAGCCCGACCTTCCCTCCCCTTTCAAAAAGTGTTGTTTATTGGTGCCCGGAAGTGGAGGAACCCTGTCTTTGTGGCTCTTCGCAGTGGTTGAGAATCCTGGACGCTCTCGGGGTGGAGGTGGGGAAAGGGCCGGCGGCCAGAGGGAGGCCCAGCAGCTCTCCAAGTCCAACGGAGCCATCCGGAAAGGAAAGGGAGAAGGAGCAGGGATCTTTCCCTGCAAATCCAGCGAGCCTTTTTGCCCTTCTACAGGAAGGGGGTGGGGGGGGGGTGGGGTAGCCGACAAAGAGGACGGGTTTTCTATGCAAATTCCCTTCCACCCGGTGTTTGTGTGTGTTTGTGTGGGTCTCCCACTCTTAAAAAATATTGATAGGCAATTCCCGCCCCCCCCCCCCCCCCCCCGCTGAAGTGAGATTTACTTTTCTTTCCGCTCTCATCTTCTTGGAAACACTTGCGGGGTGGGGGAGAAGGGAGGGCTGGTTTGGTGCTGCAGTGTTCAGCGAACTAGGAAGGCAAGAGGGCCGCTCCATATGTATGAAGAGAGAAAAAGGGGAGAAGGGGGATAAGAGAGAAGGAGAGAGAGAGAGGGAGAGAGAGAGAGAGAGAGAGGGAGAGAGAGAGGGAGAGAAAGAGAGAAAGAAAGAAAGAAAGAAAGAAAGAAAGAAAGAAAGAAAGAAAGAAAGAAAGAAAGAAAGAAAGAAAGAAAGAAAGAAAGAAAGAAAGAAAGAAAGAAAGAAAGAAAGAAAGAAAGAAAGACTAGATCCTTGGGGGTTAATTTGAGGTGGGTCATAGGAGCAGGGATCTCTGGTTGTTTGGGCGCAAGGTGCGCTTTCCAGGCTGGATAAAGAAAAGAGCTCCCCCCACCCCCACCCCGCATCCCAGGGCTGGCTTGGGATCGCTGCAGTCTGCTGGAGACCGCATCCTTAGGGGTCTGTCTCGGCCGGGTGGGGCTGTGAGCCTGGCGGGCGGCAAGGCGGGTCTCTCCTTGGCTCTTCGCTCTCTGTGTGGCTCGGCTTCTGAGCGAGGTTTTGTGCTCTTGGTTTCTCTCCCCGCGCCCTGCAGGCTCCAGCACCAAGCCATCGGGCAGAGCGGCATGCGGTCCTTGTCGGAGCCCGGCTGCCCGACCCACAGCTCGGCGGAGTCTCCGTCCACGGCGGCCAGCCCCACCACCAGCGTCTCCAGCTTGACAGAAAGGGCCGAGACGGGCACGTCCATTCTCTCGGTCACCTCCAGCGACTCCGAATGTGATGTATGATGTCGGAAAGGCACGCGGGCCCCCAGGAGCCTCACGCGGAACCAGGCGACCTCCGACGCGGCCGCCCCACCTCCGCCCCCCCACCCCGGCTCCGGCAAGCCAGCACAACCCGCCCGCCCCTCTCCGAGACCCCCTCCCCGCAAAGGAAGCCACTTCCAGAACACAGCCTGACACAGAGGCGGGGGATAAGCAGACGTTGCAAAGGTTTTCAAAAACATTAAAATGCAAACCTTACTTAGCAATCACAAGAAACAAACAAAAATCCACTCCGAAAAGGAACTTAAATAGGAAAAAAAAATTACTTGGGACAAGATGCTGATGCTGCAGCGGGGATCCGAACAACGACAGCAACAACAATAACGCCCGGTTATCATTAATATTATCAGAAAGAAAGAAAGAAAGAAAGAAAGAAAGAAAGAAAGAAAGAAAGAAAGAAAGAAAGAAAGAAAGAAAGAAAGAAAGAAAGAAAGAAAGAAAGAAAGAAAGGTGACATTTGTATTCTTTGTAGGAGAAAAAGCACGATCGAGCACTCTCTCGCTCTCTCTCACTCTCTCTCTTTTC